>NC_039367.1:83432214-83786040 GCF_003573695.1 Papaver somniferum | reverse complement strand
ATACCAGCTTCGCGGACTTGGGAAACACCGGCCTCGTTTGCTGACGTGGCCCAATACCATCCTTGCTTGCTTTGCTCGTACGGTTTATGTGCTTGATCAACGTGGGACCCGCCACGTGCCTGCTTCGACCAGACACCAAACCTGTTGCCTCACCCAAAACCAGACTTGTCTCTTGACCAACAACGGCCTTGTCCGTATACCAGCTTTGTTACTTCTACCAACACCGTCCGTGCTGCTGTGACCAACACCGGTCTTGCTAACCAACATCGGTCTTCCCTTTGCTCGAACGTGGCACACAGGCGTGCTTTCTTTTCCCAAACATGAACCTTGTATGTTCGAATGTGGTGTGGGTCCCGCTGAGAGCGTTGAAGCAGCCTCTGGAGCGAGCAGGTCCTGGAGAGCGTTGAAGCAGCTTCTGGTGGAGGGAGCGTTGAAGAGGCTTCTGTTGGAGAGAGTGTTGAAGCGGCTTCTGCTGAAGAGAGTTTTGAAGCGGCTTCTGCTGGAGAGAGTGTTGAAGTAGCTTCTTCAGGAGAGAGCGTTGAAGCAAGCTTCTTGTGGAAGAGTGGTGAAGCAGCTTCCTCTTCAGTTTGATTTACACTTGCGAATTACATGCTTCTTGATTGACCGTGTTGAAGAAGCCCCTGACTGACGGTGAAGGAACTTCATGCTGAGCCTCAGTCCTCAAGCGTGATTTACATGGTTATATCTTGTATGGTCGGTGGGTTTACCATAATAAAGATATCGCCATCTCTCCTCCGTGACTCTACTACTTCTCCGTGGGAAAATAAAATATGCATAAGTTCGGATTACCTCTGTCTGTAGTGGTTGTTGCTACGGTGAAGCTTGAACAACGGTTCTCAACCGCAGTTCCGATCAGAAGAGACTGGGAGGAAGATGGCGCGAACTTGGAGGTCTTCATATAGTGGTAGATCTCGTCTCGTTATTAGAGGGAGAAGTTAATGATGGAACCGATGGCTTATTGATGTTTCCTCATGGAATGAAGAAGAGGGGGACAGTCCCCTGCCCACGAGTATCCATTGAGCCTTCGACTTGATAGATGTTTCCACGCTGGGTTCATGAGACCGTCTTTACGCCTGTGTTGCGCTTCACAGACGTCCAGGAATATCACCGGCCTTTGACAATACTTCTTCACTCTTGAGTATATATTCTTCTTTGGACATCTTGGAATGATAGCGTGCTTGCATCTTTGAGATGGGCAGTGCTAAGTGTCATACTCCTTTGCCATTATCATCTTCGGATAGTGTCTTTGAGGAGTAGGGAAGTTCCTTCATGCGAATGACTTAACTAATGATGAAGCTCTTGACATGGAGAATCTGTATGTACCTCTTAAGACCCAGGTGCAATCTTCTTTGGTAACGCAACTACTTCTTCTGCGGGAGACGAAATTCTGAAAGCGTCTCTCATTGATGTTGCTGTCGTCGATCCAGACATGGAATATCTTGGACGTTGTTTCATCGTTTTGGCGGTCGTGCATGTGCTATTGGAGTTGGAGATCTTGGACGCGCAGGATGTTGTATCTCGGTGGTTTTCCTCTTACTGCTTCAGCGGAACTTCTTACAAAGGCTGAAGATTGTATTGCCCGTTGGTGAAATATATGTTTCCATGAACATTGTGAGGCTCTTTATTACTGGCAGGCTTGCTGTTTCCAGCAGAGCAGGTGCTGTCGTAATTGCACCATGCTCATACATCCTTATCTGGTTGTAGCCGCTACATCCATCCATGGAGGAGAACATGCCGTGTTCGCTGGTAGCATCTACCAACATGTCGATGTTAGGTAGAGGAAATCGTCATTGGGGCAGCATTCGTTCAAGTCTCTGGAATCCATGTAACACCTGATCTCGCGCCTGAATTGCCTCGGAGATTGTTTGACCGGCTTGGATCGGAGATTGTATGAATGCTTACACAAGGTCGAGCTGATGGAGATAGACCTACGAGATTCCTCATCGTCGAGATCATCAGTTGTGGAGTTGGTACCATCTTGCAGCTGTCGTGGAGCATCCAGCACCTCTTCCTGTGGATCGTTTTTGTTGTAGCATTCCGTTGGGCGGAGAGACTGGGTAATAGTCTCCCCTGCTGATTGCTAACAGAGGCGTCGGTATACAGTTTTCCCTTTTTGGTCACAGCTTGCTACGAAACATGGGTTGTGGCTTCACCGGATGAAGAGGAATGCCTTGTCAGCAAAGGTGCGTCGTGGGGATTAGCCCTCAATGATGCAAGTCGGTCCTCCTCCTTGATTGACGCCCACATCGAAAGTGGGATGCAATGGACTTTGTATGATCCTTCCCGCGCATCTTCCCTCAGTTCGAACTGTTCTACTACACATATTGGTGCGTAAGGAGATAATGATGCAGGAATACGAACAACTTCTTTATCCAGCATAGTCTTCAGGCATTGGTGATACGTTTAAGGGACGATCCCGTATGTGCTGGTATGGTTTCCTTCAAAGTATGTCATTTTGGTAGGATGCCATACGATCTTTCCTGAGCGAACCTTGGCCATCCTGAGGGTCTTGAGAGTAATCACATCTGAAAACGCTCCCGTGTCGATGAGGGCCCTCTTGAACTCTGAATCCTTGATGCGTGCAGTAACGTTTAGGGACCGGTTATGACCTTCTTCTGGTTGATTGCAGCAAAATGTCTTTGCCCGTTGATTCTTCGAGAAGTGTAAAAGTTCGCATAAACTTTCCACTAGAGAAACCGCTTCCTGATCCACCGGCCTCAGGCTCATAGTGAGACTATTGACTTGAGGAGGATCGTTGTGAGGATCAGTCCCCGGTGTAGGAATATCCATGACAGGACCGTTCATATCTGATGTCGCTTGTTTGATCAGGTCCATGTAGGTCCGCGCCGCTGAAGTACCTTCTCCGGGTGCGTTGAATGCGTTCCTTGTTGGCTTCAGGGGATGTCGCGGCTCTTGTGGCAATAAATCAGTTAATGTCTTAAGAAAAGTGAGTACCTCTTTCTGAGTTTCAGCCATATCCGTTTGAGTCTTAGCAAGGACTTCCTGCCTATCCATGCGATGGTATTGGGAGATGGTCCTCCTCTTTCTCCTCCATCTCCTCGTTCTGATGAAGGGGTGGAAGTTGTTGCTCTGGTGACTGCCGGAGGCGTTACACTTTGAGGAGATGCCGGGATTTGCGGCTGCTCTGGTGATGGTGATGGGAGGTGTTACACTTACTGGAACATCTCCTGCTCCGCTGGTGCTGGTAGTAGAGGAAGAAATTCCACGAGATACATTGATGGTATTGACTGGCTGCACGGTGACACCTGAGATATCAACACCGAGAGTTTTGTCAACGCTAGTCCCGTCAGGATTGGTCGCTGATCCAGACCTAAGATCCACCATTTTCGAAATCAGTAAAATTGAATTGGTATTGAAGAAATTGACTTCACAACCGAGAGATTAATCTCCCACCGTGATCGCCAATTGTTTATGGTGAAAACTATTCCTGCCGAGTTTGGTAATTTGGGGTGTGTGGATGAGGAATGAATCTAAACCCTAAACAAATGCACTGCACGGGAGTGCTTGTGATTCGAGAAGTCAATCTGTACAACTCTGGCCTAAACCAAGAAATGGCCATTCCATACTTGCTTCGGTCACAAAGTGAAGGAGATGGGGTTGATCTTAGGGAGGGAAGCGAATAAGGTGTTGATATTGTGAAGGTGTTGGCTATGTATGACTTGTATCAGAAAGCTGAACTGGCTTGCAGAATGTAAGCTATCGGTTCCGGTGTTTGAATACGGTTGTATCAACACTTGCTTCTGTTGTCTTTTCCTGTCGAAATAGGGAGGAGAAGCTATTTATACAAGTCATTGAGCCTTACTCACGTATCTCGTGGGAAGTGGAGAAAGTGGGGTGATGGAGTAGTAGAGTTGCGGGTGTTAGTGTTACACGATCAGTCTTGCCCACTTCTCCCATCATCACTAACCGTCCATGACTTCCTGACACGTTATTGGTGATGGCGCGTTGTGCGCTGCACGCTGTAAACCGCCAGACTAATACCCCAGTATGTATCCCCTAGTTTGTGACATGATTGATGTCTCGAATGTGCGGATTGTGGGACCCACAAAAGGTAGCATGTAATGCTAGGTTAAATAACTAAGTTATTTGGAATTTGATACTTGTAAAATATCACGTGAATTCTATGCATGTAATGCATCGAATATATTCAGCATGTATGAAGCATCGTTGTTTTAAGGCTTAATGGAATAAGTCACGATTAATTGTCTTAAAATAGATGCGTGTATAGCCATCTTCAAGTGATCGTTTGGGGTTGTACAGGTAAGTCCTGACTTGACCGATCACTTGGTGTGGTAGAGTGGCGGATGGTAATCACCACAATACCTCATTGACCAGTTAACTCCTGACCAGGGTTGTATAACCAAGCAAGTGAAGTTGAACGGACGAGATGAACTTTGAGACACTCATCTGCGACCGTTAGTGGAATTAGGGTTTATGAAGAGGTGCGCAAGCATCACTCTTCAGCTTGGTCGAAACTAAGCTTGGGACGCAATTTTGGCCGGGACGATCGTGCATGCGTGTAGACGGCATGCCGCCGTAGGCGCCCATACCTCATTGTCTCGTGAAAGTGTGATCTAGGCCACTCAATTTGTCCGGCGAAGTTGAGTGATTGAGATCAATTTGCGACAGAAATCCGGTGCCGCAAAAGTCCGGCGTCATGCCAACTTTGGGCGCGCGTTTCGAGACGACCAAGCTTGGTCGGTCTTGGCCGATTAGTCTGATATACAGACGGAGGGCTGGTGTACACGTTCATACCTTAATACCCCATAGAAACGTGATCTGAGCCACTCAATTTGTCCGGCAAAGTTGAGTGGTCGAGATTAGTTTGCAATTGTGAGGTGTAACCACGCCTAGTTTGGGCGTGCGAATCGAGACGACCAGGCATGATATGCCTTCCGATCAGGTGTGGAGATATGTGGGCTCACAGTGATCGTGTTGGTACTCACTAGACCTGATTAATCGACTCCTAGACCCTTCTTTCGATCAGGTGAAAATGGATGCTCGTGATCGAAAAACCTAATTAGGGTTTTGCCAGTCGTGCGTCATGCCTTGTTTGGGCGCACGAATTGGGACGACCATCCATGTTTGGTCTTGACCGATCGGTCATGTATGTAGGCGGGCCCATGGTGTTAGTGTTGACATGCTCTGGGCCCTTTGAATCTACATCTACACCCTTCATCTATGCCTGCGAAGATAGATGGTTGAGACTGATTTGCGCCACATGTAATGTGATGCAAACCCTAATTTAGGGTTTCTCGTCCACGCTGCTTTGGATGGACGAATTAGCAAGCCATGCTACCCTTTTGGGGAGGCCGACCATGCGGGGTCCGCATTGGTCCGGTGTTGAACCTTCCAGTACCTGCTTGAGGGTTATGGATTCGATCTAAGCCATCCAATCATGCTGGTGAAGTTGGATGGTCGTGATTGTTTTTGAGACTGATATGGATACTCCAAATGCTCAATCGGGCTAGTATAACACTCCGAGAGTTATAGCCTGTACGGGTATTTCGTACGTGCCTCCTTATTTAATGCTTGGAGATTCGTGTTGCTCTGCTGAGAGCAACACTCAGTCGTCATGCCGCACCAATAATAAGAGTGGAGCAGTACAGGAAATACAAGGCTGGTCATGCATTAATTGGTAATGCTATAAGTTTATAGTGAAGAAGTATTCTCCAGTTTATCAGTGGCTTTAACCTTTGCAGGATGTTAGCGCATAATTTTAGCTTTTAAAATTTTATCATTAAATGAAAATCCACCATCAACACCAGCGCTACAACTTTGGCTACTGATCGGCAGAGATAGCGCTGCAACTTGGTCCGCGGAACGGGCGCTGGCTGGATAGGGAAGGTAGATGGCGTTGTTGGCTTTGAATGATGGATGACGCTACTTGCTTGGATACATCCATGGAATGGTGCTGCTTTGAACGGCCAAGATGGCGCTTGGCTTCAGTCCATGGTATGATAGAAACTGGCTTTAGTTCGCGGAATGGTGGAAACTGGCTTCAGTCCGCGGAATAGTGAAAACGGCACTTGGAACTTTGGATACCAAACAGTGAGGATGGAGCCGTCTAGGTCGCATATTGGGCAGAGATAGCGCGGCTTTGATCACGGAGTGCCGGATTCATGGAGTGTTGGTGCAACGAGCCTTGAATACAAAGACGAGTTTTGAGGCGGTGGAGCCGTCAACACTATAATGTATTGAGGCAGTATGCATGACAACACAGTAGTGAGTGTTGAGGAATTTGTACGTATCAACACTAAAAGGAGGATGTGTTGAGGCAGTATGCCTGACAACGGAGTAGTGAGTGTTGAGGAATTTGCACGTCTCAACACTAAGAGGAAGGATGTGTTAATACAGTATTGCCTTGCAACACAGTGGTGATTGTTGAGGAATTTGAACGTCTCAACACCAAGAGGAAAAATGTGTTGGGGCAGTTTGCCTGGCAACACAGTGGTGAGTGTTGAGGAATTTGAACGTCTCAACACCAAGAGGAAAAATGTGTTGAGGCAGTTTTCTTGGCAACACAGTGGTGAGTGTTGAGGAATTTGAACGTCTCAACGCTAAGAGGAAAAATATGTTGAGGCAGTTCGCCTGGCAATACAATAGTGGGTGTTGAGGAATTTTTACGTCTCAACACTAAGAGGAAAACGTGTTGAGGTAGTATGCCTGACAACACAATATTGGTGTTGAGGGATTTGCACGTCTCAACACCAATATGATGGTGTGTTGAGGCAGCATGCCTGGCAACATAATAGTGGTGTTGAGGAATTTGCACGTCTCAACACCAAGAGGAGGGGTGTGTTGAGGCAGCATGCCTGGCAACACGATAGTGGTGTTGAGGAATTTGCACGTCTCAACACCAAGAAGAGGAACGTGTTGAGGCAGTTTTCCTGGCAACACAGTAGTGAGTGTTGAGGAATTTACACGTCTCAACACTAAGAGGAAAGGTGTGTTGAGGTAGCATGCCTGGCAACACAGTAGTGAGTATTGAGGAATTTACACGTCTCAACACTAAGAGGAAGGATGTGTTGAGGAAACATGCCTAACAACACAGTAGTGAGTGTTGAGGAATTTACACGTCTCAACACTAAGAGGAAGGATGTGTTGAGGAAGCATGCCTAGCAACACAGTAGTGAGTGTTGATGAATTTACAAGTCTCAACACTAAGAGGAAGGATGTGTTGAGGAAGCATGCCTAGCAACACAGTAGTGAGTGTTGAGGAATTTACACGTCTCAATACTAAGAGGAAGGATGTGTTGAGGAAGCATGTGAAAAAGCGGGGGTCTAACAACACCACCCAATAATTCGATTAGCAATATGTATTGACAAACTCCGAAATACTTTGCTAGAGAATCAACTAGACACTCAGACTCAATCTAGATTAAAGTATCTCAAGGGTCAATATCTCTCACTTGTTTTGATTTACTCAAGCTAAAACAATAGCGAGTCTTTAATCAAACACAAGGAATAATTTGGACGGTACCAAAGACCAATATCCAAGGATCAATCAATATCAATCAACAACCAAAGGTTGGATTTCCAATTGATGATCTTAACGCACAACCTGTATTATTTCAGTTATATAAAAAATATAATGCAAAAAAGAAATAACACAGACACCAGAAGTTTTGTTAATAAGGAAACCGCAAATGCAAAAAAAAACCCGGGACCTAGTCCAGATTGAATACACACTGTATTAAGCCGCTACAGACACTAGCCTACTACAAGATAACTTCATGATGGACTATAGTTGAACCCCAATCGGTCTCCCACTAATTCAAGGTACATTTGTACTCCTACGCCTCTGATCCCAGCAGGATACTGCGCACTTGATTCTCTTAGCTGATCTCACCCACAACTAAGAGTTGTTGCAACCCAAAATCGCTCACTTGATAATAAACAAATCTGTCTCACACAGAAAATTCTATCAAAGGATAAATTTGTCTCCCACAGAAAAACCCTAGGTTTTGTTCCGTCTTAAGATATAAAATCAAGGTGAACAGGAACCAATTGATAATCCGGTCTTATATTCCCGAAGAACAACCTAGATTAATCAATCACCTCTCAAAAATCCTTCTTGACTACACAAGCGGTTTGTCGAGGAATCACAAACAGTGAGACGAAGATGTTTGTGACTTCTTTATCTTGCCTATCGGAGAACTCTCACGATCTCAAGACAATCAATAGATTGTACTCGTACGATAGAAGATGCAAGATCAGATCACACAACTACGATAAAGTAGTATCGGCCTGGCTTCACAATCCCAATGAAGTATTTAAGTCGTTAACCTGGTTTTAGAGAAAAAAACCAAAGGTTAAAAGAGAATCGACTCTAGCGAGCGCACTAGTATCACACAGAAGTGTGGGGATTAGTTTTGCACAATGCTAGATGTCTCCTTTATATAGCCTTCAAATCAGGGTTTTGCCTTAGTTACAAAACAATCCATATTCACCGTTTGATGAAAACCTGATTTAGATTCAAGCTAATATTTCTCAACCGTTAGATCGAAAACTTAGCTTGTCACACACACTTGGGTAGACGTTTAGGGTTTGTGAAAACCATGCCCAAACGTGTACGTGTATGTTGGTTCAACATAGTAACCCAAAAGGTTAACCATATGAGCATTTCATATTAACCTAGTTCTTCTACACCATAACTAGTTCACTTGACTCAAATGAACTAGTTAGAGAGTTGTTGAATTGCTATGAGATCTTATGTAACTACACAAGACACAATTGAAACAAAAATTATTCGATTCGATGAATCGGCTCATGAACTTTATAGCCACGGTTTGCATAAAGCATTCCTTAGTAATTTAAGTTTCATGTTCAGAGCACATATTTAGATCATAACCACTTAATCTCACAAACAAGTTCGCGGACTTAAGGCAACCAGCAGAGTTTTCCAAACTCATCAGAAAATCTCGGCGAAGAGACTTCCGCCGGTTCGCAGACTAAACACACAAACGAGTTTTTGGAAAATCCCAGCAGAAATTCTCGGTAAGAGAACTTCCGTCAGTTCGCGGACTGAGTTCGCGGACTGGGTTCGCGGACTTGGCAAAGCCAATTCCTCCGTTTTCTCTCAATCAACAAAGTTCGAAAACTTCATATTAAGGAATACATGGTTATGTAATCTAAACTCTCATTCCAATCATTGAGACATTCTCAGAGGACGTTATATAGCCGTTATTCACAGACCGTTTCACGTCAGAGCAATTCTCAAAGTAATTGAAACTTTTCATGACTTTCGTCACTAGGTGAAGATAAACTTGATCAAAGTGAAACGCTTTACCAACACACGATTTCGAGAAAAAGATAAGTAGCGAATACTCAGCTCGAAATGTCAAATATGTATGATCCAGTCTATATAGCATACGACTTTTTGTCTCATAAGAAGTATGAGATAAAATAGATAGACTTTTGAGTGATAGATAAATTCAAGTCTCCACATACCTTTTTGTTGATGAAGTTCCACGGTTCCTTGAGTAGATCTTCGTCGTTGTATGATGAATCACCATGAAGTCCTTGAGCTCAACTATACTTTTCTATCATAGTCCGAGACTTAGCTATAATAGACTAGAAATCAAGACTCATAGTTTTGATCACTAACATTGACAAACATGCTTGATATAGCAATGCATGCGAGGTCGACCGAGCTATGCTCTAACAGCATGCCTAGCAACACAGTAGTGAGTGTTGAGGAATTTACACGTCTCAACACGAAGAGGAAAGGTGTGTTGAGGCAGCATGCCTGGCAACACAGTAGTGAGTGTTGAGGAATTTACACGTCTCAACACTAAGAGGAAAGGTGTGTTGAGGCAGCATGCCTGGCAACGCAGTAGTGAGTGTTGAGGAATTTACACGTCTCAACACTAAGAGGAAAGGATGTGTTGAGGAAGCATGTCTAGAAACACAGTAGTGACTGTTGAGGAATTTACACGTCTCAACACTAAGAGATTTAAAACTTATTTGATATGCCTAATAGATATAAAACATTAGTTTAAGGATAGTTACTTAGCTCTGTCTCCGCTAGGCATGTCCTTCACGCATGACTAGGTTTTAGGTGTATCAGGCTCTCCCGTGAGTAAGCAGCGTGACAAAAGTCCCCATGTGTAATTATCCTGAGCTTATTTCCTCGTGGAAGATGTGCTTCCATTGCATCCGCTGGTAAGGCGGTGACTGCATTTAAACTTCTAAACCTGAAGGAGGCTTCAGTCCCCAAGTGTAGCTTACTTTGATTGTACCACCTTGAATCCACGCCGTTGTGTTTTGACACAAGTTTATCGTACTCTCCTGGATGAGATGCTTGGAATATCACATGGACGACATATTCTTTGTAGTGGTTGCTGCTTTGGTGAAGCTCAAACGAGCAGCAACGGTTCATGGAAGCAGCTTGGTAGGAAGGAGTGGAGGCTTCTGGAGAGAAAGTTGAAGCGGCTTCTGGAGCGAAACGTTGAAGAGGAGTGGCTTCTGGAGGTGAGACGTTGAAGCGGCTCCTGGAGAAAAACATTGAAGCGGAGCGGCTTCTGGGGAGTGTTAAGTGCATATTTTGCATATATTTAGTGTCGAATCCATGCTAGTAATTGCTTATATTCTTGCAAATTATTGTATATTACGTTTGTTTTTCTATATTTGTGTTTTATTAGGTGAATCGTCCAAAAGAAGCGAATTGGCACTTAATTGTGCAATAAAAGAAGTTAGACGCAAGCGGAGAAGGGCCAAAGACCAAGTGGAACTCATACAAATTGAGGATTTCTTGCTATCATCTCGAAGAGGATGAAAAGACGAAGCCAACGACGAAATAATGGAGTTATTCCGACATCGTATGAAGATTTTATGGCCGTTTGAAGCGATCCAAAATTGCGAGAATTGTGAACACACCGAATTTATAAAGGCACCCACCTCTTTACTCTGGGCTACCACCAGCATCTTCTTCAGCAAGCGTCACGACCAGTTCTCCGGCAATTCTCATATTATAGTTACCATGGATTAATGAAGGATTGACTTGGTTTGAGTGATTCTCGATATCGAATGGAGCAATGGGTTAGATAAAGATGATGGAAGCAATGAAGAGAGAATGGATGCTGCTTCCATTGAAGACTAAGATGAGAGATTGCTCCCAGTGAATGGTGATGGTGGTAATTCGCGACAGAAGATAGGGTACTGTCATGGATGATGTTGTGATGTCCTTGAGGGTTTAGCTCGAAGTTTAAAAGATTGCTACCGTTATGGGATGTGGTGAAGGATTGAGGTATTGGTTGTTGTAACTTCCGGTGTTGGCAGTTGATGGCGCCATTGATTGTCGATGGCTGTAAGCCTGTAACTCGAAAAATGGCAGTGAGGATTGTCGAGGAAGTTAGCTGGAGTTGAACTGTGGTTGATCGAAGCTGGTTGCGATTGAGGTTGCTAGCAGTAAAGAAGAGAAAGCTCGACTTCAGTGAGGTGCTGCCATTACCAACATTGATGGCGTCTGCTGCCAGAGATGGTGTTGTAGACTGAATCTGGAAGCTGAGAAGATAACTCAAGAGGGAGAAGTCAGGTGAACTCGGTGGAATTTAAATGATAATGATGTTGGTGATGATAGTGGAGTTTGTGATACTTCTGATGGTTGAGCTGGATGCAATTGGCAGTTGCTCGATCCAGTCGAGAATGATAGATGGTGGATATCGCCTGGAAGATAAGGACTTAGAAGATATGACATTGGTTGAGTTTAGGAAATCCAGATGAATCAATATTTTATGGAAGGGTTTGTAACCAAGATAGGTATGGCCGAGAATAAAAAAACTCAGAAGAAATGAATTCTTGGGGAGGGCCTGGTATAGGTGAGTTATTGGCCGGAAAAGAGAAATTCAGAAGAATAAGATTGCACTGAGAGTTTAGTATCCGTGAATGGCAGTGAACGAGAACAGAAAGTCAGGGAAGAAAATATTTCACGGAGGTAAGAGTTACCGTGAAAAGACGAAGGAAAGAATGAAAATCCAGGGGAATTTAAAACTCACGGGGAGATATCTGTCCGTGATTCTGGCGGAGAAAAGATTAAAATCCCGTAACTTTAATTTTTCACAAAAGGATGTCTGTCCGCGGGAATTGGAAGAAAATATATATGTTTGTCATTTCTGGAAAACTGACAGGCTAATGGTGCTTTTGGTTTGGGCTTGTCCAGTTTCGAACATGTGCCCACTTGGTTGTTTCAGCCACTCTATGCACGACCAAGACTTGGGCGTGAGCCATTTTGGCTATTTGGAGAGTTTTGGCAAGTTACTTTGACCGGGATTTGGTGCACGGGCGCAACTACAATATAAGAGATATTTCTATCTTTTAATCTTTAATCAAGCCATTGGAGAGACGAACCCAAGAGAAGGAAAGCTAGGGATTGGAGCGATTCATCACCGTAACTATTTCTCTACCATTTTATCATATGAAACTCATGGGTTTTGTTAGTACCATGAGTAGCTAAACTTCTTAGTTGATTGAGGATGAATTCTAAGTTCTAGACATGATTTGAGTTATTATATAAATCTATTTTGAAGTTCTTCACATGATTATTGATTATTTATACTAATTAGATATTTATGATTGATTGATAGATTGTTTAGGTGGCCAACTGAATTAATTTGTTGATTCAATCAAATGCTAGTATTGAGTTAGGAGATAAGTAATAGTCTAATAATTCATACAAAAGTAGATAACACAAGACCTTGCAGAGGGATTCTGTGTAGCGATTGTGTGTATAAACAAAACTAGAAAGTGGACCTTGAGCTAAGAGTCTAACTACTAGGATGAATCTATAATTCACAAAAGATAAAGCATTCGAAAAAATTACACCTTGAGTGAGCTACTACTAGGTGGTTTCGACGAATAGAATCTGGTATTGGAGAGCTTCCGTACTCAGTGATTTAAGGAATTTAGGGGATAACACTGAGCTAGCTGTTATTCCACGGTTGGTAATAATCTGTGATTAATTGTATTAATGGATGAATATAATAACTTGATGACGGTTTTGTAACGAAGAAGGATTCCCTGATCATATTTCTCTCCAATGCTTGCAACTTTATTATTTTCAATTGCTTTATTTACTTTATTTATAATCTAAAACAAAAACCCCCAGTGTGACACTTTGGACAACTAAAACTCCCTGCTCTTCGTGGGAACGAACTTGAATTCCATTATATTATTTTTAATTGAGTAGAAATAAGATATTAATTTGATTGCACCTACGACACACATCAAATTTTGGCGCCGCTGCCGGGGAGCAGTCGGTAGCTTTAGTTGTTATTTCTTTTTGTTATTCTTTTTGTTTTTAGTCTTATTTTTAGTTTTTGATTTAGCTTTTGAGAATTTTGTTTTAGGTACTTAATCTCTGGCATCAAAGGATTGGAATTACCCAAGGTTCGGAATTCGAACTCGCAAGGGAACGGTACTACAAGCACGTCCAAAGTTGCAACAAGAACCTTCTACAGAAGAGATGGTTCATACAGACGACGAGAGAGATCCTCCACCTCCTGAGAGGAAGTTAAGAGAGTTGACATCTCCATGCTTAGATTCGCAACCACTGTGCAGTACAATCACTAACCCAGTGGAGCTGAAGTCGAGTCTACTTCATCATATACCAAAGTTCAAGGGACATCCAGGTGAAAATCCAAATCGGCACCTTCAACAGTTCCAGAACACAATGACAAGTCTGAGACATGCAACTGCAGACAGAGATATGGCGATGCTACAATCCTTCCCGTTCTCATTGACAGACTTAGCAGAAGAATGGTTGTATTGTCTTCCTCCAGGGAGTGTTACAACATGGACTGAGATGAAAAAGTTATTTCTGGATAAATATTTTCCTGCTTCCAAAGCGGCATCCGTTCGTAAGGAGATTAATGGCATTTTACAGATGTATGGGGAGTCTATATATGAATATTGAGAGAGGTATAAGAGGTTGTTGGCAAGCTTACCACACCATAATATATCCTCAACACTTATCATTCAATACTTCTACGAAGGATTACTTCCAGAACAGAGGAATTTGATTGATGCGGCTGCCGGTGGTTCACTCACTGAGAAGACAATCTCGCAGCCAGTTTGATTGAGAGTATAGCTTCCAATGCTCAACAATTCTACACCAGAAAAACCTCTAATCAGAAGAGTTAGCGAAATGGGAGAGTCTGCACAGTCAGAGCAACGGACGAACAACATAGAGAAGGTAGTACAATGAATGGCAGCAGTGATTATTCCTTCTTATGAAGAAGAGTCTGAACAGGTGAATGCTGCGTTACCTAATCAGAGGCCAAGGTATGATACCTACTCTAATACTTATAATCCAGGTTGGAAAGATCACCTAAATTTCAGTTATGCAAATCAGCAAGCTGCAGCTCCTAATCCTTATGGGCGACAGAGTGGTTTTCAACAACCACAGTTCCGCCCACAACCTCCATCTCAGCCTCAACAGCAGACTCAAAATTCTAATTTAGAGGAGATGGTGAAAATGATGATGTAAAAGCAAGATTCCAGTGCTCAACGTCAAGATGCAATCCTGCAAAAACAAGATATGGCTATAAAGGACTTGCAACTTCAAATGGGGCAGTTGGCTACAGATATGAATCAACTAAAAGCACAGACTTCGACAAAGTTTCCATCACAAACTTTTGTGAATCCAAGAGAGAATGTTAATGCAGTGCTTTTGAGGAGTGGTAAGCAAACAGAAGAGCCAAAACAACAAGAAAAGGTTAGTCACGACTTGGAATAGGAAGTAGAGGTCAAAACCATTCCAAAGGAAAACCCAACTTCAACCATCCAACCTAAGGACACAGTTCCTACTTTTACCACACCACCTCCTTTTCCTAGTCGTTTTGCCAAGTCAAAGAAGCAAGCTCTAGACAAGGAGATTATGGATATTTTTAGCAAGGTGCATATCAACATTCCATTTATTGAGGCCATCATAACGGTACCCAGGTATGCCAAAGTTCTGAAGGATTTGTGTACAAGGAAGGAGAGGTTGATTGCTAACGAGATCACTCAGGTGGGAGAAAGTGCTTCAGCTATGTTGCTAAAGAAGATGCCTGCAAAGTGTAAATATCCTGGAGGTTTTACAATGCCAGTTACTATTGGTGACAAACGGTTTGAGCGTGTGTTGCTTGATTTCGGAGCTCCATAAGCGTGATGTCAGCCGATGTTTATGATTCTTTGAATCTGTGACCTTTAAAGGAGACAGGGATTATCATTTAATTAGCTAATAAGTCTAACATATATCCTAAGGGACTCGTGGAAGATGTGTTGGTGCAAGTGAATGAACTAATCTTTCCGGTTGATTTCTTTGTTGTGGATATGCAGAATGGGAATAATTGTTCGTCTACTTCATTACTTCTTGGGAGACCATTTATGAAGACTGCTAAGACGAAGATTGATTGTGATACTGGGACACTTACTATGGTGTTTGACAAAGAGGTTATACGCTTCAATATTTTTGAAGCTATGCGTTATCCAAGTGATATCCATTCTGCATTTTCTGTTGATGTTATTGGTTCTTTGGCACAACAGATGTTTCATTTGATCAACGAAGATGAACTTGAATATGTGCTACAAAATAGCATTGATTTGGACGTCTATGGCATGCCTAACTTGGACGTGATATCCCCAAGGAGTTTGTTGAGACATGTGGTGCTTTAACGGCATCACGAGAAGTTAGAACAGGTAATATTTCATATATCTCTTTACCTATAACTGATGAAGTTCCTTTACCTTCTGTTGTGCAGGCACCTAAATTAGAGCTGAAACCTCTACCTGATCACTTAAAATATGCTTATTTGGGTGATAGGGAAGAGCTTCCAGTCATTATTGCAAATAATCTCACAGCAATACAGGAAGAATGCATTCTTCGGGTTTTGAAAGAGCACAAAACGGCTATTGGTTGGACAATTGCTGATATCAAAGGCATTAGTCCAGCCATGTGCATGCATAGAATCCTAATGGAAGATGATGTAAAGCCAATATGTGATGCTCAGCATAGGCTTAACCCCCCAATGATGGAGTTCGTGAAGAAAGAGATCCTCAAATTACTAAGTGTGGGGGTGATTTACCCAATTTCTGACAGCAAATGGGTTAGTCCAGTGCAAGTGGTGCCTAAGAAATCAGGTGTCACTGTTGTTAGAAATCAAGATGATGAACTTGTTCCTACAAGAGTTCAAACTGTGTGGCGAGTGTGCATAGACTACAAAAAGCTCAATTTGGCTACCCGCAAGGATCACTTTCCTTTGCCTTTCATTGATCAGATGTTAGAGAGGTTAGCGGGACATTCTCATTATTGCTTTTTGGATGGTTATTCGGGCTACAATCAAATTGTTATTGCGCCGGAGGATCAAGAGAAGACTACTTTCACTTGTCCTTTCGGTACATTCGCATATAGAAGAATGCCATTTGGTCTTTGCAATGCGCCTGCCACTTTTCAGAGATGTATGGTTAGTATATTTTCTGATTACGTGGAAAACATCATTGAGGTATTTATGGACGACTTTAGTGTTTATGGTGATTCATTTGATATTTGTTTAAGTAATCTTGAACTTGTGCTTAAAAGATGTATAGACACTAATTTTGTTTTACACTGGGAGAAATGCCACTTTATGGTAAACCATGGAATTGTACTTGGCCACATCGTGTCCTCTCAAGGGCTCGAGGTATACAAGGCAAAGATAAACTTGATTAGGAACTTACAATACCCCACTTCGGTGAGCGAAATTTGCTCGTTTCTTGGTCATGCAGGTTTTTATAGGAGGTTTATCAAAGATTTCTCCAAAATCTCAATGCCGATGTGCAAATTATTGCAAAAGGAGGTTGACTTTAACTTCGACCAGGAGTGCAAGGATGCCTTTAATAAATTGAAGGAATTGTTGACTACTGCACCAATTATTAAGTCACCTGACTGGAGTTTGCCATTCGAGTTAATGTGTGATGCAAGTGATTATGAAGTTGGATCTGTTTTGGGTCAGAAAGTAGACAAGAGGTCACATGTGATTTATTATGCATCAAGGACCCTTAATGAAGCGCAAGTCAACTATTCAACCACCAAAAAGGAGTTGCTGGCTATAGTATTTGCATTGGAAAAATTTAGAGCTTATTTGATGGGTGCCAATGTGATTGTATATTCTGATCATGCAGCACTACGGTACTTATTGAAAAAGGAGGCTAAGCCAAGACTCATACGTTGGATTTTTTTGTTGTAAGAATTCAATACGGAAATCAGAGATAAGAAAGGTATTGAGAATACAGTTGTCGATCATCTTAGTAGACTTGTTGTTTCCGAAGAAGAACTCTCCTTACAGGATCGTTTTCCAGACGAAAAACTTTTCTCGATTGAAGAATCAACACCTTGGTATGTTGATATAGTGAACTATTTGGTTACAAGGAAAGTACCTATTACAATGTCTACTTTTCAAAAGCTAAAGCTTAAGAAAATAGCCAAGCAATATGTGTGGGATGAGCCCTACTTGTGGAAATATGGTGCTGATCAAATTATCCGCAGGTGCGTACCAAACTCTGAATTTCAGTCAATTCTATCTTTTTGTCATTCTTATGCTTGTGGTGATCATTTTTGTCCAAAATGTACCGCTCTCAAAGTCCTTGAGAGTGGATTTTATTGGCCTACCCTATTTGAGGATGCATATTTTTTTGCAAATCTTGTGATAGATATCAACGAACGGGAAATCTAGGTGCTCGAAATCAAATGCCACTTAATCCTATTCTCACTGTCGAGATTTTTGATGTGTGGGGCATTGATTTTATGGGTCCTTTTGTTAATTCGAATGGAAAATTTTATATACTTCTTGTTGTGGATTATGTTTCTAAATGGGTGGAAGCTAAAGCCACCCTACTAATGATTCTCAAGTTGTTTGTGAGTTTGTGAAGGAATATATTTTCTCTAGACATGGTACACCAAGAGTGGTTATCAGTTATGGAGGCTCGCACTTCAATATATCCTTCCATGTTATCCTCAAAAAGTACAACATTACACACAAGATTGGTACGACGTATCACCCACAAACTAGTGGGCAAGCTGAAATTTCAAATCGTGAGATTAAGTCCATCCTTGAGAAAACCGTTAATGCTACACGGAAGGATTGGAGTTATAGACTCAACGATGCACTTTGGGCGTATAGAA
Source organism: Papaver somniferum (assembly GCF_003573695.1). Lineage (NCBI taxonomy): Eukaryota > Viridiplantae > Streptophyta > Magnoliopsida > Ranunculales > Papaveraceae > Papaver > Papaver somniferum. Next base: position 83,767,856 of record NC_039367.1, on the reverse strand, counting down.
CAACATATAAGACACCGATTGATATGTCCCTATATCGCTTGGTTTATGGCAAAGCTTGTCATCTCCCAGTTGAACTTGAGCATAAGGCCTTATGGGCGGTAAAGATGTGCAAGATGGAGTATGATAAAGCGGGGAAACATAGGCAACTACAAATCAATGAGCTAGAGGAGATATGTAATGATGCTTACGAGAGTTCTCGTATATACAAGGAAAAGACTAAGCTTTTCCATGACAACATGATTTCTCGGAAGAATTTTTTTGTGGGACAGAAAGTTCTTTTATTTCATTCTCGTCTTAAGCTATTTCCTGGTAAGCTAAGGTCCAGATGGATTGGACCATATGTTGTTACTAATGTTTATTCTCATGGTGCAGTTGATATCACTAGTCTTAGAGATGGGACTACTTCTAAGGTAAACGGCCATAGATTGAAGCCATACTACGAGAACACCGCTTATGTGGATGTAGACTCCCTTGAGTTTCAAGATTTACTCCCTCTGGAGGAGTAGTAAGGACAATGCCAAGTCGGGCAGACGACTTTAAACCAAGCGCTAAATGGGAGGCAACCCATAAGTTTTGTATCTTAAACCCTTTTATTTTTTGTTTTTATTGTTTTCGTATCATATTTGCATCCCCATTTTTAATTTCATTGACTATTTTAGAAGAAATTATTGACGAGTACCTTTTCGTCAGAAAAATTCAGACTACGCGTAGTTCAGTCCGGAGACCATAACTGTCAGACCGCTTATCTAAATACTGTGTCCTTTTGAAACTTTGTAGAAAACACGTAGATGAACAACTTTTGTGAAACGGAGTTTTTCCAAATTCCTTACCAATTTGTACATTTTTTGCGTTTTATCTGCTGCTACGTCAGAATTCAGATTTTTCAGTTTTACACATTGAGGACAATGTGAAGTTTAAGTGTGGGGGAGTATTTTGCATATAGATTTTTCACTTTTTTGTACATATTTGCATGAAAAACACCATCTTATAGTTAGTTTAGAGTCACATAGTATACATGTCGCTAAGAATACATCGAAATTCTCACAAGAGTGACTTAACTTAAAGATGACAGAGAACATGATCGGGTTTCTTGCTTGTTTGAGAGTTAAAGTTGGATTTAACCATGCCAGTGGCAAATAAGGTGCAGACTGAATTCGGTAGTAAAATTGTGATCCCCTGTAGTGGAGACTACCTATTGTTACATCATGTGAAGCACCGACCTTCATTTTTTTTGTAGTGTCTAAATATGTGTTTTTAGAGTGTGTGTCACCGTACGTTAATTCCGGGTAGAATGGTGAGCTACCCAACATCCCACCAATAGAAGCACTACTTTGATCTCTTGAGTGCTATTTTATCAATCATGATGGTGACATCGAATTGCTAACTTACATACCACTTGTAATCTTGTTCGCAGTTAGCACCATCCACTTTATCTCTCTCTCTACACCAACAGGTCCATAGAAACACATCATCATCAACAAGTGAAGCGACATCAAAATCTACAAGCAAAGTTGAAGACGTTTAAGGTTTACAGGCAACAGTACAGAATATGAGCAGATTTTAGATTCAAGTAAAGCAACAAGACAAGAAGCAGAATTTCTACATGCTGAAGACTTATGTACAAGAGCGAAAATTATCAAGATGAGAGTTCAAGAAGTTGATGATATCAAGACATACAAGTTGTGAAGAATCAAGCGGTAAAGTACTTACACCATGGCCTTTGTACTTGCATTTTTATTTTATCTTTATTTGTTTTATTTTCTCTTGTCTACAAAAAAAAAATAAAAAAATAAAATAAAAAAATGAAAAGAATGAAAAAAAAGGGACAAGAGAAAATTTTCTTTAGGTTCATTACTAGTTTTATTATTTTGTTTTGTTTTCATTTTGTATTTGATTTATTTTTCTTATCTCATATATATAAAAAAACAAAAAAAACAACAAAAAAATAAAAAAGGAAAAAGGAAAAAAAAAAGAGACAAGAAAAATTCGTTGTATCATATTGTGGTTTGTTTTTAGTTTTGTTCTTTCAATAAAGCCAACGGAAAGAAGGAATATTTATAATGAAGTTTCAAGCAACAAGGATTTGAAGAAAAAGAGTTACATTGTCAAGATTATACGAAGTTCAAGAGTTATCATCAAGAGTTGAAGACCGAAGACGAAGATGAAGACAAGGATTGAAGACCGAAGACGTTTCTATGGATGTTGTGAGAGTGGTGCTAACTGCACGTCGAACGGATAACGAGGAAAGTAAGCATATTCTCACCTTCGTTAAGTGGTTAATTTCCTTTCTTAGAGATCGTCAGGAAAAAATGGGTTTTCAAAATGAAAAAAGATGTGGGTTTTCAAAAAAAATCGGAGGGTTTTTCCTTCTTACTATTCAACGTGTCGCAGGATTCTCTCTTCATTCTTACCTGGACACATGTGTGACCCATAAAAAGATGTTTATTATTGAGAGCAACTTCATAAAACCCTTTCTGGTGAGGCAGAGTCTAGACTTTTGATTACTCTCGAACCCGGATTCTTTCGATAAGGGATGGTTATTTCTCTCTCAACTTTTAAGGATGAGATTGTACTCATATATATGTCTAGCTTCTTATGACTATTGTGCAGAATATCTATGTCTTCTTAGCGTGTTGGATGCTATCATTTGGGAGAACTAGTAAGTTGGAAAACTAGATTTTGTGGGTATATCTCCGGTAAATCCTCACGACAACTCGTCCACTAGGGACACATAGGGGTTTAAAGGCATGTTGCATTAACTAATTGCATCTGTTTTCTCAACGATATGAAGTTGTTGTATTTTAGATAGTTTGCTCGAGGACTAGCAAAACCAAGTGTGGGGTATTTGTTAAGTGCATATTTTGCATATATTTAGTGTCGAATCCATGCTAGTAATTGTTTATATTCTTGCAAATTATTGTATATTACGTTTGTTTTTCTCTATTTGTGTTTTATTAGGTGAATCATCCAAAAGAAGCGAATTGGCACTTAATTGTGCAATAAAAGAAGTTAGCCGCAAGCGGAGAAGGGCCAAAGACCAAGTGGAACTCATCCAAATTGAGGAGTTCTTGCTATCATCTCGAATAGGACGAAAAGACAAAGCCAACGGCGAAAGAATGGAGTTATTCCGACATCGTATGAAGATTTTATGGGCGTTTGAAGCGAGCCAAAATTGCGAGAATTGTGAAAACAAATAATTTATAAAGGAACCACCTCTTTACTCGGGGCTACCACCAGCATCTTCTTCAGCAAGCATCGCGACCAGTTCTCCGGCAATTCTCATATTATAGTTACCATGGATTAATGAAGGATTGACTTGGTTTGAGTGATTCTCGATATCAAATGGAGCAATGGGTTAGATAAAGATGATGGCAGCAATGAAGAGAAAATGGATGTTGTTGCCATTGAAGACTGAGATGAGAGATTGCTCCCGGTGAATGGTCATGGTGGTAATTCACGAGAGAAGATAGGGTACTGTCATCGATGATGTTGTGATGTCCTTGAGGGTTTGGCTCGAAGTTTAAAATATTGCTACCGTTATGGGTTGTGGTGAAGGATTGAGGTATTGGCTGCTGTAACTTCCGGTGTTGGCAGTTGATGGCGCCATTGATTGTCGATGGCTGTAAGCCTATAACTTGAAAGATGGCAGTGAGGATTGTCGAGGAAGTTAGCTGGAGTTGAACTGTGGTTGATAAAAGCTGGTTGCGATGGAGGTTTCTGGCAGTAAAGAAGAGAAAGCTTGAGTTCAGTGAGGTGCTGCCATTACCAACATTGATGGCGCCTGCTGGCAGAGATGGTGTTGTAGACTGAGTCTGGAAGCTGAGAAGATAACTCAAGAGGGAGAAGTCAGGTGAACTCGGTGGAAGTTGAATGATAACGATGTTGGTGATGATAGCGGAATTTGTGATACTTCTGATGACTGATGGTTTAGCTCGATGCAGTTGGCAGTTGCTCGAGCCATTCATGGCACAGAAGATGGGATGATGGTTGTAGCTGTTATAGTGGTGGTCAAGGTTTCTCGGTGATTCAGTCGAGAATGATAGATGGTGGATATCGCCTGGAAGATAAGGACTGAGAAGATAGTACATTGGTTTGAGTTTAGGAAATCCAGATGAATCAATATTTCATGGAAGGGTTTGTAACCAAGATAGGTACGGCCGAGAATACAAAAACTCAGAAGAAATGATTTCTCGTGGAGGGCCTGGTATACATGAGTTATTGGCCGGAAAAGAGAAATTCAGAAGAATAAGATTTCACTGAGAGTTTAGTATCCGTGAATGGCAGTGAAGGAGAGCAGAAAGTCAGGGAAGAAAATATTTCACGGAGGTAAGAGTTACCGTGAAAAGACGAAGGAAAGAATGAAAATCCAGGGGAATTTAAAACTCACGGGGAGATATCTGTTTGTGATTCTGGCGGAGAAAAGATTAAAATCCCGTAACTTTAATTTTTCACAGAAGGATGTCTGTCCGCGGGAATTGGAAGAAAAGATATGTAGGAATTAATATTTAATCCAGTTTTTCATGACCCAGTTAATCGCTAGTCCACCCATGAAAAATATTTACTCTCTAGTCCAAAAACTTTGTGGAGATTATAAAGTGTGTTTTCTAAATGCCTAAAACACCCTTCCGGATCTAATTAGTATCAACACATGTAAATGTTACTAGTAGTATGTTACTACGTACTAGTAGTATCAATATGGTGATACTATATATTAATATGTAGTATACTAGTAGTAACAAAAATATGTTACTAGTAAATTAGGTAACTACTTTACTAGTAGTAACTAGTATACTATACTAGTATACTAGTAGTAATATGTAGTAACTAGTATGTAGTAACTAATAGTAATATGTAGTAGTAATATGTAGTATCAATATGTATTAACTAGTATACTAGCATACTAGTATACTAGTAGTAACTAGTAGTAATATGTAGTAACTAGTATGTAATAACTAGTAGTAATATGTAGTATCAAGTACTTTACTATTAGTAACATATGTAGTATAACATAACAATATTAATATGTAGTATCAATACATAACATAACAGTATTGATATGTAGTATCAATACATAACATAATAGTATTTATTTATATGCAGTCATAACATATTGATACTACATATTGTAGTATCAATATGTCGATACTACAAGTATCAATACATACTACTAGTATGTTACTACATACTACTAGTAACATATGTAGTATGTAGTAATATATGTAGTAACATACATAGTGTTATATGTTAGGGTTAGTAGAGTAATTTTACTTTTTTCAAAACTTTGTTGGACTAACGAGTAAATATATTTTTCCGTTGGACTAGCCATTAACCCGGGTCGGGTTTAGTGGACTAAACAACAAAGTTCTCAAAAGATATATGTTTGTCAGTTCTGGAAAACTGACAGGCTAATGGAGCTTTTGGGCTGGGCTTGTCCAGTTTCGAACATGTGCCCACTTGGATGTTTCAGCCACTCTATGCACGACCAAGACTTGGGCGTGAGCCGTTTTGGCTATTTGGAGAGTTTTGGCAAGTTACTTCGACCAGGATTTGGTGCACGGCGCAACTACAATATAAGAGATATTTCTATCTTTTAATCTTTAATCAAGCCATTGGAGAGACGAACCCAAGAGAAGAAAAGCTAGGACTTTGGAGCGATTCATCACCGTAACTATTTCTCTACCATTTTATCATATGGAACTCATGGGTTTTGTTAGTACCATGAGTAGCATAGTTGATTGGGGATGATTCTAAGTTCTAGACATGATTTGAGTTATTATATAAATCTATTTTGAAGTTCTTCACATGATTATTGATTATTTATACTAATTAGATATTTATGATTGATTGATAGATTGTTTAGGTGGCCAACTGAATTAATTTGTTGATTCAATCAAATGCTAGTATTGAGTTAGGAGATAAGTAATATTCGAATAATTCATACAAAAGTAGATAACACAAGACCTTGCAGAGGGATTCTGTGTAGCGATTGTGTGTATAAACAACACTAGAAAGTGGACCTTGAGCTAAGAGTCTAACTACTAGGATCAATCTATAATTCACAGATAAAGCATTCGAACAAATTACACCTTGAGTGAGCTACTACTAGGTGGTTTCGACGAATAGAATCTGGTATTGGAGAGCTTCCGTACTTAGTGATTTAAGGAATTTAGGGGATAGCACTGAGCTAGCTGTTATTCCACGGTTGGTAATAATTTGTGATTAATTGTATTAGTGGATGAATATAATAACTTGATGACGGTTTAGTAACGAAGAAGGATTCTCTGATCATATTTCTCTATGTTGCTTGCAACTTTATTATTTTCAATTGCTTTATTATTTACTTTGTTTACAATCTAAAACGAAAACCCCTCAGTGTAACACTTTTGACAACTAAAACTCCCTGCTCTTCGTGGGAATGAACTTGACTTCCATTATATTATTTTTAATTGAGTGGAAATAAGATATTAATTTGATTGCACCTACGACACGCATCAGGGAGAACGTTGAAGCAGCTCCTAGAGTGAAACGTGGAAGCGGAGCGGCTTCTGGAGCGAAACGTTGAAGAGGAGCGGCTTCTGGAGGTGAGACGTTGAAGCGGCTCCTGGAGCTAAACGCTGAAGCGGAGCGGCTTCTGGGGAGAACGTTGAAGCGGCTCCTGGAGTGAAACGTGGAAGCAGAGCGGCTTCTGTAGGTGAGACGTTGAAGCGGCTCCTGGAGCAAAACGTTGAAGCGGAGCATCTTCTGGGGAGAACGTTGAAGCCGCTCCTGGAGTGAAACGTAGAAGCGGAGAGGCTTTTGGAGCGAAACGTTGAATAGGAGCGGCTTCTGGAGCGAAAAGTTGAAGCGGCTCCTGGAGCAAAGTTCGAAGCGCCAACGCAACACGGATGAGAGCTTGAAAATATATCCCGGCGCTGCACCTTGGAGAAATAAAAAAATCTCACACAGATGCTCCATCATAGATTACATGGTTTTGTGAACAGAGTCCCCAGAAAGCATTAATGCACAACTCCACCAATTGATGTTCGGTCACATTTGGTTTATGACAATCTAACGCCTGAATTTTGAATCCCTTGACTAATCATTCGGATGTTCATTGTTTCGCTTCTTTTGAGTTTTGGCCATGTCCGTCTGAGCCTTAGCAAAAAATTCTTGTATTTCCATCAAATCAACAATGGTAATAGGGGGTTGGATTCCTCTGGCTCCTCCGGTCTCTCGTCCTGATGGTTGAGTGACAACAGCTCTGGTGACGACTGGGAGCGTCACACTTGAAGAAACAATGGGGGTGGCGGCAGCGGCTCTGGCTATGGTGATCAGAGGTGTAACGCCTGAGGGAACGTTTCCTACGTCTCTGGTGTTGGTGGTAGAGTCTACGGCGCCGCGGGTGTTGATCATGCTGACAGGTGGTACATTGATGTAACTGGAAGGAATGTTGATATCAAGGGCGTTTTCAGCGCAGGCGGTATCAGGGTTTGTTGATGACCGGACCTGAGCTCTACCATCTTAAAAGTGGGATTGAAAAATGAAATTGGAAATTAGATATGCAACCGAGAGATTAATCTCCCACTGTGGTCGCCAATTGTTTGTGGGTGAAAACTGTTTCTGCTGGTTTTGGTAATTTTGTGTGTGTAGATGAGAAACGAGTCTAGACCCTAAACAATGCACTGCACGGGAGTACTTTTGATTCGAGAGATCAATCTGTACAATCCTGGATTAAACCAAAAAATGGTCGTTCCAGGCTTGCTTCGGTCACAAAGTGAAGGAGAAGGGTTGGTCTTACGGAGGGAAGCGAAGAAAGTTTTGAGACCAGAATCGTTGATTTTGAAGGTGTGGTTGTTTACGACTTTGTTTGTGGGTGAAAACTGTTTCTGCCGGTTTTGGTAAATTCGGGTGTGTGGATGAGAAAAAAATCTAAACCCTAAACAATGCACTGCACGGGAGTACTTTTGATTCGAGAGATCAATCTGTACAATCCTGGCGTAAACCAAGAAATAGTCGTTCCAGGATTGCTTCGGTCACAAAGTGAAGGAGAAGGGTTGGTCTTAGGGAGGGAAGCGAAGAGAGTGTTGAGACCAGAATCGTTGATTCTGAAGCTGTGGTTGTTAATGACTTGTATCTGAAAGTAGAACTGGCTAGCAGAATGGAAAGCTACCAGGTGATTCTTAGATATTGTATTGTTGCCGACCAAAACTTGTTGTCTGGTGGAAATAGGTGAAACCTATTTATACAAGTTGTAATAAAACACACCCTGATCTCGTAGAAAGTGGAAACGATTGAGTGGTGGAAGAGTGGAGTAACGTGTAACGTTATAATTTATGCTTCCATGATGAAGGAAAAGTTTACACCATTACTTCTTTCCATTACTAACCGCCCTTCTTCATGACACTTTCTTATAACGGGCGTATTTCACGACGCACGCTGTAAACCGCCAGATCAATACCCTGACGAGTATCCCCCAGTTTGTGACATGTTTGATGTCGCGAGTGTTTTCGTGGAAAACATGTAGCACTTTGCTATGTGTGGCAAGCCAAAATCAAGAGTCTTGCCGCAGGAAAATAACATGTGATGATATTAGATTCGCCTTGGCTGGTCGCCTAAGACTTGCCACAAGTCCGTCAGTTCGGTGGCGAACTTGGATGGATGAGATTGCATCTTATGAGGAAGGGTAGTCGTTTATTATGGATACCTTCTGTTGGCGCCTGGTAATGGCACATTGGCGTTTGTGGTGTATGCCAGTGGCACTGCGGCATGACTGGCATAGCTCGTGCATGCCAGTGGCACGGTGGTGTAAGTGGCGTCTGGCGTAGCCATGTCCACTAGATTTAAGCGGCTGGTCACCTAAAACTTGACAAGTCTGTCAGTTCGGTGGCGAACTTGGATGGCTGAGATTGTAATTCAAGAGAGAGTGTGGCTTTTGATTATGGCCACATTCTGTTGGCACCCGTTAATGGCATAATGACATAGCCGCGCATGTGGAGTTGTGACGTGGCCACGCCTGTGGCGTTATAACATGGCTAAAGCTAGGATTTGGCCCCATGGCTAGGGTTTGGCCCCGTGGACAAGGTTAGGGCTTGGCGGCGTGGCCAAGCCTAGGATTTGACGTCGTGGCCAAAGTTAGGGCTTGGCGGCATGGCCAAGGCTAGGATTTGGCGTCGTGGCCAAAGTTAGGGCTTGGCGGCATGGCCAAGTCTAGGGTTTGGCGTCGTGGCAAAAGTTAGGGCTTGGCGACATGGCCAACGCTAGGATTTGGCGCAGTTGCCAAAGTTAGGGCTTGGCGGCGTGGCCAAGGCTAGGGTTTGGCGTCGTGGCCAAGGCTAGGATTTGGCGTCGTTGCCAAAGTTAGGGCTTGGCGGCGTGGCCAAGGCTAGGGTTTGGCGCCGTGGCCAAAGTTAGGGCTTTGCGACATGGCCAAGGTTAGGATTTGGCGCCGTGTGGCCAAGGCTAGGATTTGGCGTCGTGGCCAAAGTTAGGGTTTGGCGGCGTGGCCAAGGCTAGGGTTTGGCGTCGTGGCCAAAGTTAGGTCTTGGAAGCATGGCCAAGGCTAGGATTTGGCGCCATGGCCAAAGTTAGAGCTTGGCGGCGTGGCCAAGGCTAGGGTTTGGCGTCGTGGACAAAGTTAGGGCTTGGCGGCATGGCCAAGGCTAGTATTTGGGGTGGTTGCCAAAGTTAAGGCTTAGCTGCATGGCCAAGGCTAAAGTGGCTCGTGGCATGTTATGGACTATGACCAAAAATTAGGGTTTCGGCTAATGCTACTGAAGCAAAAGTCTTGTTTCGATCATGAAATCCTAATTGGAGTCCGTTATGGCATTGGCCACGAACAGAAAGTGGATTAGCACGTAGTGGCGTCTTTTGTGGCACATTGGCATATTACTGCGGCAGAGTGGCATGTTGGCATGCCGATTAATATGTTGTTGTGGCAGGGCGCGTTTGGCTTTCCAGTTAGTATGGTGGTGCGACAGGGTGTGTTAGGCCTTTAATGTATGGTAGCGAGTTTAGAGCAACTTGATTGGTCAAGAAAAGGGGTCGGCCAAACATAAGGCGCGGCCACACCTCTAGTGCTCGTGGCGCATTTTAAAGTGACCTGATTGGTCGGTAGGAAGGAGAGGGGTCGGCCAAGCATGGGCGTGTCTACACTTCTGGTGTGAGTGTGGCGGTTTTTGAGCAACCTGATTGGTCGAGGGAGATGGGGCCGGTTTAGGATGGGGCATGACCAATGGCGCTGGTTGAATTCTATGTGTTGACACAGAGTTCTTTTAAGTTCATTGCCAGAGAGCAGCATGCTTTCTGATTGAATACCTTATGCAAAGACCTTATCCTTCATACTTGGAAATTCGTGCTACTCTGCTGGGACTGAACACAAATTGTCATGCCATATCAACATTAAGGGTTCAGCCGGGGAACATAGCACAGGAAGCATTCAAAGAAACTTATATTAATTGAATGTAGTCAAGGTGCCAAAATTTACAGAATACCTGGGATTGTTGCTACATGCACCATTCTGGGTAAATTTCATAAGAAAATATTGAGTTGCTCAATGAATGTGCCAGTGAAGAGGTTGACACTCATGGCTCTGTTTTCTTACAGAGTGACGTCACATCAGATGCAAGGTTTTACAATTTTAACCCTAAGCTAAAAACCACCATCAACACATTCTCAACAAGAGTCATCAACCAGGAAGTCGAGATGCACAACGATCCATTTGTGATCACTCTTTCAATCCATGGATGGAATGTTACGAAAGTACTCATAGATGGGGGAATCTCGCTAAATGTATTGCTCTACGAACCTTACTTACGTATGGGTTTAACAGTTCAGAAAATGGATTCATCCACTTGCACAATTTACGGTTTCAACGGAGCAGTCTTCGGGCCAAAAGGAGAAATTGTCTTGCAGGTGCGCACATGACCCTTAGTAACCAATACAAGGTTCTGTCTTGTGGAGGAACCTTCCCTCCACAATATCATCATGGGACGACTTTGGGTCCATCGCCTAAGAGGAACAACTTCGACCTAACATCAGTACCTTCGATTCCCAACACCCATGGGTAAAATGGAAATCAAAGGAGATCAACAAGACGCAAGGCTATGCAATCTAGCGGAGGTCAGGCTCAACGAAGAAAGAGTTGTTGCACAGCAACATGAAAGGAAAAGACGAAGGGAAAAACAAGCGAAGAAATGAAAAAAACAGACGAAGAAGCGAAAGAGTCTGATGAATACCAATCCGTATCAGACGAAGACAACGGAAAAAAAACGAAATATGATTAGAGAATTCCAATCCACCTGTACCTTGACAAAGGTACATTTCCAGACAACGTTAAAGAAGATCGGAAACTCGAGTCAAAAGCTGCAATGTATAACCTTCGTGACGGAATACTACTGGATAAGCTTGGACGAAGATTCAAAGAACGTGGCTAAGTGATGTGAAAGATGTCAACGTTTCGCCAAGAAAATCAAAGAACCAACAACGTAACTTAACTCGGTTATCAGCCCTTGGCCATTTGTCAAATGAGGGGTTGATATCGTCGGACCTCTGATAGAGGGAACATCAAAAAGAAAATATCTTATTGTGGCTACGGATTACTTCAACAAGTGGGTGGAAGCAAAGCCTTTGGCAAGGATTATAGACACAGATGTCTTCAAATTCTTGTTTGAGCAAATCATATGTAGGTTCGGAATACCAGCCGCCATAGTCTCAGACAATGGCAAAAAATTACAAGGGAAAGACATCGATATGTTGTTTGACAACTTCAACATTCAGAAGAACAAGTCAACTCCAATATACCCTAAGAGCAATGGACAAGCGGAGGCAACCAACAAAACCATAGCAATGAACTTAAAGAAGAAGCTAGGCATATACAAAAAGAGGTGGTGCGAACATCTATACAACGTCCTATGGGCCTATCGAACTACGAGAAGGTAAGCTACGGGGGAAACTCCATTCTTGTTTACATACGGAGCCGAAGCAGTTATCCCAACAGAGGTTATACTTCCTACGACAAAAACCGAGGCTTCGGAGAAAAATCTAACAACAGACTTGATGTTAGAAAAGCTGGATGACCTTGAAGAAAGAAGGGAAGTAGCCCTGCAAAAGATGGTAAACTATCAACGAATGCTAGCTCGGGAATACAACAAAAGGGTCATCCTTCGGAACTTTGTGGCTGAGGAATATGTACTACGTCAGATACCACCATATCAAAGAAAGAAGAAGTGGGGCAAGCTAGCTCCAACATGGGACGGACCCTACACCATACCACCATATCAAAGAAAGGAACGGACAATATTCCACCATGTTCTATCCCTGCCCAGAGGTATTATAGACCTTACTAATCAATGAAAGAAACTTTTTGCTAAAAAATTAGCTTTGATTAATACAATTGGATTAGAATAGACACCCTCCGTCAGGAGTGACGATGAGGCAAGGCAAGGCATAACTGTGCATATGTCAATCTTGGATCCTCGGGGCGATGGATCCTTTCATGAGGCATAAGAAAAAAAAAAGATATCGCCTATAGAGATACCTTGTCGAAGTAAAGCAGTCTCCGCGCTGAACGCGTAGGGTTACAGGAAAATTATTGCCCACGTAGGAACCTTCGCCACCATGATACCTTCTGGCCAAAGGATATCCTGGTAGGACGTTGAATGTTCCACCAAAGGTTAAACATACCTTAGAACCTTGTGATAACTTGATTGTGCGATCAGTTAGACACATTACGTCTAAACAGGATATTCATGCAGTAATATAAGTGAAATGATAATTTTACCAAAATATGTCTAACATTTCTTAAAAGTTGCATGACAGATAACAAAGGTTGAAACCACCAGAAAGCATTGTTTCAAAGAAGGGAGACATCATAACTAAAAAAGGTACCCCAGCTGAGGACACAAACAAAAAAGAGGGGTTCACTTAAACAAGGTCCGAGACAATAGGATCAAGGATAAGGAAGATGAGGAAAGACAACTCCGTCAGCTTGGCGTTTAGCTTCAGCAAAGGCATCATTTATGTAATCAATAGCCGAATGCTCGAATTGCACCTTCATTTGGGAGGCCTGAGTCTCCAAATCAGAGGCCGATTTCCGACAAAGCTCCATCATTTGGGCACTGAGATGGTCATTAGCCCGCTGAAGTGACTCAGCTTTAAACTTTGCAGCAGCATCAAATTGACGAGCTATCTCCAACGAAGATACTTGGCCCTCAAGATGGCTAACCTTAGCATTCAAACCTACAAGCTGCTCCTGGAGACCTGCGGATATAAAAGGGATAAGTAAAGAGCAAAATCAATATGGGGCACAAAGGAGGCTACGGGAATAAGAAAACCCTAATCTACCTCCAGCATGTCTAAGGGATTCCTCTAAACTATGATGGGCTTCGGCAAGATCTTCCTCAGCACCGTTAAGATCCTCAGCCAGAGTATCACGTTCGGTCCGGAGATCCTCAACATCTATCCGGAGTGAAGCATTCTCAGAGGATAAGATCTGGTAAACATTCTCTAACTCCTCCAATCTCTTGACCATAGATGCGGGGGACATGGAAGAAGGCATATAAGAAACCTCACTAAGTTTGTTCTTAAGAGAACAGACCTCAGAGGATAATACGTTACGTTCGGCAGTAACTTTAGCTAAAGAAGCGCATGCATCTTCAAAATCTGCGTGATACTTCTTACAGATAATCTCTTGAGCTGAGAGGCGTTTCTCAACTAAGGAAATATCCTCCTTTTGCTTTAAAATGAGATCCTCTTTCCACTTGAGAGTTTCTTCACATTCTTTACGGAGCAAATCCATCTTCTTCACAAGGTCTGAGTTATAAGCAGACTCAAGGGAGATTTGGGCCTCATTATGAACAATCACGTTCATCAACCTATCAGACTTCTTATGATAATACCAAACATCGGAGGTCCACTTGGCTACCTGCTCCCAAAGATGTCTAAGCTCATCGGAGCTACCAGCTGGCAGGCGTAGGTTCTCTCAGGACTATGCTACCAGACAAAAATAAAAACAAACTAAGGAAAGGAATGAACGAACCTATAACTTTGGAGGATTCAGCATCCAGAGCCGAATCAGCGGCCTTGCGTCCCTCCTCAGCAACTTTTGCAGCATTATTGGCTTTGTCAAGAGCCAACAAACAAGCTTCTAAGGACCTATGAGTCTTCTTCAGTTCGCTCTCTAGTAGAGGTACCTTAGCGGCAGAAACAACATCGCTGGACGAAGGTTGTTGCGCACTAACAAAGGCATAATCTTGACGGGCACGCTCCATCAAAGCTCTCAAGTGAGTACACTTAGCTTTATAAAACTTGAACAAGGTGCATCCGTCATCGATTTTTTTGTAAAGCTGCAAACAACGGAGCATAAGAACAAGCGAAGTTTCAAAACTATGAACATCACAATAAAGCAAGAAGCCACTTACCGAGAACAAGGAAAGACGGGTTAGGAAATCAGCGTAGGTATCCATGAAAGTCTCCATCTCTTGGATGCTACCCATGCGGATTTCACCAAAGCTCTGACTAGAGCGAAGGCATTCAGGATCGAAGAATAAATCCTTGGCCACTTGATATTGAGCAGTCAAAGCATCCAATCTTGAAGCAACCTCCAAAGAATCAGCCAACTGATGACGATCAACCTCAGCAGAAAAGGGACCCTTTGATTCCCGCAGTATGGCTTCGAGGATGGCATCATCATAACTCCCAAGGCTCAAGTTCTCAGGTAACTTACCCTTCCCAAGATCCATAGAAGCCCCACCAGTCGCTTGAGAACGAATATGGGGCACAAGTACTGAATCCTCACCACGTCGAAGAGATGGCATGGTGGATGAGCTGGGAACGGAAAGAAATGCTTGACTAGAAGTACCACCTAAGTTCATATCACCAGCATAAGGAAGATTACCCAGTACAGTCCAATCTGGTGACAAATGTGGAGGTCCAACAACCTTGCTAGCGGGGGCAGTATAAACAGACTGAGCACTTCCCAAAGATGTAGGCGTAGCATTGAAGGAGAAGCTGGCAAGTGAAATCACAACCTTATTCTTTGGCTGGAAGTCTGAGCTACTGACCCTCACCATCGGAGTAATACCCTTCGCAAACGAACCACTTGAGTGAAGCGAAGTAGCAGGAGAAGATGGAAGGCTCTTGGAAGATATCACCATGGCACTTGGTTGCCGAAACAACGGGCTGCAAATCACTGGGAGCAGAAAATGAGGGTACCCTCGGCAGCAAAGCAGGAGTTGCAACTTGAGTGCTAATTTGCCTCACCAATAAAGAACCGCCATCAACTTGAAGGTTATCACCTTCCACAGAACCAACACGAATGGGACTAGGGCTATCTTTGGAAAAGTCTTCCTCAATGTCATCCAAGTGGGGGCTAAGGGCAGTATCCTCGACATCCTCCATGTCCTCGTCATCTTGCTCTTCCTCAACAGCCATAGAATCCTCATTGGATTCTTCCACATCAATCACAACCTTCAACTTTCCTTTCTTCTTGGAATACTGTAGAAGGGCACATGCGCAAGCTAAGGATTAGGTGCAAAATACTAAGGAACACAAGAACACTAAGGTAGAGGTACAATCCTTACCTCCGCAGGAGCCGACTTAGTTGCTTCAATCGAAGATATCCTTTTCCTTGTCCGGGTAGCCACTGAATTACCAGCAGGCAGAGATGAAGTTGTACGAGGGACGTTGGGATATGCGCTAGTAAAACCATAGGCCCAGGGACCCACAACACGAAGAGGAGTATATGCCCAACGGGATATGCACTAGTAAAACCATAGGCCCAGGGACCCACAACACGAAGAGAAGTATATGCCCAACGATCATCATGGTCCAGATGAATGCGATCATACTTCGGCAAGAAGAGCTTAGCAGAATATGGGATGACATCCAACCCAGTTTTGTTAATCTTATCCAACAACCGATGGTTATTTCCGTCCCTAATCTGCTTAGCAGTAACATGAATACAGCGGGGACCAACACACCAAGGGAGAAGGTTGCTCTTCTGAAGGGCATCAGTATAAGTATCATTGAAGTTGGCAAGGGTGTAATCCTCTTGCTTAGATCTCTCATCAGCAAAAGGGTCTTAAGACTTCAGAGTAGTCTTGCCGTTGCTATGGTACCAACACTCACGAAGGGCACGCCAATAATTACCAGTGTGTTGCATGATCCCTCGGACCTGAGTTTTGTTCACCAGGTCATCCCTGGTATACAAAACATCATAGTAGAAGGGATCCTTTCTACTAAACAAAGGCAGGAGCATACCTACGGCCAATTGGCCAAAACTGATCAAGAGATTGTTCTCAACATAAGGGAAGCTTCGGATTAAGGATTCAATAAGAACGTCAGTGCCATTCACAAAGAAAATATAAAACTTATGCAGGCGGACTTGAAGATCTCATCCTAGGACAAGTTAGTATAACTATCTTTGTCACGCCGTTGCAGCCTTTGGAGCTCAAAGTGAGGTGGAGAAGGAGGAAGATCCTCAACAGCGACCTCTTCTACCTCTGCTTCCACAACCACCTCAGCTCCCTCAGGTATCTCAGTATCCTTAGGAGGTGGAGAGGGCGTAGCACCAGGATGATCCATACGCGGAGGTGGCTCAGTAGACGATCAAGGCCTTGGATCTTTACGCTTAGGCTTCTTCGGAAGTCTCATAATTCCTAATTCCAGCAGGAAGAACAATCCTTCAAAAATGGTGGACAAAAATTGCAGTCAGCTCAAAAACATATTTGGGGCAAAGATAAGCATACTTTGGGCATGGGTTTAACTAAACCAACCATGGGAAGCAATTTAATCCCACCATAAGACAAAATAGGGGATTGTTCACCGCCGTGAATAAAGTTGTAGACGAAGAACAATCATGGTAAAATCATGAAATGGAAACAAACCCAAGTTCTCATACAACATGAAGAGTCAAAGGGGAATCAAAATTCTCACATGCAAGATCAACAGTAACTTCAACAATCGAAGAAAGGAAAAACAGAGCCAAGCATGGATAATGCGAAGAGTTGCAGTAAAGACGAAGAGCAACACATACTAACCTGTTGATGAAGAACGAGCAAGGACTTTTGGAAGTCGAAGATAAAATCAGTAGTTAGAAGAAAAGGAGACGAAAAAAAAATCTCTGAGAAAGGGATGGAGAGCGACAGTTCGTGAAGAGAAGGGAAAGTTAATGAAATTCCTTCTTTTATTCTCTTCTTATAGGCGGCTGGAGAATCCAAAAAATTGGATGTCCCGAAATTCAAGGGGAAGTTATTGCATGAAAGGAAACATGAGGACCACCCAACCGGTACGTGCAAAAATGGCGGCGTTATGGAAGTTTTTTATTTCAATCCTACCAAACGGTAGAATATGAAAGAAAATGGGCAAACTGTGAATATCAATATTCCACGGAGCATGTGTCACGGTTTTAGTGGTCGTGTGTAGGATAACTGTGTAGCCCTCGCTACACACGAGAATCTGAGTAACAGAAGATACCTTCGCAGATCTAATTTATCACATCCCAAGGAAGGATACCTCGACGGCTAAGATGAAAAAGTAGAACCTAGACTAGAGAGAGGCAGCGGGCGAAGGGACAGTGGTAGATGACATATTCAATCAGCACTTAATGTGTAAATCTCTTATTGACATACTTAACCAAAGCTTGTGGAGAGAGATGAGATAGAAGATTCTGACTGGCGAAGGCTAGCGGTGAACGAATGTACAATTTGTACTGAGGCTAGGTAGTTCCCGAAGGAACGTGGGTCAGCTGAGGTGGCAGAGTCTGACTGGAGAAAGTGTGCGGTGAACGAAGGTACCATTTGTATGGAAGGTATATATCAGGGGATGATGGACCCAAAGATCGCAAAGATATATCTGGAGCAGAAGGGGCTATAAATACCAAGCTTCACCAACAAACAAATGAATTCAATGCCCAGGAGAAGAATATCTAGTCTTAAGCTTATACCTCTTTAATGTTTAGAACTTAAGTATTTACTTCAACTTGAGTTCTCTCTATTACTTTGGGAAGCATTTAAGATCTTTGTAACCACCAAAACTTAATACATAAATATCTTGTGTCTCATGATAACTTAGTAGCATTTACATTATATTTGTGTTCTCCGTTATTATTGTGATCTTGAGTACCTTTTATTACTTAGCATTATCAGTTCAACGGAGATATCAATACTACTTAATATCTGATTCTCTGAGTTGTATACATTACGTATACTATGGGAAAATTAGTAGTCACAAACTCTCTAATATAAAAATTAAAAACAACTAATCTTTGCTCAGACCGAGCCCCTAAAGGACTAGATCTGAGCAAAGGAGGAAGAAGATGATAAAGTTTTTTTTATAGGTTTTTGATAAGGAGAGAGAAGATGATAAGATCATATGCCTTAATATTGGTTGATGATTATACTCGTTTTACTTGGGTTGCATTTCTTAAGCATGACATTCTTGAAAATTTTAATATTATTGTGAATAAAATCCAAAACTAACAACGGCGCACACTTAAGAAAATAAGAAGCGATCGTGGAACATAATTTAAAGATGCAAAAATCTACGAACAATGTAATAAACTAAGGATCTCTCGTCAATTTTCTTCGTCAATTACTCCTCAAGCTAATGGTATTGCAGAGAAAAAGAATATAAATATGTAAATAAATGGCTATAGTAATGCTTCATAACAAAACTTACCTTTTACCTTATGGGGAGAAGCTGTTTCCACAGCATGTTATCTCATAAACGAGTTTATTTGAGATTGAAAACACTAAATACCCCTAATAAATTATGGTATGGAAGAAAACCTAATATAGGTTATTTAAGATTTTTTGGAAGCAAATGTTACATTCTTAAAGACAGAGAACATCGAGGGAAGTTCGATTATAAAAGTGATGAAAGTATTTTTATTGGATATGCTTCTAATAGTCGTGCTTTCAGGGTATACAATATTCGAACTATAGTTATGATGGAATCTATCAGTGTAGTCATTGATGATATTATTCACTTTGGACAAGATAATCAAGTTGTAGCTGAACTACCTCCTTTTGAAACAGTTGCTAAAACTAAGGATGTATCCAATGATGAAGAACTTGGTGTTGTTCCAACAACCAATGATCCATATAGCAAAGATGATACTAAAAGTGTTGCTGAAAATCCTAACAAAATTAAAAGTGAAGCTCATATACCTCCTAAGTGGATGTATCTTAAGCATTTCGAAGATCACATTATTGGTGATGCAAGTGCTAAAGTCATGTCGTTGGCCACTTCAGAATTTTCATCATTATACTTGATAAGTACATAATTTACTATACTTTTGTTATCAATTTCATGCTTGTATTTGTTATGTTTATTTTATATTAGCTTGTATTACTCTTGTTTTCTTTTGTTAGTCTTATTTAGGTAGAATCATCCAAAAGGATTGAAAAGAGTGCTGAAACGGACATAAACGTGAGCGTGGACTAAGGATCGGGAGGAAATCGACCAAATTAAGGAGTATTCAACTCTATGTTGTAGGGGACTAAGATAAAAAAAAAACGTTAAAAGAGTGAGGTCATTCCGAGTTCGTATGCAAATGTTATGGGAAAAATAGTTTGGCGATCCAAGGTAGCTAGGACCGATCCCTACCTATTTCGGGATCTAAGGTAGGACCGATCTCCACCTCCAAAAAGTGATAAAAATACTTTCCAAACTTGGAAACTTAGTTCCGAAGTATTCCCAAACCCTAATATTGTTAGGTAAAGAGACTTCCAAATACTTTCCAAGGGATCCCAACACACGTTTTTATGAAGATCCGAAGTGGAGACAAGAAGACAAGGAACGAAATATACGGTTTTGGGTTCTTCCATCACCAAGTTTATTTCTATTTGAGTATCTCTTATGTATACCATGGGTTTTATTAAATCCACGAGTAGCTAATCTCCTATTTGATTGAAGATGATTCTAAGTTCTAAACATGATTTGATTTAATATATGAATCTATATTGATTTCTTCTTATGATTATCATTTGTTTCTACTATGATGAACATTTATGATTGATTGATTACTTTAGGCGGCCAACTAAACTGATCCTTGATTGATCTATTCCTAGTAAGGGTTAGGATATCCATAATTGTTAAATAACTCTTACACAAATAGAAAACGTGAAACTTTGCAGGGGGATTTTGTGGAGCAATTGTGTATATAAACAACACTGGAAAGTGGACCTTGCGCCAAGAGTCTAACTACTAGGATTAACCTAAATTCATAAAATATAAAGCATTCGACCGAATTACACTTAGAGTGCACTACTTCTAGGTGGTTTAGACGAATATAATCTGGTATTCGAGCGCTTCGGTAGCGACATAAGAAATTTTGGGGATAATACCGTGCTGGCTGCTATCCTACGGTCGGACATAATATATGATTTATGACGAATAAATGAATATAATACTTCAATGATTGTTTAGTAACAATGAAAGATTCCTCGATCATACCTCTCATCTTTAATTACATCTGCTGCCTTGTTTTGTTATTTACTTTACTCTATAACCTATAAACAAAGCCCCCCATTTGGACATTTGATAACTGAAAACTCCATACTTTTCGTGGGAACGATCATTGCTTCCATTATATTACCAGCTAATTGTGTGAAAAAGTGATTTACTTTGTTGCACTCACGACACACATCAAATTTTGGCGCCGCTACCGGGGAGCAGTTGGTAGCTTTTAGTTATTATTTATTTTTCGTTTAGTTTTATTTTAGTTGTTATTTATTTTTGCTTTAATTTTATTTTTGTAGTTGTTATTTATTTTTCATTTTGTTTTATTTTAGTTATTACTTATTTTTCGTTTTTATTTTTGTTTTTAGATTATATTGTTAGTTTTTTATATTACTTTCTAGATTTTTGATTTCAGGTGCTTAATCTATGGCTCCTGGTTATCGCGATGGTTGTAAAAAAATGTGGTATTACTACTCGAAGAAGAACAATTCTACAAGTCTGCCGTTAGAATAGATGGTGAACGGAAATCCTCCACCTCCGGAGAAGAAGTTGCGAGAATTGACATCTCCATGTTTAGATTCGCAATCATTGTGTATTACCTTGACTGACTTAGTGGAACTAAAGTAGAATCTGATTACCCATTTACCGAAGTTCAAGGGACTTCCAGGTAAAGATTCGAACCGACATCTTCAAGTATTTCAGAATGTGATGACAAATCTGCGGCAGGGATCGAAGACAAGGAAACGACTATGTTGTAAGCTTTTCCATTCTCATTGTTAGACCAAGCAAATTTGTGGTTATATTATCTTTATTTTGGAAGTATTACGACTTGGTCCGCCATGAAAAAACTATTCTTAGAGAAGTATTTTCCTACTTCCAAAGCTGCAGCAATCCACAAGGAGATCAGTGGCATTATGTAGATTTTAGGAAAGACTCTTTATGAATACTGAGAAAGGTAAAAAAGGTTATTGACAAGCTACCCACACCACAACATCACTCCAGCACTCACCATCCAATACTTCTATGAAGGGTTACTTCTAGAACAGAGGTGTTTGATTGATGCAGCCTCAGGTGGTGTACTTTGCGATAAGACGCCCTCACAAGCAACCAGTTTGATTGAGAGTATGGCAAGTATATGAGGAGAAAATCTTATGATATTGTTGATGTATTGATTTGTTAAGATTTATTAAACGATGTGATCTGTAATGACTATTGTAACAATCCCAATTTTAAATCGCGGGTATTAATGAATAGCTGAGGCTCTCTTCTTTCTGGAAAAAAATAAAATAAGAAAAAGTAAATATAAAAGGCTTAGATTGTCTACTTTTTTTTGGTCCATTTCTAGTCGAATTCTTTTATAAGAGCTTCACAATCATGAAGAAAATGATGTAGCAAAACCAAAGTTTGTCAAAAAACTAATCGCAGTAGACTGGAGGATAACCAAATCTAGTCGGGATTTATAGGGTTTGGGACCAAATCTAGTCTGAAATCCTAGCCAAATCTATATTTGCTCGAGCGTTCGTATTGTATGCATCTGATAGTAGGCAGTGGCATAATTAGCGCCTCGCAACAGGTGCAGATGGAAACAACCGCCTGATGGTGGAGCGAATTATAAAGGCCGACTGAACTGGGCGAACATATAACGTCCTCCCCACCAGACGTGAGTGTTATCTCCGCCTAATATCAGACACTCTTATAACGTTCGTTTGTGTGGGGCGTTGATATAACGTCCGCCCAACTAGACGTTTATAAGAGAGACACTTAGAAATTAAAAAATGAAAAACCACTTATTAGAACTGCTTCTGGTTTTAAAGAGTGACTATTGAGAATAATCTATAGACGTCGATACTGTAATAAGTATGACTCTTTTTTTTGATGCATCATAAGCTCCAAAAACACATAGATTTTATACCTTCATGTGATATTAAACGGACATTTAAAGTCCGTCCCGTACCAGGCATAAGTATTATGTACGCCGATTCAGGCGCTTATTATGTTTGCCAGTGTGTGAGACGTGGATTATATGTCCGCTCAATATCAGGCATAGATTGTACCAACGCTTGATCATAATGTGCTCCCCTGCCATCGCGTCCCAGAAGACCAAACTTTTTAGGATTTTATATGGTTTTTGCTCTCTGTTCCGTCTCATGATTGTGGACTCTAAAAAGAAGCAGTGGTTTTCACCAACTTCTTAGGATTTGATATGGTTTTCACCAATCATTGATATTTCCTCTGCAGATGAAAATACAAAAAAGAAGCAGAATCACATCAGTAAAGAGAAACAAATGGAGCTGAATAAGGAAAGACAACAAAAGAGGAGGCAAGATGACTGGCTCGGGCTGCTAATCCAATATACAAACATCTCAAGAAACAGAAGTATTGTTATTGATAAGGAAAGGGAGAAGCTTAATCAGAACATTCTTAATGACTGGTATATGATTGAACATAATAAAGAATGTATCCCAATTGATGTTGCTGAAAAAATACTAAGTGAAGATGCTGAGATAGAAAATGGAAAGAAAAGGAATGAACTAGTTAGACTGAGCTCTAATACCATAATGAGCAATGAAGAGATTGATGAATTGATTGGTATGGAAGGAGTAAACCCACTGGACTGGAACATGTTTCAAAAAGAGGCGGGTCCATCAAGAGCAACTGCTGAGGAGGTCCTCAATGAGCAAGAGAATCCAATACAGTTTCCAGAGGAACATTTGGAGGTTTGGATTTTTAAACTTTGCTTTTTAAAATTCAAAATAATTATGCATATCCTTCTTAGAGTAAACTTTTGCATGTGGTTTATTTCTTGCTATATAACATTACTATATTTATGTGGCATGATAAGTATCAATAATGCTAATTTTTTTCATTTATACAGTTTTTCTTAATAGTTTTAAACTAATCCTCCTTTTCCTTGACATTACAATGTGCAGCATAATTCCATATAATTATAAAATGTTTGTTTTCATGTTGTGATGGAAGAGAATAATACTGGGCATGATTTTAAGATTTTATCATGAAATTTGCAGCGAATTAGATCTAAGTTAAAACAAGATCATCTTAAACATCTAAGTAGGACACATAAAGTAGATATGATATTTTTATCAGAAACAAAAGTCCAGAATAACACAGTAGAAAAAGTGTTGCAAAAACTTCAACCTAAAGATTGGTTCATTTACCCATCATTTGGTAGATCAGGAGGTTTTGCAGTAGCTTGGTTTCAGGGAGTATCAGCAAATCTTATATCCTTTAATGAGAATGTTTTTAATTTTCATGTCATTAAAGATAACATGAGCTGTAACATTTCTTTTAACTAATGGGATTTTATTAGTGGCTTTAGCGACCAACAAATACCCTGGGCTATAATAGGGGATATGAATTTTATACTTCATAAAGATGAAAAGGAAGGAGGAAATGATACATCGACAAGTAGTTTAGCCTATGTTTATAGTTGTATACAAAACTTAAGATTAATTGACTTAAATTTTACTGGCTTGCCTTTTACCTGGACCAACAAACGAACAGGAGACCAACATATTCAGGAAAGAATAGATCGAGCAATAGTTAATCATAAATGGTTAGAATGGCTGCCTAAATCGAGTACTAAGCACTTGACTAGAATAGCTTCAGATCACGCACCAATCATGTTAGAAACCGGACCTAATCATGAAAAAGGGAGTAAACCTTATAGGTACATGAGATGTTG
Organism: Papaver somniferum; assembly: GCF_003573695.1. NCBI lineage: Eukaryota > Viridiplantae > Streptophyta > Magnoliopsida > Ranunculales > Papaveraceae > Papaver > Papaver somniferum. The sequence goes on along the minus strand of NC_039367.1, from coordinate 83,743,714 downwards.
GATATAACATAAAACATATAATGACACTATAAACAGATCAATAGAAGAAGGTAGAGATAGTAATTGTAATATAAATGGTTTATTAAAAAAAATGGAATTCGACCTTAGACTTTGGAACAAATCAGAATTTGGAAATATTTTTAGAAATATAACAAATATAATAACTGAAATTGAATTAGAAAATACTAAACCCTATAATACAGATAGAAAAAATATAATAGAAACCCTACAAAATGAGCTTAGCTCTTGGTATGAATAGAGAAGATATACTGGAGTCAACATGTGAAGGATAAATGGATAAAGGAAAATGACCATAATACAAAAAAAAATTCATCTGAATGCCTCAGAAAGAAAGAGAATAAATAGTATTCATGTTATTAGGGACAATAGTGGATTATGGATAGAGGGACAAAAAGAAGTCACTGACATTATAACAAAACATTTCAAAGAAATAACACAAACTAGTAACAACAGTATTGACCCTATATTTGATAGTATTGTTGAAAAGAAAATTAGTCAAGAAGAAAATTCTAGGATGTGCTTAATACCTGACAGTGAAGAAATTAAAGAAGCTCTATTCTCCATGAATTCTTGGGGGGCACCTAGACCAGATGGTTTTCCCCCAGGTTTCTACCAGCATCACTGGAGTAGTTTAAGTAATGAGATTATAGAATGGGTTCAAAATGTTTTTAGAGTTAAAATTTTCGAGCAAAAAATAAACCACACTTTTATTACTCTAATTCCAAAGAGCAAAAACCCCCAAGACCCCTAATGATTTTAGGCCTATCAGCTTAAGTAATGCCCTTTATAAAATAGTAGCCAAAATAATATCAAATAGAATGAAGCCACTGCTACATAATATAATTTCACAAAACCAATATGCTTTTATACCAAAAAGACAGATAACTGATAACATCATAGTAGCTCACGAGATCTTACACACAATAAAAACTAGCAAAAGAAAGAGTGGTCACATGGCTCTAAAACTAGATTTGTCTAAGGATTTCGATATATTAGAATGGGATTTTATCATTAAAATGTTACAACTCTTAGGATTTTCGTCTGAATTTTGTGATCTAATATATGCTTGCATTTCAATTGTTTCTTATGATGTTATTGTGAATGGTATGCCTGGAGAAACTTACTTCCTTACTAGAGGCATTAGGCAGGGGGATCCTTTATCCCCCACAATTTTCATTATATGCATGGAAGCTTTATCAAAATTATTATTGTTTGCTGAGAAATTAGGAGATGTTACTGGAGTTAAAGTCACTAAGAATAATCCTTCTGTTTCGCATTTATTTTTTGCTGATGACTCATTTCTTTTTACTTATGCTACGTTCAAGATAGAAACCTGCTTAAATACTTGAAAATTTTCAGTGAATCCTCAGGTCAACTAATAAATTATCAAAAGTCAGGAATATACTTTAGCAAAAAAGTAGAGAATAAACACTGTAAGTTGATGGCTAGAATCCTTAAGGTTAATAGAATTACAAAAACTGATACATACTTAGGAACACCTTTATTCTTTAATAGGAACAAAACCTTCAACTACCAAAACATGTTAGATAAAGTTTAGAACAGGGTTCAGGGTTGGAGGGCCAAATTTCTCACACAAGCAGGTAGAATAACTTTAATAAGTTCGGTAACTAGTGCTATGCCCATATATCAAATGATGTGCTTTGCTTTACCAAACAAAACTCCAGATAGACTCAATGCTCTTCAACGTGATTTCTGGTGGAAGAAAAATAAGAAAAATAAGGGAATCTATATAAAAGCTTGGGATTCAATGTGTATTAGTAAGGAATATGGAGGCCTGGGACTGAAAAATCCTCATTAGTTTAATTTAGCTTTATTAACTAGGTTAGCCTGGAGACTAATAGAAAACCCAAACAAACTGTGGAGTATTATTCTAAAATGTAAGTACTTTCCAAAAACAAACCATTTACACTATAAAAAGAAATCAGTCAGATCTTGGGTATGGACAAGTATATGTAAAAGAATAGAAATTATCAAAGAGAACCATAGCTATGAACTAGGAAATGGTGAAAATATAAATCTATGGCAGGATAGATGGCTTACAAATGAAGGAATACCAAAACCTAAAGGAACTAATATTAATTTGCAGTTCACAAAAGTAACTGTTATTATAGATAATAATGGAAATTGGAATAATAACTTGATAGAGCATTTGTTGATGAAAATACAGTTAAGGAGATAAAATATTTAGAGCCTTTTTCTAGCATAGAAATGGTAAAGACAACATTAAATGGTTAGGAACAAGAAATGGGTGTGTATCAGTTAAATCCGCATATAATTTCATAGCAGATAAAAACAACATGCATGAAAAAGTAGCTTGGAAAGCAATTTGGTTTCTTAACGTTATGCCTAGAATTAAAAATTTTCTTTGGAAAACTCTCGGTGAATGTTTACCAGTTAGGAGAATCATAGGTAGATATGTTCCAATTGATACTAACTGCCCTATGTGTAATACTACAACTATTGAAAGCATAGACCACTTATTTTCGAAATGCATTTTCTCCGAAGCTATCTGGAGAGGCTTATCTCTAACAACTGTTTTCTATAAAGCTGCTAACATGAACTTTAGAGACTGATGTGTGCAATGGTTGGAAGATAAGGATAATAAAGACATCTTTGCTTTTATTCTATGGCATATATGAAAATATAGATGCAGAGTTGTTGATGAAATAAAACCAGGCCCTGGAAAATTAATTGATTTGATTAAAAAAGACTTGACTAATCATATGTCTTGTAGAAAGAACAATAACCCCAAGATAAAGAAATAAACTTTGTGTAATGTTTTCCATCCTAGATGCAAAATGGATCAGACTGAGAACAAGAGTAGCTGCAATTACATCTTCTTTGATGCTGCATATAAGACAAAGTCTAAGAAATTTGCGTATGGTGTGATCTTTATGAACACTAATGGTCACATTTGTGATTTCACATGAGGATCAGGTAGATGCAACAACTCAGATGAAGCAGAAGCAAGAACCTATAAGGAAGCTACCAAATGGGTAAAAAGGAAAGGATTAGACAACTTAACCTTTCTCAATGATAACCAAAGCATCATAAATGAAATGAACAACAAGTTTTTTGCTGTGGAATGGAGAAGTAGAGCCTGCTTAATGAAAACATGGGAAGACAAGAAATTTTTTGCTAATGTCTCCTACTACTATATAAATAGATGTTGTAACTATCTTGCAAAAAAGTTAGCTAAGTACTTAGAGCATCCACAATGGACGATCAAACCTATATATTTGGTCAAAAAACAAGACACAACGGGACAGACTATCGAGTAAAAGCTGGACCAAAACCAAATCCCAGACTATATTTGGTCTGCGACCAAGACCAAACCCAAATATAGTCGAGCGAACGTATAAAGTGATCCTGTGATGGGGCGAACGTATACAGTGATCCTGTGATGGGGCGAACGTATAAAGTGATCCTTGTGATGGGGCGGACATTATATGTGATCCTGACCAAATGGGGCGGACATTATATGTGATCCTTGTGATGGGGCGAACATTATATGTGATCCTGACCAAATTTACTCTTCCATCCTAGGGTAACACCACAGACTAAACTCAAATTTGGTCGTTTTTTTTGGTCTTTGGTTTTGATCGCACCACTGCAGTTACTCTTAGTAAGATTTAATGATGTTTTTGTCGACTCGAGTAATATGTAAGAACAGACCAAAGCTACCCGTCTTAGTTTTTATAAAATTTCCCTTTATAAAAAAAAAAAGAAAGATCGTGGACGCTCTAAAGGAGGGGTGTTAAAATGAAAATAGTAATTGCCCACAATTTTGTTGAGCAAGTTAAACTGAAGAGAGGGTCCAGTCCGAAGAAAAAGACAGAGAGAACTTCTCGAACAATCAATAAAAACTGTGAGCCATAGTGAATTATTCTCTACGAAACCACCACTATCCATTGCCACCACCATATAAAAACATAGTAATTATAAATAAGCCCATCATTATTTAGCTTTTCTTCCAAGCGTACTCTCTCATTAGTCATTACCCTGAGGCCTGAACGTAGGGAGCGTGAAACCCCCCAAAAAAGAACGTTTTTAGGGTTTTGACAAATTCATATTTCGTCAACCTGAAATACTCTCATCTCTTTCTTTTGAGAATTTCCTCCATCGTCTCTTACTTTAAGACAAGCTAAGGTTTCCATTTTTTTTTTGGATCTAATCGAAATTTTGTGATTCTTGATTTTGAGGAATTTTTTGGGTGTTCTTTTTATTTATTTGCAGATGGAGAATACAATAGGAAAATCGAACACAGGAGATAAAGCTAACGTTCGTGTAGTTGTAGTTGGTGACTCTGGAACTGGTAAATCAAGTTTGATTGTTACTGCTGCTGCTGAAACTTTCCCACAGAATGTTCCTCCTGTTCTACCACCCACTCGTTTACCTGCTGATTTTTATCCTGATCGCGTTCCTGTCACAATCATTGATACTTCCTCTAGGTAATAATTTTTTATGTTTCGATTTGTAATAAAATTGTTATTTGAATGGATCGGGCTGACTTTTGTGGTAATTTTGTAATGGGTTTGATTTTAGTATGGAGCATCGCACTAAACTTGCTCAAGAATTAAAGCTAGCAGATGCTGTTGTATTAACTTATGCATGTGACACACCTGCGACTCTTGATCGTTTAAGTACGTTCTGGTTACCAGAACTTCGCAGATTAGAGGTTTGTGTTTTGTTTTCTATTAGTTTGATTTGATTGTTCTACATGTTTGTTTACTCGGTTTGTGTAATTTGTGTGTTATATTTTAATATTTTCCTACAATGAATAGGTGAAGGTACCAGTGATTGTGGTGGGATGTAAGTTGGATGCGAGGGAAGATACCCAAGTGAGCCTTGAACAAGTGATGTCTCCGATAATGCAACAATTTAGGGAGATTGAGACTTGTATCGAATGCTCGGCGCGTAGCCTTATTCAGGTCTGATGTTTGATTTGTTTTCAATCATGAACTTGGTTATGTTGCTTTATTGCCTTTGACATTGCTCTGTGATTACGTTAGGCTTATTATATCTATGTGATTATATGATTTGCATATAGAATAGTTCTGTTTTTCTAGGTGTGGGCATCTATGAATTTGTTCGTTTTCATTGACGATGTTTCATTTTGTAGGTTCCAGAAGTTTTCTATTATGCTCAGAAGGCAGTTCTTCACCCTACAGCACCATTGTTTGATCAGGAAACACAGACTTTAAAGCCTCGGTGTGTGAGGGCTTTAAAGCGGATATTTATTCTCTGCGATGAAGATAGAGATGGTGCTCTCAGTGATAGAGAGTTAAATGACTTTCAGGTTGCTATTTAGTTATTTATACATTCCTGTGGGTTTTTATTTCGTATGCTTGAGTTGCTTCACGGGTGTTTGCTTATTTAGAACTGATTTCGAAGAATTTACCATTTATAGTCGATATGCTTGATACTACCCATTTTACTGAGCTGGCCTCATTATGCATTTGAACAGGTTAAGTGTTTCAACGCTCCACTCCAGCCTTCTGAAATAGTCGGTGTTAAGAGGGTTGTCCAGGAGAAACTGTCCGAGGGGGTTAATGACCGTGGTCTTACCTTGACAGGTTTCCTTTTTCTTCATGCACTATTTATAGAAAAAGGCCGTCTTGAAACAACATGGACGGTTCTGAGGAAATTTGGGTACGATAACGAGATTAAGCTCCGAGACGATCTGATTCCACTTTCATTCAAACGTGCTCCTGACCAGGTATCTCTCTGTTAGATGGTAAACTGGAACTGTCAATAGTTTTCTGGAATTTCGCTTAGCTTTTATTTCAGTTTTGATATCTTTTACTGCAAAACGACAATAAATAGCCACAGTTTCAGTTAAGTGATCTGTATGTTTATTGTTTATGTCAAATTTTTAGCTGTTAAATTTTAAAATCCCTTCCTTTGCTAGCAGAATTACGTAGTCATAGTTTGTCATTAACTGTTCAGGTGATGTTCTTATGTGTTAGTCAGATCCTGATTTGCTACTCCCGAAGAAGTAAGATATGTAAATTTCCACTAAGTAGCCAGTAAGGTAGAGGGCATAGTTTTTTGAATTCTTGAATGTGGTTTAGTAGTATGCCAAGCTGATAGCCTGGTGTTACTTGGAATTCTGACGGGAGATAAAGTATGGTCCCTCTATTTGAGGTTGATACAAGATTTAGTGCAATTACTTTAACTTTGTTGTTGTAGCTATATGAAGAACAACATTTCACACTACATCAGCACCATGTTCTGAAACCAGACTTGTCTGTGGCCATATATCTCTGTTGTCCTTAGAACACTTCCTCAGCCAAAGCTGTTTCCCCTGTTGTTTAAGTATTATTGCGACGTCCAATTTTTTTTTATGCTTGTTATGCTAGAAATCAGTTTTTTTTTTTTTGTTGATGCCGTATCTTGATTGTAATACTTAATTCAATTGTATTTTTTTTTAAAACCTCGTGACCTCCTATGCAGAGTGTGGAGCTGACTACTGAAGCTGTTGATTTCTTGAAAAGCATCTTCAACTTGTTCGACCTCCATGGTGTAAGTGATACTTAGTACATACACACCTATGCCTGATACAAATTTGCTGTTTCTGTAGTTTGGAATTTTCTCCTTTACTACTTGTTAATCATTGTAACCCTGGGGCCTGGTTAGAGTGTATTGTGCTCCATATTCATGTCCCATGTGTACGATGCTTTCACTTTTGCCGTGTTATATTACGATTCAATTTTCTGATTTAAGGCTTGATGTAAACACCTCATTTTGAATCTACTGTGCTATGCATTACTGCATATTTATATCTAGCTTCAGAAGCTTACGTGCTATGCTAACTCAATGGGGCTTCTGTCCACTAGGATGCCGCATTACGACCTGCTGAACTTGATGATCTTTTTTCAACTGCACCAGAAAGGTGATATTTTTAAAAACTAGCTGTTTTTTTATTTTATTTTACCGCATTGTTATAATTTCGCAATATGTATTATATGCTACCCATTTCTGCAAAACTGTCATTTCTACGAACTAGCTCCCAGCCTCAGATATTGCTTGCAAGTGCATTACTATGCACAATTCAATAACACTTGCATAATCATTTTATATGGAAGACCACATGCTTCTTTTTTCTCTTTTCATTTTTTACTTTTGTGCCTTCATATGTAGTAGAAACATTACAATGTAGTTGGTGCCTCACTCTTTATGCGGTCCCCACAGACGATAACCAGTTAAATTTCTTAATAAATTTTTATAACTGCACATGTGCACATGAACAAAAGAAGAAGCGCAGAGCAAACAGAACAAATTAATTTGAATCAATCTTTTTTTGACTACACTTCTGAGAATATTCTTATTGTGGTCCAGTCTCATATGAAACCTAATTGTACTTGTTATATTTTGGAATTACAGTCCTTGGAGTGAAGCTCCATATAAGGAATCTGCAGAGAAGACTGCATTAGGAGGGCTATCCTTTGATGGATTCTTGGCACAGGTATGTGCATTCATTACTTTCGCTTTGTTTGCTTTCTCAAAGAAATTAAAGGTTTTCATTTGCTGGAGTTTATTCTTTTATTCCTTCTAAGTTTTCCCAGTGTGCTCTCCCTGCTGTGTGTTAGTTTGGAATTTCACTTCCTTAAATGCATTATATGTGATGCAGTGGGCCCTTATGACATTGTTAGATCCGGTTAAAAGTGTAGCCAATTTGGTTTACATCGGATACCAAGGAGACATTGCCTCTGTACTGCGTATAACCAGACGAAGAAGGTTAGACCGCAAGAAGCAACAATCAGATAGAAATGTTTTCCAGTGCTTCGTCTTTGGACCTAAAGGTGCTGGGAAGTCATCATTGTTGAACTCTTTTCTTGGAAGGTATGGTACTTGTTGAAGTTATTGATGAACTAACTTACAGAGTGACATGTCATTACTGATGTATATTTATTTGGTTCCTTATGTTATGATTAAGATTATGATTTGTGCTGTTTTTAAATCCTTCAGGCCTTTTTCCGAGGCTTATTCACCAACCACTACGGAGCGATTTGCAACGAACACTGTGGATCATCTTGGGGTGAGCCCTCCAACACTCTCTTCTACCTGTACACCAGATTCATGCGTATCAAAATAAGCTGTATACAGTAGACATCTTAATATAAAAACTTAAGTTTTTAGTTTGCACATTCTATCTTGTGCTTTCTGACTGAGTCATTCTTCCAAAAAATTTGGTGGATATTATTTCCACCAAATCTGGAGACCTGAACCTGTTGATGCACTATATCTGAAACTGAAGTGATGTCTCATGCACTTGAAAATACCCTTCCTAAAAAGTTTGTATCTGAAAACCACTTCATTTTTTTTTGTCTTCTTCAGCCGTCCCAGTGTAATAAGACATGAGAGCATTGCCAAATCATAAACCTTTGATAGGATTTCTTAATGCTTCTCCATATTTGTTTCTTCCGTCACTAGCTGTGGATTTTCCTTCATTTTTCTTGTCCTAGAAAATTTTGGCAAATCCATTATTTGTCTGAAGTTATCATCTGATTTTGTCCATGATAGGGAAACAAGAAAACCCTAATATTACGAGAAATACCAGAAGATGGTGTCAAGCGTTTGTTATCCAGCAAAGAGTCCTTGGCAGAATGCGATGTAGCAATTTTTGTCCATGACAGGTATCGACTTGTAACTGGTTTAGGTTCTGAGAGTGTCTGTGGAGTCAAAAAAATTTATCCTGGCATTTACCCCCTTCGTGGACCTCTTTGGGACACAATTGATAACGGTAAAACTTCTGCCCGCAGTTCTGATGAGAAGTCATGGAAAAGAGCAACAGAATTGTTAGTGGATGTTGCTGGTCATGGTGAAGATAGCGGTTTTGAGGTGCCTTGCCTCATCGTTGCGGCTAAGGATGATCTTGATCCTTTTCCACTGTCCATACAAAATTCAACCAGGGTGCAGTATCCATCTCTCTTGCTCTCTTTAAACTCTGTTTTCCATTGAAATATACTAATTACTTCTGCTGCACTTTTTTGGCTCGCACTTTTTTGGCTCTTGTAGGTCAGTCAGGATATGGGAATAGAGGCACCTATACCTGTTAGTATGCAGTTAGGAGATCTAAGTAATGTTTTTCGTAGGATTATCAGTGCTGCAGAGCATCCCCATCTGAGCATACCTGAAACTGAAGCCGGGCGAAATAGAAAGCAGTACCGCCAGTTTGTTAACCGCTCCCTAATGTTTGTTTCAGGTATTCTCTCAAACATTTTTTTATTTGAGGTTCTTGAGTTATTTCTTCACGATGTATGAATAGTAGTATAACATAAATACATACCAACATGAAGGGAAATAACGAGATTGAAGGAAAAGAAAACGGAAAAACAAAAACATAAACCGTGCTGGCTGCACCAGTCTTTTAGCCATCTAAGGGGAAAACTACACTTTCTAGTTGTATCAACTTTGTTGTCTAAGGATGTTGCTAACCTCAATCTTTCACCTCAACAAAATACAGTTGGGGCAGCTGTTGCTATTGCAGGACTGGCAGCTTATCGCGTGTATGCAGCAAGAAAGAACACATCGGGTTAAGGGGTTTTCTCCATGTAGCAGGCAGTTTATGCCCTTATCATGTGGTGGTTGGTTCCATCCACCTAGGGTTTCATTCAGTATCTGGATTGTCACTTGTAGTCTTGTACTACCTCACATACATCCTTGTCTGATTGTCTCTCTCGCTTCTGATGTTCTTTGAAAATGAAGTTGTGTACAGGGTGCTGCAATTTTCATGAGTCCCACGATCTGGGTCTCTTTTGATTAACATCTGCAATTTTCTATTCCTTTTTCTGTTATTTATTCTTTTAATCTCTTTTTTGGGAATAATGCTTGTTCTGACAGTACGATGAACAAACACTCTCCAATCTATATAACAACTGATTAGAGGAGCATTACATCACCAAAATTCAGAGTTACTTGATTGTCCCAATACGATGAATATAAACAACTACTATTTCAAATTCGAAATTCCCTTAAAATTCCTCCCGGCCTGAAAAAAAACGAATTCCCCAGAAGTTTATGGGTTTTCTGTCAGTCGGCTTGCTCAACTCCTGCATTTCTATTCTTCTTAGACCATGGGATTGGAATATGGGTAGTGTGTACTTATCATGCGGATGATGAAGGAGAACTAGGTCAATGAAGGAGGGAACCCACCGCGGGAAGTGAACTATTTAGAGCATGGGATTGGAATATGGGTAGTGTGTACGTATCATGCGGATGATGAAGGAGGAACCCACCGTGATTTGAGCGTTTCCCATGAGTGTTTCTCAGAGGCAGAAGTCACTTGGTCTGCCGTAAAAGATTTGGAATGTTATATTTTAGGCTTCACATTTGGGGTGAAAGGGTGGTGAAGGATGTTGGATATTTTCAACAAACCCTTACATTTTAGGTGCTATAGCAGAGTTCGGTCAGGTCGCGGGGGTCTAGGGGGCAGCGCCTACTAGCAGAGTGCGAGACAACGTCTCGTAGGAATTTTTCTGTTTTAGGGTTTCTAATGACAGTTAGAAAACCAAACAGAAACATCGTTTTCCAACACACCATTGTTGCCTGTTGAAGGAAGAGATGTCTATTCGCACTAAGAGTCATCTTGAACATATGTTAAATTCTCTATAAATGGCGTCCTAGTTTTCCATTCAAAACACATCTAAACTCTGTATGTTTTCTCTCTCACAAGCATCATCAGAAACTAAACCTGTGTATTTTTGGTTGGGTCAAGGTTGTACAAGCTTTGAATCCAACATTGTTGGTGGGCTTCAAGTATCCTGACAACAATATTCATTGACCTATTTGTACTCGCCAATCTAATTGGGAAGGGTCAAATAATTGTCGAAAAGAATGTGTTATTAAAGCCTTGAACCGAGAGACAACATTCTTTTTTTCACCCTGTTTTAGTGTCTATTTTCCAACAATTTTCGATAATTAGTCTCGACATGGAGGGTGAATCTTCAATGGTTGTTGCACAATCTCTGCAAGTCATGAATCAGACTTTTAATAGGTTATAACGATTTGAGGGGAGAGGGTTTTACTCATTGGCAAGAAACTCTCAAATTCAACCTGATGTTTCTAAAATTATTGTACATTCTGGAAGATAGATTGGAGGCTATTCTTGATCCTACTGACAAGGACGATGAGGATTTGAAGAAAAAGCGAAAGAAGCGTGAAGAAGACGATTTCATGTGTCGTGGTCAAATTCTGGATGCTTTGGGGTTGAATGTTTATAATGCTCATCGTACGTATGGATCTGCAAAGGAACTATGGACTGCACTGGAGAACAAATACAAGATTTCTGAGGCCAGTAACAAGAAGTTCCTGATTTGCAACTTTATGGATTGGAAAATAGTTGACAGTAAGTCTATCATTTCCCAGGTCAGTGATCTTTTGCTTATTGTTAATCATCTTAAAGATGCTGGTATTGACCTTGTAAGTTCATTCGTTGTTGGGGTTATTATTTCTCGTCTCTCCCCTTCATGGAATAGTTACAAGAAGAAACTTAAGCATGCTGAAACTAACTATGACTTAGAAGCCTTGCAGCGTCATTTTCGTATTGAAGAAGATGCTCGTAAGCGAGAGATTATAGATAGTCAGCAAACTGAAAATCATTCTAAGACTAATAATGTGCAAGAATCGAAAACTTCGAATTCCTTGAAATTTCAGAATGATTCTCAGTTTAAGAAGCAAGAGATCCCAACAAGAAAGGAAAGAAGAAGGCCCCTTGCTACTTCTGTAAGAAACCCGACCATTTTGCTCGTGACTGTCGTCAAAAGAAAAAACAAATGAAAAACGAAGCAAATACGGTCGACAATAAAAAAACTTGTCATTGTTGTGCAAGATGCCAATACTGTTGCATATCATGGAAGTGGATGGTGTTACCACACTGGTACAACCATTCATATATGTAAAGACCGAAACCTTTACAAGACATATGAATCTGGTAGTGGAGAAGGAAACAAAGTCACTTCAGCAAATAACCTCCCTATTAAAGTACATGGCAAAGGCACTGTTGAACTCAAATTCACTTCTTGAAAGATTGTTTCTCTTACCAATGTATTACATGTCCCAGACATTTGTAAGAACCTTGTTTCTGGAGTCCTTGTTAGCAAGGCCGGTTTCAAGGTTACGTTTGAGTCTGATAAGTTTGTACAGTCCAAAAAACGGAATGTTTGTTGGACAAGGATACTCTTGTAACAAGATGGTTAAGCTTAATTTAATAAATAATGGTTCTGCTTATAGTGTTGACTCTATTGATTTATGGCATGCTAGATCAGGACATGTGAATTATGGTTCTCTTAAAAATATGAACAAATTAGGACTGATTTCTGATTGCAATTTTGATAATGTTTTTAAATGTGAAATATGTATGCAAGCCAAGATAACTAGGATATCCTTTTAAGTATTTAGTAAGAAATTCTTCCTTACTTGAATTAGTGCATAGTGATGTTGGTGATTTGAAAAGTCATGTCACTCGTGGTGGAAACAAATATTATTTCACTTTTATTGAAGATAGCACTAGATGTTCCTATACTTACTTGATGAAATCGAAGGACGAAGTCTTTGACAAATTTAGAACTTACAAAGCAGAAGTAGAAACACAATTTTAGGACAGAAAATTAAAATATTATGTTCTGATCGTGGTGGTGAATATTATCCTTTTGAATTTACTGCATTTTGTCAAGAACATGGTTTAATACATGAATTTACTACACCATATACACCTCAACAAAATGGTATTTCTGAAAGAAAGAATATGACTTTGATTGACATGGTTAATGTTATGCTTATTGGTTCTGGTTTGCCTAATTCTTTGTGGGGTGAAGCCATGTTTTCTGCATGCTATATAAATAGAGTACCTTTGAAAAGGAAGAATGTTTCCCCTTATGAACTAGGGTTTAAGAGAAAACCTAATTTGAAAAGACTCAAAGCATGGGGTTGTCAAGCATATGTTAGAAAGTCTGATCCTAAAAGACCAAAGCTAGGAAATAGGACTTATAAATGTGCTTTTGTAGGATACTCACTTAATAGTATTACTTACAGATGTTTAATCCTTGACACTTTTGAGATTATAGAATCTGTAGATGTAGAATTTTTTGAAAGCATGACAAGGACTAGTTCTCAGACACTACCCACTGAAAACCCATTGTCACCAAGTCCAGAACCAATGAAGACTGAGAACAATGATGAACCTTCCTCTTCTACACAAAACAATGATATTTCAGTTCCTACTGAAGATATTGAACCTAGAAGAAATAAGAGAGGAATAATAGAGAAAAAACCTTACCCGCTAACTTTATACAATACCTTGTAGAGGGTGATAAGAATGAAGTTCTTAGAATTACAATGCATAATATGCATGATGATGGTGATCCTAAAACCTATGCTGAGGCAATGAGTTCCAGAGATGCTAATTTCTAGAAAGAGGCTATCAATAATGAAAAACATTCACTTTGGACAAATGGAACTTGGGTATACTGTGATTTACCTCATGGTGATAAGGCAATAGGATGTAAATGGATATTCAAGAGAAAGTTGAATGCAGATGGTATCATTGATAAGTTTTGTTAGAGCATTGCTCGGTCGAACTCGCATGCGTTGTTATCTCAAGCATGTTTGTCAATGTTAGTGATCAAAACTTTAAGTCTTGATTTCTAGTCTACTATAGCTAAGGTCTCGGACTAGGATAGAAGGTGTAGTTGGGCTCAAGAACTCCATGGCAATCATCATACAAGACGAAGGACTGCTCAAGGAACCAGTGGATCTTCATCGACTAAAAGGTATGTGGAGACTTGAACTTATCTATCACTCAAAAGTCTATTTATCTCCTATCTTGAGACAAAAGTCGTTTTGCTATATAGACTTAGATCATGCACATTTGCTATTTCGAGCCGAGTTTATCTCGCTTATCTTTTTCTCGAAATATGTGTTGGTAAGCTTTCGCTTTAACCAAGTTCATCTTTACCTAGTGACGAAAGTCATGGCAAGTTTCAATCACTTTGGAAATTGCTTACTTTGACGAAAAATAGTTTGTGAATAACAAGTATAGAATATCAACGTCCTCTAAGAATGTTCCAATGATTGAAATGAGAGTTTATATTATATAACCATTGGAGGATATAAGCATTGTTTTGGAAACACATATATGTATAAGTCCTTAGACCTTGAACCGAAGTTTGCGAACTTTGTTGATCAAGAGAACCGGCATGGTGGCGTGAGCCAAGTCCGCGAACTGGCGGAAGTTCTTGTCCCGAGAGTTTCTGTTGGAGTTTGTGAACTCCATCCGGGAACTTAAGTCCGCGAACCCAGTCCACGAACTTGAGTAGGTTATCTCTAAAAACGATGTTTGTGAACTTATTCTTATATAAACTAAGGAATGCAAATGAAAACCGTGGCTATATAGTTCATGAACCGATTCGAGTGAATCAAATCGTTTTTGCTTCAATTATGTCTTGTGTAGTTACATAAGATTTCCTTGCAATTGAACAACTCTCTAACTAGATCATTTGAGTCATTTGAACTAGTTATGATGAAGAAGAATATGGTTGATATGAAAGTGATCATATGGCTATCCATTTGGTTGACTATTGTTGAACCAACAAATGTACCAGTTTGGGTACGGTTACACAAGCCTAGAAACGTGCATTTCATTTGTGTGTAACAAGCTAGTTTTCGATCTAACGGTTGAAAGATATTAGCTTGAATCTAAATCAGGTTTCATCTAACGGTGAATATTGAATGCTTTATTACCAAGCTAAAATTGATTGCAAACCCTGATTTGAAAGACTATATAAGGGAGAACTCTAGCAACCGGGAAACCTAATCCCCACACCTTGTGTGTGATACTAGTTGTGCTAAGCTAGAGTCGATTCTCCTTTAACCTTTGCTTTCTTCTTCTAAACCAGGTTAACGATTTAAAGACTTCATTAGGATTGGGAAGTCAGACCGATACTACTTTCCCTTAGTTGTGTGATCTGATCTTGTTGTTTCTATTGTACGAGTACAATTGTAATAATTGGCTTGAGATTGATATCTCCGATAGGCAAGATATAAAAGAAATCACAAACACTTCGTCTCATCGTTTGTGATTCCACAATATCTTTTTTCGCTGCGTCGATTAGGATTATTGTGAGGTGATTGATAATACTAGGCTGTTCTTCGGGAATATAAGTCCGGCTTATCAATTGGTTCCTATTCACCTTGATTTATCAAAAGACGAAACAAAACTTGTAGGTATATTCGTGGGAGACGGATTTATCTATTACCGTAGACTTTTCTGTGTGATACAGATTTGTTTATTAAAGTCTTCGACTTTGGGTCGTAGCAACTCTTAGTTGTGGGTGAGATCAGCTAAGGGAACCAAGTACGTAGTATCCTGCTGGGATCAGAGACGTATGAGCATAAGTGTACCTTGGATCAGTGTGAGATTGATTGGGGTTCAACTACAGTCCAGACGGAAGTTAATTTGGAGTAGGCTA
Source organism: Papaver somniferum (assembly GCF_003573695.1). Classification (NCBI taxonomy): domain Eukaryota; kingdom Viridiplantae; phylum Streptophyta; class Magnoliopsida; order Ranunculales; family Papaveraceae; genus Papaver; species Papaver somniferum. The sequence goes on along the minus strand of NC_039367.1, from coordinate 83,728,202 downwards.
GTGTTTGTAGCGGCTTAATACATTGTGCGTTCAATATGGACTAGGTCCCGGGGTTTTTCTGCATTTGCGGTTTCCTCGTTAACAAAATTCTGGCGTCTGTGTTATTTCTTTTCCGCATTATATTTTGTTATATAATTGAAATATCACAGGTTGTGCGTTGTTCAATCAATTAGAATATCCGACCTTTTGGTTGTTGATTTAAATTGATTGATACTTGGATATTGGTCTTTGGTACCATCCAAGTTATCTCTATATTTGATAAAGACTCGCAGATTTATATTTGCTTGAGTATATATCAAATTGAGAGGTTGAGATATAAACTCTTTGATATACTTTTTATCTAGATTGAGTCTGACTGTCTAGTTGATTCTCTAAAAAGTATATTGGAGTTTGTCCATACAGATTGCTAAGCGAAATATTGGGTGTGATTGTTGTAACCCCACTCTTTCAATTGGTATCAGAGCAGGCAAACACGTTCAAGACCTCACAAGTCTGTGTTTGTAGCAATCTGACTCTATGGACAGAGGTGTTATCTCAATTAACGTACCACCAGTCTTTGATGGCTCTAATTACTTATGGTGGAAAATTGCTATGTGAGATTTTCTTCAAGCACGTGATTTTGAATCATGGGTATATGTTGTTAATGGATATGATGCTCCCATCATGGCAGTTGGAGATGTAAACGTTCCCAAGCGTATTGGTGAATACACCCCTGCCGAGATAAATGTTGCAAAGCAAAATTCCGACGGTTTGAATGTCATTATACATGCCATTACCCCAAATCTTCAGCACCATGTGTCAAATTGCACGAGGTCTAAAGATGCGTGGGATATCTTAGATACTGTATTCGAAGGTAACTCCAGTGAAAAGGAAGCTAGGCCTCAAAACCTTAATTCTGATTGGGAAAACCTTCGTGTGGCAGATGAAGAAACATTTGATGAGTTTAATCACAAAGTGTCTGAAATTGTTTATGCATCTTTTGCATTGGGTAAGACTATTCCTGAAAAGGACATTGTGATGAAAATTCTCAGATTGCTGCCATCTAGATACGACTCTAAGAAGCATGTCATCGTTGAGGGAAATAACCTTGATAATCTCTCCAGAAATATGCTGGTTGGGAAGCTTAAGATCTTTGATCACGAACATTCATCCAAAACTAAGGATGTTGCGTTCAAAGCACAAAAGGACACTAAATTACTTGATAAGAGTAAAAAAGTGTATATCTCTGAAGATGATCACTCTGAGACAGATTCATCAGATGAAGACCTTGACAAGTCAGTCTCGATGATCACAAGACAGTTTAGGGATCTTCTGTTGAAGAGAAGTAAACGGTTCTCCAAAGATAAGCCTAAAGCATCATTTAAACCTCATAATCGTATTCCTCCTAAAAACATGGAAACAGATGAAATTGATGATGAGAATATGCCTCAGTGCTTTAAGTGTAAGGGATTTGGTCATTTTGCAAACGAGTTCCCAAATCGTAGAAAATACACCAGGAACAAAGGTCTTGCTGCAACTCTTGATGAAATGTCTGACAACTATGATTCCAATGAAGACGAGAAATCAAGTGTTGAACTTCTTGGTGAAAATGTTGATTTTGATAACTGTAGCAATACATAAATCAATCCCAACATTCTTTCAGAAGAAAACCCAACTAATCTGGAAGAAAAAATTGACCCATTTCTTGGAAACTCTTTTTGTAATGTTTCAGGTTCCACCATGTGTCTAGCTGTGTGCACATCTCAGAAGCCTGACTTTTATCCTAGTTTGAAGTGCTCGTATTGTTCTTTAAAGGGTCATGAACTTTCAAGGTGTTACAAGTACAAACACCAATTGAGGCACATCAACAAACTTCAAAGAAGAGCAAATCAACTAGAAAATAAGCTTAAACTTGCTCAGAAGACCGCTGAGGTATGTAGGATCTTATCTTCATCTAAGAAGTTAGTTTCCAAGGTTAAACCAAGACCATTAGATAAGAGAGTATGGTCGAATCGTTTTGATAGACAAAGGTCTATGGATTCCTCTCAAGAGGAAAAGTGGACAAATTGTTGTTCACCGCAACGCAACTTGATTGTGTTGTTTTGAAAATCTTGTCTCATGTGCCTGATCAAAAGAGACAATGATTTTGTACCGTTCAGGCTTTAGGAAAAATTTTCTTGCTTCTTTTCTTAGTGTTTGTTCTTCCCTGTCTATCAACAAAGGAGGGTTATTACGATAATTCTACTCTTTATAGGGTTGTGAGTTGGACGTGTACGAACCTATTTAAAGTTTTGGAACCCTACATTCTTTTTCCTTCCTCAAAACCTCTTTTTATCTCAAGACTACTTGTTGAGTTCAATTTGTGATTTCCTCTCACAAACTCATACATATGGATACTCCAAGCATGATGTCTTATGATGAAAAAGATTTTAATATGATTGTTAAGCCATCAATCATGAAGGAAAAAGAGAAATCTCCATTACCTTCTACCTTGAAAAGAAAAAGAAGGAATGCGAGGAAGCGAAGAGCCGTTCCTTCAAACTCTCAGAAGTTTTCTGGTGTTCTTGAAGAGTTGAAGGAGATGCGAAAGGAGATTCAACAAATAAAGGCTTTTGTGTATAAGACTCATGAGATTCAGAAGGCCCCGGTTCGACAACATCAGCCGAGAAGGTTTATTGATATAAACTCCTACCTTAATGAACCTTATGTCCCAATGACTGTTGACGACAAGGAGTTCGGGGACGATAAAGAATTCTTCAAAGGTCTTATTTCCTAGTAAATCTTCTATTTTCTTTTTGTTAGAAGAATAACTAGAGTTTGGAATAGCCATTATTGTGATTACACATAGCTATGTCCAACATTTTCATCTTCATGTTTTTAGATTTATTGGTTTAAACTCTAAATTTGTTTGGAAGATGATTTTTGCAGTATTAATCTTTATGGTTTTATATATTGCAAATTTTTTATGGGATATGTGTGTTTACATCCGTGAACTGTGATTGTCCCATACCTTGTCAAAAGTAAAGTCTTTCGTATGTCGATATGCATGTATTGATAAAAGAATGAATGGACTTTTGACAAATACAAAAGTTAAGCCTATTATGTCAATTATTGATGGAAGATAGGTTAAAATCTTTTGTTTGCAAGGATTATGTCTATTGAATGTCGTTATGCGAATAGTGATAGAAAATAGAATGAATCACTGTGTATTCCGCAGTATTGATCTTCCCTGATCCATATTTTATGTAATACTATGAGGCTTCGTAAAGTGTCTTATGTTGAGCGTTGAACGACCAAGTTGATTATTTTTATGATTAGCTATGTTGTTGTTCCGTGAGGTACTTTATGTCGAGCATATTCAACTAAATTAATCATTTTGTTTGGTTATTTAGTTGTTGCTCCGTAAGTTTTCTTATGTCGAGCATGACCAATTAAATTGATTACTTTTATGATTAGTTTGATTGTGTATTTAGATTATATTAATTATGGGTTCTCTTGTGATTAATCTAATTGTATGTTTTTAAGGCTCCATAAGTTCACTTATGTTGAGCATTTCTCGATTAAATTAATCATGGGTTCTCTTGTGGTTAGTTTAATTGAATATTTTTGGATTCAAATTCATACTTGTATGTGATTTGTTATGTCCAAAGAAATCCTTATTTTCTTTCGAAATTAAGGTCGCTCTTGTTGTTCTTTCGGGAATGACATTTGATGGGGGAGAGTTCTTAATTGAACTTGTGCTTAATTGCCAAATCTTTGTGGGGAGTGCGGCTGTGGAATATTATAGGGGTTATCTTGTATCTTTACAAACTCCTTGATGAATGCATTTAGCTTCGGCTTTATGATTGCATCTAAATAAGATGATATATTTTTGCTTTCTTTTGGTCAAGAAATGTCTCTTTCGGAAATTTCATTAGGATCCCGTTCTTGTACCTTTGCCAATTTTATTGACAAAAAGGGGGAGAATTAATATGTAGTTCACACTACAAATACATATGGTTTTCGGATCATTATGTAAGGGGGAGTGGTTTCCATGTGAGATGGAGTATTGACTAAGGGGGAGTGCTACATATCACCATAGTATTGTTGTTGAAGTTGTGATACAATTGAACTTTGACGCTGTGTAATGATACTATGACATTGTATAACAATGATTGAAAACTCTTGTTTTCTCGTTGTTATAGCTATGGATTTTCAACAACGATGATGCTGAACTTACAACCTTTGGGATCATTGGAATACTTGGAAGTGACGAAGATTTCAAGCAATGTTGAAGAATAAGCGTATGGAATAGGAGCTACAAAAGTTAATTTATTTATTTTTTGTATTCCATATATATTGATAGTTTTGTCACTAAAATTGACAAAGGGGGAGATTGTTAGAGCATTGCTCGGTCGAACTCGCATGCGTTCCTATCTCAAGCATGTTTGTCAATGTTAGTGATCAAAACTATAAGTCTTGATTTCTAGTCTACTATAGCTAAGGTATCTGACTAGGATAGAAAGTGTAGTTGGGATCAAGAACTCCATGGCAATCATCATACAAGACGAAGGACTGCTCAAGGAACCAGTGGATCTTCATCGACTAAAAGGTATGTGGAGACTTGAACTTATCTATCACTCAAAAGTCTATTTATCTCCTATCTTGAGACAAAAGTCGTTTTGCTATATAGACTTAGATTATGCATATTTGCTATTTCGAGCCGAGTTTATCTCGCTTATCTATTTCTCGAAATATGTGTTGGTAAGCTTTCACTTTAACCAAGTTCATCTTTACCTAGTGACGAAAGTCATGACAAGTTTCAATCACTTTGGAAATTGCTTACTTTGACGAAAAATAGTTTGTGAATAACAAGTATAGAATATCAACGTCCTCTAAGAATGTTCCAATGATTGAAATGAGAGTTTAAATTATATAACCATTGGAGGATATAAGCATTGTTTTGGAAACACATATATGTATAAGTCCTTAGTCCTTGAACCGAAGTTTGCGAACTTTGTTGATCAAGAGAACCGACATGGTGGCGTGAGCCAAGTCCGCGAACTTAGTCCACAAACTGGCGGAAGTTCTTGTCCCGAGAATTTCTGCTGGAGTTTGTGAACTCCGTCCGCGAACCCAGTCCGCGAACTTGAGTAGGTTATATCTAAAAACGATGTTTGTGAACTTATTATTATATAAACTAAGGAATGAAAATGCAAACCGTGGCTATATAGTTCATGGAACGATTCGAGTGAATCAAATCGTTTTTGCTTCGATTTTGTCTTGTGTAGTTACATAAGATTTCCTTGCAATTGAACAACTCTCTAACTAGTTCATTTGAGTCATTTGAACTAGTTATGGTGAAGAAGAATATGGTTGATATGAAAGTGATCATATGGCTAACCATTTGGTTGAATATTGTTGAACCAACAAATGTACAAGTTTGGGTACGGTTACACAAGCCTAGAACCATGCATTTCATTTGTATGTAACAAGCTAGTTTTCTATCTAACGGTTGAAAGATATTAGCTTGAATCTAAATCAGGTTTTCATCTAACGGTGAATATTGAATGCTTTGTTACCAAGCTAACATTGATTGCAAACCCTGATTTGAAAGACTATATAAGGGAGAACTCTAGCATCCGGGAAACCTAATCCTCACACCTTGTTTGTGATACTAGTTGTGCTAAGCTAGAGTCGATTCTCCTTTAACCTTTGTTTTCTTCTTTTAAACCAGGTTAACGACTTAAAGACTTCATTGGGATTGTGAAGCCAGACTGATACTACTTTCTCGTAGTTGTGTGCTCTGATCTTATTGTTTCTATTGTACGAGTACAATTGTAATAATTGGCTTGAGATTGATATCTCCGATAGGCAAGATATAAAAGAAATCACAAACACTTCGTCTCATCGTTTGTGATTCCACAATATCTTTTTTCGCTGCGTCGATTAGGATTATTGTGAGGTGATTGATAATACTAGGCTTTTCTTCTGAAATATAAGTCCGGTTTATCAATTAGTTCCTGTTCACCTTGATTTATCAAAATATGGAACAAAACTTGTAGGTATATTCGTGGGAGACGGATTTATCTATTACCGTAGACTTTTCTGTGTGACACAGATTTGTTTATTAAAGTCTTCGACTTTGGGTCGTAGCAACTCTTAGTTGTGGGTGATATCAGCTAAGGGAATCAAGTACGTAGTATCCTACTGGGATCAGAGACGTAGGAGCATAATTGTACCTTGGACAGTGTGAGATTGATTGGGGTTCAACTACAGTCCAGACCGAAGTTAATTTGGAGTAGGCTAGTGTCTGTAGTGGCTTAATACAGTGTGTGTTCAATCTGAACTAGGTCCCGGGGTTTTTATGCATTTGCGGTTTCCTCGTTAACAAAATTCTGGTGTCTGTGTTATTTCTTTCCGCATTATATTTTGTTATATAATTGAAATATCACAGGTTGTGCGTTGTTCAATCAATTAGAATATTCGACCTTTTGGTTGTTGATTTAAATTGATTGACACTTGGATATTGGTCTTTGGTACCATCCAAGTTATCTCTCTAGTATTTGATAAAGACTCGCAATTTCTATTTGCTTGAGTATATATCAAATCGAGAGATAGAGATATAAACTCTTTGATATACTTTTTATCTAGATTGAGTCTGACTGTCTAGTTGATTCTCTAGAAAGTATATTGGAGTTTTTCCATACAGATTGCTAAGCGAAATATTGGGTGTGGTTGTTGTACCCCCACTTTTTCAAGTTTAAGTCCAGATTGGTTGCTAAGGGTTATAAACAAAGACATGGTGTTGATTACTTTGATACATATTCTCCCGTTGCACGAATCACATCTATTCTTTGCTTGATTGCACTTGGTTCTATTCAAAAGCTAGTTGTGCATCAAATGGATGTCAAAACCGCTTTTCTAAATGGTGATTAAGAAGAAGAGATATATATGGAATAAACTGAAGGTTTCGTATTACCAGTCCAAGAGAAGAAAGTGTGTAAGTTAGTGAAATCCATTTATGGATTGAAGCAAGCTCCCATGCAATGGCATGAGAAGTTTAATAAAGTTGATTTTGTTAGAGCATTGCTCGGTTGAACCCACAACGTTGGTATGTTAAGTTAGTTGTCAATTGTAGTTGCCAAAATGCATTCTTGATTTAGCATACTAAAGATAGTTTCAGACTAGATTAGGTCTAAGAAGTTGAATCGAAGATATCCTTAAAGGATGAAGATTGAAGACTACAAGAATACATCAAAAAGTATTTTATCAATAAAGGTGTGTAATTGATTTCATTTGGATTCTTGTTCAATTCTACTTTTCTAATCTATCTAGATAAATGCTCACTCTATGGAACAATTCTTATGACGGTAAATGAACATGTATGTATATATACTTGAGGTTATTTGATTCATGACTTTGGTGACAATAACCTTTATCCCTATAGAGGATCTCATGTTATAGTGAATGAGCTTACGAATTAAACGAGCCAAGAATCACTCAATTCCGAGTTATAACGATGAAGTTATGAGTGATTTATTAAAGTAAAAATTATAAGTGTTGTTGTAATTGTTACAATTCGTTAGTAGGAAACAATCGATGGATTGTTTGTAACGGTTCACGGACTTGGGCCCAATTACGTGACTAAAAGGCATTTTTGGTCAAGTTGGTGATGTTTCCTTATCTAGGAAAGATGGCTATTAATCCAAACATATTTGATTACCATGTTAAAGTGTTTGTGATAACTTTTAATTCCTGCCTAAGTTAAAATGTGATTTATTCACATAAATACAATATTTGCTAATTAATTATTTATTTAATTATTTTGGCAAGAGTTGTAACTTAGGAAAGACTCCCATATTTAGAAGAGTCTTGGAAAAAGGAAAATAGTCAAAACCCTAGCTTAGCTTTTAAGCTAACTTATTCATTATAAATAAAGGGTTCATGAGTTTACACGGTTTTCATCCCATTTGGAAAATTTGGTGTAAGCTTCATAAGGTTGTTTTCCATGTCTTATGTTCTTCGTGAACGAGAGTGAGATAAAAGTCTTTGTATTGGGTATCACAAAGCCGAGTTGAATTTAATCTTCGTGATTATTTATACAACTTGTAATCTAGGTTTTTCACCTCTTGTCTATTCTAAGGTTTTCTTTTCTGATATAAGACCATTCAAGAGTTGTTGATAATAAACCCTAGGTTTTGATAGATTTCAGTTTCCGATCGTATACCAAGACTTGTTAGTCGAAATCGGAAGCTAGAAAGAAAACTTCTATTAAGGTATCTCGTAAAAATCATTTTGAAGTTTTAAACAAGATATCTCTAGATTTATTCTAGTTGTTCTTGTTATAGAGTTATTAGGTTTCTCTTCCTAATATTGAAAGAGTATAATAATCCCTAATCTACAAGTTTGTTTTTGATATTACTTTTACCTAGTAATTGTTTTTTACCAAAACAAACACAAGATTTCCAAAACCTTGATTCACATCTAAAGGGAAATCAAACCGGTGTTTTGTGCAAACAAAATATCAAATCATATCAGTCGTGTTGTTGTATCTTCTAAAGAGAGCCGTGGGTTCTGCTAGAAGATTTGCGTGAAGAATTTCTAAAGAGAATCGTTATTATGCTAGGAGTTATACAAGTGCTGAAGTAGGTATTACATCTAGTCCGAATAGGTAGTAGAAAATTGGTGTAACAGCTTATAATCAGTGTGTGTTTATTCTGGACTAGGTCCCGGGGATTTTCTGCATTTGCGGTTTCCTCGTTAACAAAATTTCTGGTGTCTGTGTTATTTCTTTTCCGCATTATATTGTTTATCTTTATAATTGAAATATCACAGGTTATGCGTAAGTCCAATCAATTGTGAATCCAACCTTTGGTTGTTGATTAAATTGATCACTTGGATATTGGTTTTTGATACCGTCCAAGTTATTTCTTATATTCAATTAGGATCGCAAATTCCTATTTGTTTGATTGCGGATTGAATTAAGAAATTGAGATATAACTCTTTGATATACTTTTCTTAAGATTGAGTCTTACTGTCTAGTTGATTCTCTTGAAAGTATATTGGAGTTAGTCCATACATATTGCCAAACGAATAATTGGGTGTGGTTGTTAGACCCCCGCTTTTTCAATTGGTATCAGAGCAGGAAAACACGCTAAGACCTTATAAGTCTGTGTTTGAAGCAATCTGATTATTATGGACAGAAGTGTCATCTCTATAAACGTACCACCAGTCTTCGATGGCACGAACTATTTATGGTGGAAATTGCTACGCGTTCTTTTATTCAAGTGCGAGATTTTCAATCATGGGTTCGTAATGTTAATGGCTATGATCCTCCATCAGTTACAGTAGACGGTGTAACTATTGAAAAGGATATTGGTGATTATAATGATCTTGAGATTCTTGCTGCAAAGCAAAATTCTGAAGGATTAAATGCTATCATCCATGCCATTACCCCAGATCTTCAACACCACGTTACTACGTGTAATAAGTCTAAGATGCTTGGGATATCTTAGAAACCGTATTCGAAGGGAATGCCCCATAGAAAGAAGCAAGGCTTCAAAATCTAGCTTCTGATTGGGAAAACCTTCGCATGTCTGATGATGAAACCTTTGATGAGTTTAACCAAAGACTTTCTCAAATAGTTAACTCTTCATATTCATTAGGAAGAACTATTCCAGAAAAAGTTATTATGTGCAAAATTCTCAGGTCTCTACCATCAAGATACGAGTCTAAGAAACATACCATTGAAGAAGCAAACGGTATTTCTACACTCTCCAGAAATACTCTTGTTGGAAAGTTAAAGATCTTTGATAATGAACACGCATCTAGAAAAGAGGTGATTTCTCTTAAAGTTGCAAACAATTCTGAATCTTCTAAGAATAAATCTGGTTCGCCAGATACGAAGGATGTTACTCCACGACAATTTAGAAAACTCTTGAGAGACAGGAAAATGAGTTTTTCTAAAGTTACAACATCTCCTAATGATGATGTACAATGCTACAACTGTCGTGGTTTCGGACACCTTTCTTCAGTATGTCATAGCTGGAGCCGTAGACAATCGGCATATGCAGCAGCTTTGCCTATTCTTGATGATGAACCCGAATATTGTGATCACTAAGAGTACGCAGGAGAAGTTGCATTAGCTTCTGGGAAAATTCTTTCGAATACTGATTCTGATTCTGACGAAGAAGTATTCCATGAAGATCCAGTTGCTAATAATCTTCTTAAGGAATGTCATCAGAAACTCTCGGAGGCTGAAAGCAGTATCTTCAGTGAGAAAGTTAAATATGACAGACTTCGTATTCGGAATAAAGATTTGCATGACCAACTTGATTCTATTGGTGCAAGAGATTATCTCAACGAAATACGAATGCTTAAAGAAGAAATTGCCGGAAGTCGAGATCGGGAAATTAATCTTCAAGCAAAGCTAGATAACTTGGAGAACATTGAGATGAACTTGTTATTTGATTCAGAACGAGAAATCTCAAAGTTCAATGTGAATCATCCAAGAATGATCTAGTTATTGCACTTGAAAAGGTCAAAAGGTTGGAAGAAGAAAACTTGAGCTTAAAAGAGAGTTTGTCTAGAAATAGCATCTCAGATAAATTATCCTCGATATTAGGAGCATGTAGAATTCATCGTGATACACGAGGATTGGTCTATGAAGGAATAGACGCTCCTAGTATTTTCAAAGATGTAAAATTTGCCAAAGCTAAAGATTATTCTCAACTAAAACCTTCCACGGTTGACAAAAGTAAAATATCTCTACCAACTGCGGATGACGAAAAAAGGAAATTCTGTAAAGCTCCAAAGCAAGCACATACAAATTCAAGTAACACTAAACATAACTTTTTCCATTCTACTAAACATTGTTTCTATTATGGAAAACCAGGTCACTTGCAAAGGAATTGCAGATTTCTTAAACGAGATAAAACCAAATCCGATTCTGTTAAGATGACAAGATATGATGTTCCAAACTGGATAAAAACTGAGTCTCATAATACCAGTTTTTCCAGTATTCCCCCCCAAGAAGTTTCATAATTATATTGGGGAGAAAAAGAAATACGTTGCTCCAAAAGCTGCTCAGAAATGGGGTACTGAAAAATACCAATAAAGCAACGAGCACTATTAAGAAGGATCTCCCATACAAGAGTTCGACAAGGGATAACGTCTTAAAAAGGTATGGAACAGTTGTTGAAAGTTTCAAGAAAGTTGTTAAATTCCTAGAGTCCATGCATGATTTTGTTTCGAATACCTGTTGCGAGCAAGATTTTGTTGACCTCAACACAACCTGATTGTGTTGGAAGTGCATCCTCACAAAGAAGCCCTTGTAAATACGGTGAGGATTGCAAAAGAATTGGGGTGCACATATTATGTTGGGTAATTTTTGAATATGTGGAACAATTTATTGTTTCGAGCTGAGTTTAACTCGCTTACATATTTCTCGAAATATATGTGGAAGCTTTTTCCTTTAACCAAGTTCATCTTTACCCGTGATGAATGTCATGATGACGTTTCAATCTTGAAAATAGTTTTGATGACGATAGTTGTGAATAACGACTGTTATAACATTGTAGAAGAATGTTTTAATGATTGAAATGTAGAGTTGAGATTACGTAACCATCTGGATATAAGCATATATAGTGTGTTCGCACATTAGTGTATAAATCCATGTTCCGGAAACCAAGTGTATGCATATGTGTGCATACGGTATTGGTGAATGATCGCTGTCGTATGCGTCAAAAATAAATTACACTTTCTCACAACTCAAAATAGATAATATAACAAGGGTAAGAAAGGATCGTTCCCACAGAGAGGACTTAGGTTGTCAATATGCTTCGGTTTCCTATAAATAACAATGGGGTTTTTCTGATTTTTATATAACAAACTAAATAAAAGAAAACAATAAAGGTAAACAAATCAAATCAAGGATGAGAGTGGTCACGGATTTCATCTTCATTCAAAAACATGTTTTCTACACAATAACTAGAATTGATATTTTAATCTCAACTTTTATCAAAGGCCCTAGATACCTTGATTGCAAGAATATCCCGCTAATTTCCTCTTATCATCAATAAACACATTAAAAGATGCACATATGAATTCTACCTAAGAGAACAACCTAACGTGTAAAAGCACTAATCAAGTTTAATTCCCTAGATGCATTAAGTTTTATGAAATCAGATCAATCAAAGCAATCGAACGTGTAAAAGCACTAATCCGATTTAACAAAAGTTATGACTCACATCTGACTACTAGGATGTATCACTACAAGCAATAATCACAATCATGCTACTTGTAATCAGGAATCTATCACTTTTGCGTATAATAAATCCTAATCTAGCAATGGAGATGAACACAAAATCAACCGATTCGCGACTCGATCAAACAAGTATTCAAATCATAAGACAATATCAATAGTGAATCATAAACGATTCAGCATTGGAGACAAAACTAATTTATAATATCAAAAAGCATATTATGTGAAATCCAATTATTCCATAACCAATAATAATAATAATCTAGTTCATGTTCATGGAGTTCATCCAAAGAAGAAATAAATCTATCATTTTCACAAACCCTAAAACAAAAATAGAAGAGAAGATTCCAAGAGATGTCTCCCATCGGATCTGCAGAGATCTTTATATGAATAGCCTTTGTTGTGTTGTCCGGCCAATTTCCAAATCTAGGTAACCCCATCGCCAAACTCAGTTTCTCACAGCCCACTGAGTCAATCCCAGTCAAAACAGGTCCATGACTTGATATGCCAGTGAAACTGACAAGCAAACTTACCCTGAGCTAGCACCCCATACTTCCGCCAATAAGCAGCTCCTGCCCTGCATATTCATCCAAACATTTTTCACTGAAATTATTCATTGCAGCAATCATTCTCTGCACCACATTTTAGACGCAATAACATCTCCTATTTACAGCACCAACTCACGCCATTCATCCATTGCTTTGGCTGCCATTTTCTTGTTCACTGCAGCACCAATTTTCTGCAGCTGCAACTCCCAGTTCGATTCTCTGCTGCCACAAACAGATTCTTCCTTCTCAGTGCCAGTGACATCAGCTTACAATTGCACATTATAATCCCTTTACCAGCACCACCATCTCATGACTCAGCTGCAACACATTCTGCAATTTCAGTTCTTGAATTTATCCTTCTCGCTGCGACACCAACACACACAATTAGCTCCATTCAGTCCATGCTCTTTTTAATCTTCATTGCCTTCTACAGCCTAGCATCATCAGTTCCTCATCTGCGGTCGAGCTCAAATATCTAGCTCATACATATGCAACTCATGGCAACACAAAACTTGTCACTTCCCTACCCGCTTCAGTTCATCGCCATACTCCAACAACTCCAGCCTTCATTTGCAGATTGTTGCAAAACCAAACCAAGACCTACATCCATCCATCTACCTTGATTTCAGCTGGAATCTGCACAGACATCCATTCCATCAGAACAACACCACCAGGGCCTTCAACTCCATTTCATTACAGCATCACCAATAGTTCAGCTTCAACTTCAACAACACAACAGCACCTGCAACTTCAATTTACAGACTGCAGCATCACTAAACCACCTGCTTCGGTTCCACAATCACCATAACCTCAATCCCTCAAGCCAACAGTTCACTTTTCTTTGTCGCTAAGCCATTTCTCAACTTATCCCATTTAACACCGCACAACAACATCAGATCCATTGCAAACTAGTTCAAAAAACCCATCATCTGCGCCTCTATACCACTGTAACTTCCTTGCTCTGCTAATTAATACCAGAACCTCACTGCAGTCCAGCTGCACGGGCTCATTCTGCAATTTCCATATCTCAGCAGCTTCACTCATCCCTTCATTCGAACCACAACAACTTCCCTCCATAGCTCAACCATATACATTTCCTTAAGCTGCAACCATAACTTCACTTGCACATCATTCTGAAATTCACAAACTTCAGAACTTCAGTTCATTCTTAAGCAACATCGATTCCACTCGTATCTTCTTTTCAATTCCATGGGTCCCTGCAATACCCTTTGCCACAAACCCCAGAGCCATCTTCTACCACAACTGAAATGAACATCACAAGACCCATGTAGCTTCAAAATTGCTTCTCAACTTCCATCTTCGATTCACAAGCTCAGGCCTCAAACAAACCCATTCCTGCTTGCCAAATCCAGAACCAATTACTGCCTTGTTCTTCAATTGTAGCTCATATACCAGTAGCAAAACACAAAATTCTTCAGTTATAGAAACCCCCACTTCAATTCAATCATCATCCTCTTCCATACTTCAATTTCAGGCAAAACCCGTTCATAAATTCATCCCAACAACCACAAAATCTGACATCTCCTTCCAATTCTCCATCTAAATCATCTTTCCACCTACAGCAGCCACAGATTCACTTCTACAAACCCTAACTCTTCCTGATCTGTTCTTTGTTCTATTTTACTTCTCAGATTCAATCTCGACTAAGAAACAACACCGGCTGTAACCCATCTTTCCTCCTTGTTTAATTTTTGTCTTCAATAGCTCACAGGAATAATTCCTCCCTTCCTGTCTCTGATCAGTCATGGTGCCGCCCTCAAAGTTTCAGGCGGAGAAGGAGAGAACGGCTAATGATGAAAGAAATAATATCTTCTCTGAATTCTACGTTTTGTGTAGGAAATAAAATTACTCCAGACACCCACTCATTAGATAAGGGTTGCCCATATTTCATTTGGCCTGTCGGTTTCACAGAATTGACAATTCATTCTTTACTCTTTTGTTGCATAACCTTCGCTGGTTCCAGTACGACTCGCCAGTGAATTGACCTTCTTTTCCCTTTTCGCTCTAAATGGACTTTTTCACCTTCTTTTGCTCATAATGACTCCAAAGTACCTATAACACTCAAAAGCAAACATAAGATACATAATTCACACGAAAACTCACAAAGAAAGCATAAATAATAGATAAATATTAAGGCGTTTACAACACCTATCAAATTCCCCCACACTTAGACTTTGCTAGTCCTCGAGAAAATCAAACAAAACAATTCTAAAACATACATACAACTCTGTGTCGGTTTACTAGAGATATACTCACAAAACCTACTTTTCCAACCTACTAGTTCTCCGTAATGATAGCATCCAACGCGCTAAGAAGACATAGAGATTATGCACACTAGTCATAAGAAGTTAGATACATATATGAACACAATCTCATCTTTAAAAGTTGAGAGAGAAATAACCATCCCTTATCGAAAGAAATTTGGGTTCGGAATGATCGAAAGTCTCGACTCTGCCTCACAAGAAAGGGTTTTATGAAGTTGCTCTCAATAGTAAATAGCTTTTTATGGGTCACACATGTGTCCAGGTAGGAGTGGAGAGAGAATCCTGCGACACCTTGAATGGTAGGAAGGAAAAACCCTCTGAATTGTTTTAAAAACCCACATCTTTTATTCATTTTAAAAACCCATTTTTCTGACTATCTCTAAGAAAGGAAATCAACCACTTAACGAAGGTGGGAATATGCTTACTTACCTCGTTATCCGTTCGACGTGCAGTTAGCACCACTCTCACAGCATCCATAGAAACGTCTTCCGGTCTTCAATCCTTGTCTTCATCTTCGTCTTCGGTCTTCAACTCTTGATGATGAAATCTTGAACTTCGTAGAATCTTGACAATGTGATTCTTTCCTCTAATTCCTTGTTGCTTGAAACTTCATTGTGGATATTCCTTCTTTCCATTGGCTTTATTGAACGAATACAAAACCAAAAACGAACCAAAATATGATACAACAAATTTTTCCTATCTCTCTTCTTTTCCTTTTCCTTTTTTTTTTAATTGAGACGAAAAAAATTAAAACAAACACAAAATGAAAACAAAACAAAACCAAATAATAAAACTAATAATGAACCTAACAAAATTTTCTCTTGTCTCTCCTTTTTTTTTTTTTTTTTTTTTTTTTTTGCTTTATGAGACAAGAGAAATAAACACAAACTGAAAATAAAAATGCAAATGCAAGTACAAAGGCCATGGTGTAAGTACTTTAACGCTCGATTCTTCACAACGTGTATGTCTCGATATCATAAACTTCTTGAACTCATCTTGATAATCTTCACTCTTGTACAATAGTCTTCAACTTGTAAAAATTCTGATCCTTGTCTTGTTGCTATACTTGAATCTGAAATCTGCTCATTTCTGTACCGTTGCTTGTAAACCTTAAACGTCTTCAACTTTCCTTCGAATTTGTGATGCTCCTCTTGTTGATGATGATGGTGTTTCTATGGACCTGTAGAGAGAGATGAAGTGGATGGTGCTAACTGCGAACAAGATTACAAGTGGTATGTAAGTTAGTAATTCGACGTCACCATCATGATTGATAAAATAGCACTCAAGAAATCAAAATAGTGCTTCTATTGGTGGGAAATTGGGTAGCTCACCATTCTACCCTGAGTTTATGTACGGTGACACACACTCTAAAAGCACATATTTAGACAGGTACAAAGAATTGAAGGTCGGTGCCTCTCATGATGTAACATGGGTAGTCTCCACTTTAGGGGACCACTACTCTAATACCGAATTCAGTCTGCACCTCATTTGCCATTGGGATGGTTAAATCCAACTTTAACTCTCATACAAGTAAGAAACCCGATCATGTTCTCTGTCATCTCTAAGTTCAGTCACTCTTATGAGAATCTCGATGTAATCTTAACGACATGTATACTATGTGACTCTAAACTAACTACAAGTTGGAGTTATTCATGCACTAATTTACAAAAAAGTTGAAAAATCATGAAAAATTTACAATGCAAGCTTAACCACTCCCCCACACTTAAACTTTACATTGTCCTCAATGTAAATTGAATCGTCCAAAGAAAGTCAAGGTGGGAAATCTCATAATGATATGCGACAAGGAAAAGTAAATACAAGACATGAAAAATAAAGATAAGATAAGAAATACTCATCCTATGGGTTGCCTCCCATGTAGCGCTTGGTTTAAAGTCGTCATCCCGACTAGCAAGACGAATTCCCCATACACCAATAATCTAAAAAGTTGGGGATCCTTCCATGTAACCTGTTTTGCAAATAGTAACTTCACACAAACATTAGTACAACAAAGCAAAAGTGAAGCTATAGCCCAATAGAAGTTTCCCCCATACTTCTTGTCCAAACTTGGAAGTGTATAAAGAACATAAAATTCAGGAACTTCTATGGTTTCTTCTTTGCAAACTTGCATAATATGAGAATCAAATGTTTCTAATGGTGGAAATCGAGAAACAAAGTCATTCAACAATATTCTCGAAGCACATACATTCAAACCAATAAGAGGTAAAGGAGAAGAAACAATATGCAAAGGGTTAGACAAACCTTGCACAATCTCTTGTATCACATAATCCTCTTCATCCTTGAAAAACTCAAGTGAATTATTTACCTCTTGTATATCATGGTCCTCTATCAAACCTTGCAACCATTCTTCGTCAGTTTCTGCCTTAACTAAAGTTTCGACATAAACATCATCGTTACAATCCTTTGCAAGCTCAATTGGGTCTTCCACAATATTGGTCATATCGGTTTCATTCTCGACACACTCCTCTTTGTTGTAAGGCACATACTCTTTTGCGGCTCCAAATTTCACTATAAGGAACTTTTTTAGAAGACTCAAAAATGCATCATCCTCAAGCTCCACCCTTTGAATAGGCTCTTGATCATTATAAAGATCAATGCTTGAGTAATCTACACAAGTGTCAACATATTCCTCTTCGTCTTCATTTTGATCCCAAAAAGATTTCGTTGTACACCTTTGGGAAATGTCACCATGAGTTGGTTCAAGCGATGTATCTTCATAATCATCATCACTTTCATAATTAACATAAGATTGGTTCTCGCTGAATTTAGTGTTGCTAATCTCAATCTCATCCTTTTGAAAAGGTGAATGATCATTATTAAGATCAATAGTTGAGGTAACTACACAATTATCAATGAAAGACCCCAAAGGTTGGCCCTTTTCAACATTAGCATCAATCAAATATTCATCACAAACCATAGGCACATTAGAATAGTTATTATTTTTAAAGCAAAGTTCTTCCTCATACCTTTCTTCTTTGATTTGATCAATACCTCTTTGTAAGTTAGCAATACCTTCACGAAGTTCTTGGAGTTTCTCTTTTGTAGTCTCTTTATCTTTTTGGAACTCTTGTTGTACAAAGTTGGAAACTTTGTCTAGAAAGTCAGAGACTTTTTGTTCACGAGCATAATAATCCTCACATCCTTGTGGTTGTTTACACACATACCCGCCATAAGGTTGTTAAGGAAAACCATAAGGATCCATGGAATATTGGTCATAGCCAATGAATTGGTTTTGATTATACCCCTGGAATTGTTGGAAGTTGTCATGTTGTTGAGATTGTTGGAAACCGTATCCATTGTTCCAATATGCTCCATCCATGAGAAATAAGTACCTGAACACGATTCTCAAAACAAGGTTAAAAACCACAAAATAAAACAAAACTAAAAACAAGAAAATTTGATCGCTGCCTCCTCGGCTGCGACGCCAAAATTTGATCGCTGTCGTATGCGTCAAAAATAAATTACACTTTCTCACAACTCAAAATAAATAATATAGCAAGGGTAAGAAAGGATCGTTCCCACAGAGAGGACTTAGGTTGTCAATATGCTTCGGTTTCCTATAAATAACAATGGGGGATTTTCTGATTTTTATATAACAAACTAAATAAAAGCAAACAATAAAGGTAAACAAATCAAATCAAGGATGAGAAAGTATTGGTCACGGATTTCATCTTCATTCACAAACATGTTTTCTACACAATAACTAGAATTGATATTTTTAATCTCAACTTTTATCAAAGGCCCTAGGATACCTTGATCGCAAGGATATCCCGCTAATTTCCTCTTATCGTCAATAAACACATTAAAAGATGCACATATGAATTCTACCTAAGAGAACAACCTAACGTGTAAAAGCACTAATCAAGTTTAATTCCCTAAATGCATTACGTTTTATGAAATCAGGCCAATCAAAGCAATCGAACGTGTAAAAGCACTAATCCGATTTAACAAAGGTTATGACTCACATGTGACTACTAGGATGTATCACTACAAGCAATAATCACAATCATGCTATTTGTAATCAGGAATCTATCACTTTTGCGTATAATAAATCCTAATCTAGCAATGGAGATGAACACAAAATCAACCGATTCGCGACTCGATCAAACAAGTATTCAAATCATAAGACAATATCAACAGTGAATCATAAACGATAAAGCATGGAGACGAAACTAATTTATCATATCAAAAAACATATTACGTGAAATCCAATTATTTCATAACCAATAATAATAATCTAGTTCATGTTCATGGAGTTCATCCAAAGAAGAAATAATTATATCATTTTCACAAACCCTAGAACAAAAATAGAAGAGAAGATTCCAAGAGATGTCTCCCATCGGATCTGTAGAGCTCTTTACATGAATAGCCTTTGTTGTGTTGTCCGGCCAATTTCCAAATCTAGGTAAGCCCATCGCCAAAATCAGTTTCTCACAGCCCACTGAGTCAAGCCCAGTCAAAACAGGTCCATGACTTGATATGCCAGTGAAACTGACAAGCAAGCTTACCCTGAGCTAGCACCCCATACTTCCGCCAATAAGCAGCTCCTTCCCTGCATATTCATCCAAACATTTTTCACTGAAATTATTCATTGCAGCAATCATTCTCTGCACCATATTTTAGACGCAATAACATCTCCTATTTACAGCACCAACTCACGCCATTCAGCCATTGCTTTGGCTGCCATTTTATTGTTCACTGCAGCACCAATTTTCTGCAGCTGCAACTCCCAGTTCGATTCTCTGCTGCCACAAACAGATTCTTCATTCTCAGTGCCAGTGACATCAGCTTACAATTGCACATTATAAACCCTTTACCAGCACCACCATCTCATGACTCAGCTGCAACACATTCTGCAATTTCAGTTCTTGAATTTCTCCTTTTCGCTGCGACACCAACACACACAATTATCTCCATTCAGTCCATACTCTTTTTAATCTTCACTGCCTTCTACAGCCTTGTTTTTTCCATAGCATCATCAGTTCCTCATCTGCGGCCGAGCTCAAATATCTAGCTCATACATATGCAGCTCATGGCAACATAAAACTTGTCACTTCCCTACCCGCTTCAGTTCATCGCCATACTCCAACAACTCCAGCCTTCATTTGCAGCTCGTTGCAATACCAAACCAAGACCTACAGCCATCCATCTACCTTGATTTCAGCTGGAATCTGCTCAGACATCCATTCCATCAGAACAACACCACCAGGGCCTTCAACTCCATTTCATTACAGCATCACCAATAGTTCAGCTTCAACTTCAACAACACAACAACACCTGCAACTTCAATTCACAGACTGCAGCATCACTAAACCACCTGCTTCGGTTCCACAATCACCATAACCTCAATCCCTCAAGCCAACAGTTCACTTTTCTTTGTCGCTAAGCCATTTCTCAGCTTATCCCATTTAACACCGCACAACAGCATCAGATCCATTGCACACTAGTTCACAAACCCCATCATCTGCGCCTCTATTCCACTGTAACTTCCTAACTCAGCTCATTAATACCAGAACCTCACTGCAGTCCAGCTGCACGGGCTCATTCTGCAATTTCCATATCTCAGCAGCTTCACTCATCCCTTCATTCGAACCACAACAACTTCCCTCCATAGCTCAGCCATATACATTTTCTTAAGCTGCAACCATAACTTCACTTGCACATCATTCTGAAATTCACAAACTTCAGAACTTCAGTTCATTCTTAAGCAACATCGATTCCACTCGTATCTTCTTTTCAATTCCATGGGTCCCTGCAATAACCTTTGCCACAAACCCCAGAGCCATCTTCTACCACAACTGAAATGAACATCACAGTACCCCTGTAGCTTCAAAATTGCTCCTCAACTTCCATCTTCGATTCACAAGCTCAGGCCTCAAACAAACCCATTCCTGCTTGCCAAATCCAGAACCAATTACTTCCTTGTTCTTTAATTGTAGCTCATATACCAGCAGCAAAACACAAAATGCTTCAGTTATAGAAACCCCCACTTCAATTCAATCATCATCCTCTTCCATACTTCAATTTCAGGCAAAACCCGTTCATAAATTCATCCCAACAACCACAAAATCCGACATCTCCTTCCAATTCTCCATCTCAATCATCTTTCCACCTACAACAGCCACAGATTCACTTCTACAAACCCTAACTCTTCCTGATCTGTCCTTTGTTCTATTTTACTTCTCAGATTCAATCTCGACTAAGAAACAACACCGGATGTAACCCATCTTTCCTCCTTGTTTAATTTTTGTCTTCAATAGCTCACAGGAATAATTCCTCCCTTCCTGTCTCTGATCAGTCATGGTGCCTTCCTCAAAATTTCAGGCGGAGAAGGAGAGATAACGGCTAATGATGAAAGAAATAATATCTTCTCTCAATTCTACGTTTTGTGTAGGAAATAAAATTACTCCAGACACCCACTCATCAGATGAGGGTTGCCCATATTTCATTTGGCGTGTCGGTTTCACAGAACTGACAATTCATTCTTTACTCTTTTGTTGCATAACCTTCGCTGGTTCCAGTATCACTCGCCAGTGAATTGACCTTCTTTTCCCTTTTCGCTCTAAATGGAATTTTTCACCTTCTTTTGCTCATAATGACTCCAAAGTACCTATAACACTCAAAAGCAAACATAAGATACATAATTCACACGAAAACTCGCAAAGAAAGCATAAACAATAGATAAATATTAAGGCGTTTACAACACCTATCAGTGAAGGAGTCAGGTTGGGTACGCGTACCCGTACGCGTACCAGCGGAAATTTCGAACCGAAAATTTCTGCTGAGTTTGTAGTTTGCAAACGTGTAAACCAGTCACCTTAGTTACGCGTACCCGTACGCGTACTCACGGAAGTTTTCGAACCGAAAATTTCTACTGAGTTTGTAAACTCAAATCCGGTAGCTAAGGTACACGTACCCATACGCGTACCCAAGCTGGTTATATTTCTCAAATCGGAAGTTCATGAACTTAAACAATAAATTAATTGTGTTTATATATAAAAACCGTGGCTATATTGTTCATGAATTGATTCAAATGAATCAAACCGATTTTGTTTCAATTGTGTCTATATATAAAGATCTAAGCAATTGAACCACTCTTCAACTAGTTCTTTTGAAGTCATTGGAACTAGTTATGAGAAAGATGGATATGGATAAATACCACATGTATGATTCTTAATTACCTAACTTGATTTGTGATTGAAATTCTTAAGTATAACAGGTTAGAAGCAATAATCAAAGCCATTGGATGTTGGTTTTTATTGTCAAAGAAACTTTTTATACACTTTTGGTAACCATTCTTGGTGTAAATCCTTGTTGAAAAGGTTATTTTTTCTTCTAAGCATATCAAGTCTTGTTCATACAAGTTTGTATCTTAGAAAAGATGATCACAATACTTGATCTTCATGATTACATATTGTGTATTGTTACCATGAGATAGTTCTAAATTTTTAGTAACACGATCTCATGAGAAAATTTCAATGATCGGTTCTTAAATCATATCTCCTTGTAGGATTTCTAAAATCCAATATATAAATCCTTCTCTCTGAAGAAAGGTCACTCTTGTTGTTCTTTAGGGAATGTCATTTTATGGGGGAGAGTTCTTAAATGAACTTCTGCTTAATAGTCATATCTTTGTAGGGAGAAGCGGGTTTGGAACATGTAGGGGTTAACTTGTATCTTAATAAACTCCTTCATGAAGTCACTAAGTTTCGACTCTGTGATATCGTCTAAAAAAATTTGATATGTTTCTTTGTTTTGGTAATGAAGTGTCTCCATGAAAATTTCATAAGGATCCCACTAGTTTTTGTACCTTTGCCGATTTTCATTGACAAAAAGGGGGAGAATTAATGCGTAGGTCACACTAAAAATACATATGGTTTACGGATAATTATGTAAGGGGGAGTGGTTTTCATGTTGAGATGGAGTATTGACTAAGGGGGAGTGATATATATCACCGTAGTATTATTGTCAAAGTTGTGATACAATGAAACCTTGATGCTGTGTAATAATACTATGATGGATCTTCAACAAGTACAGGATGAACACACGCAGAGTTCAAGAACCAAGGAAATCAAGCATGTAGGATTTTGGAGTTGTAATGCCTGTAACAAGTATAATCCATATGTAAAATGGTTTTGTCACTAAAATTGACAAAGGGGGAGATTGTTAGAGCATTGCTCGGTTTAACCCACTAGCGTTGGTATGTCAAGTTAGTTTTCAATTTTAGTTGCCAAAATGCATTCTTGATTTAGCATACTAAAAATAATTTCGGACTAGATTAGGTCTAAGAAGTTGAATCGAAGCTATCCTTAAAGGATGAAGATTGAAGACTACAAGAAGACATCAACAAGTATTTCATCAACAAAGGTATGTAATTGATTTCATTTGGATTCTTGTTCAATTGTACCTTTTTAGTCTATTGAGATAAATGCTCACTCTATGGAACAATTCCTATGACGGTAAATGTAGATGTATGTATATATACTTGAGGTTATTTGATTCATGACTTTAGTGACAATAACCTTTATCCCTATAGAGGATCTCATGTTATAGTGAATGAGCTTACGAATTCAAAGAGCCAAGAATCACTCAATTCCGAGTTATAACGTTGAAGTTATGAGTGATTTATTAAAGTAACAATTATAAGTGTTGTTGTAATTGCTACAGTTCGTTAGTAGGAAACAATCCATGGATTGTTTGTAACGGTTCACGGACTTGGGCCCAATTACGTGACTAAAAGGCATTTTTGGTCAAGTTGGTGATGTTTCCTTATCTAGGCAAGATGGCTATTAATCCAAACATATTTGATTACCATATTAAAGTGTTTGTGATAACTTTTAATTCCTGCCTAAGTTAAAATGTGATTTATTCACATAAATACAATATTTGCTAATTAATTATTTATTTAATTATTTTGGCAAAAGTTATAACTTAGGAAAGACTCCCATATTTAGGAGAGTCTTGGAAAAAGGAAAATAGTCAAAACCCTAGCTTAGCTTTTAAGCTAACTTATTCATTATAAATAAAGGGTTTGTGAGTTTACACGGTTTTCATCCCCTTTGGAAAATTTGGTGTAAGCTTCATATGGTTGTTTTCCATGTCTTCTGTTCTTCGTGAACAAGAGTTAGATAAAAGTCTTTGTATTGGGGATCACAAAGCCGAGTTGGATTTAATCTTCGTGATTGATTATACAACTTGTAATCTAGGTTTTTCACCTCTTGTATATTCTAAGGTTTTCTCTTCTGATATAAAACCATTCAAGAGTTGTTGATCATAAACCCTAGGTTTTGATAGATTTCAGTTTCCGATCGTATACCAACATTTGTTAGTCGAAATCGGAAGCTAGAAAGAAAACTTCGATTAAGGTATCTCGTAAAAATCCTTTTGAAGTTTTAAACAAGATATATCTAGATTTATTCTAGTTGTTTTTGTTGTAGAGTTATTGGGTTTCTCTTCCTATTATTGAAGAGTATAATAATCCCTAATCTACAAGTTTGTTTTTGATATTACTTTTACCTAGTAATTGTTTTTTATCAAAACAAACACAAGATTTCCAAAACCTTGATTCACATCTAAAGGGAAATCAAACCGGTGTTTTGTGCAAACAAAATATCAAATCATATCAGTTGTGTTGTTGTATCTTCGAAAGAGAGCCGTGGGTTCTGCTAGAAGATTTGCATGAAGAATTTCTAAAGAGAATCGGTATTCTTCTAGGAGTTCTACAAGTGCTGAAGTAGGTATTACATCTAGTCCGAATAGGTATTAGGAAATTGGTGTAACAACTTATAATCAGTGTGTGTTTATTCTGGACTAGGTCCCAGGGTTTTTCTACATTTGCGGTTTCCTCGTTAACAAATTTTTGTGTGTCGGTATTATTTCTTTTCCGCATTATATTGTTTATCTTTATAATTGAAATATCACAGGTTGTGCGTAGGTTCAATCAATTGGGAATCCAACCTTTGGTTGGTGATTAAGTTGATTGACACTTGGATATTGATTTTTGATACCGTCCAGGTTATTTATTATATTCAATTAGGCTCGCAAATTCCTATTTGTTTGATTGCGGATTGAATTAAGAAATTGAGATATAACTCTTTTATATACTTTTCTTAAGATTGAGTATGACTGTCTAGTTAATTCTCTTGAAATTATATTGGAGTTAGTCCATACAGATTGCCAAACGAATAATTGGGTGTGGTTGTTAGACCCCCGCTTTTTCAGCTTTGTCATATGACTTTGTTGTGAATGATGCTGATAAATGTATCTATAGGAAACAATATAAATCTGGGTGCGGGATTCTCTGTTTGTATGTTGATGACATGCTTATTTTTGGGGCTGACTTGTCTATTATGGAAGAAACTAAGAAGTTTCTTAGTTCTAATTTTAAAATGAAAGATCTAGGGAAGAATGATGTGATATTATGAATTAAAATCCTAAGAAAGGGAGATGAGTTGGTCTTAACCCAATCTCATTGCATTAAGAAATTTCTCAAGAAAGATGATCATTTTGATGACAAACCAGTCCTTAGCCCTCTAGATCCTAGTATGAAGTTAATTAAGAACACTGAAAGGGATCATAAACAACTTGAGTATTATAGTGTTGTTGGTAGTCTTATGTATGCTATGCACCGCACAAGACCGGACATAACCCAAGTAGTGGGAGTGCTATGTCGTTTCTCAAGTAACCCGAGAATTGAACATTGGAAAGAAATTTCAAGAGTGTTGGCTTACTTGAAGGGAACCATATATTATGGTTTACATTTCCAGGGTTATCCCGCTGTATTAGAAGGATACAGTGATGCGAACTGGAACGATGTAGAATCCAAATCCAAGTTGTATGTGTGAGATTACCATTTGAAAATTACTTGGGATGAAATTCGCGACTGTTTTTACTCATCCAAGTTGTATACCCGTATACAGGTTACCATGGGTATAATCGGCTTTTAGATATATAAATTTGACAGTTGATTTCAGTTTTCTATGTAGCTAAATGACGATTATACCCCTGTTAACCTGTATACGGGTATACAAGTTAACATGACTCATTTAATTGAGCCACAACGTACTAGTTATTTTATTCTAGCCATAACTTACTACCAACTCTTCATCTTTTAAAATCTTCAAGAATATGATCCATTTACGGTCAAAGTAGCTATGTATAGGCTTGATCACAACCTGTTTGCAAAATGCTTAACAAAAATTGAAAAACCAATAGCCACGTGCTAATAACAACTGTTAATGATGGCGTTAGATAAATATTTATTAGTTAAAAATAAAATACTAATTATGTCCAAATTGTATAGGTGAAGAGGTCAAATATCTTAGATTAAGGAAAATATATTGATTTCATAAATATCTATCTTTTTTCCCATATTACTTCTTACTTTTTGATAAAAATTAGAAGCGTTGAATTAGTTTTACTACAATACTATTATCATAAAGAAAAGTATATAGGGAAAACACTATCTATGAATTATAACTAGTAGAAATTGACATTTAGTCCCAAAGTTGTTGGGTTTTTGACTGTTTAGTCCTACACTCTCAGGCCTAGTACTAGCTAGATGGTCCAAATTTAGCTAATTTGAAACGAGTCAGTCCATTTGTGAACGATTTAGTCCAAAATGTATATTGTTGGTGTCAAAAATAACCCTCGTAGAATACTTTCGCTCTGAATCATTTCTTCGTTGTCCATTGTAGACAGATCTTTGCAGCGAAAAACAAACTCTAGGTTTTATTACCTTAGCGATGGAGTACGACCTAGAAAATCCTTTAACAGGATTTGAAGAACACCAATCGGATTCCATTCAATCACTATTCCCATCTGAATCTGATCATATGCGTTACATGACTTACATTTTGACTTCCAAAAATAGAGATCTCGATGTTTCTGTTCATCGACAAGCAATTCCTATGATTTTTCAGGTAATTATGAACGTAAATTGCTAGTTTGAGTTTTCTGGCTTTGATTTTCTTCTGTCGGATTTTGAATTTTGATTCTTTTTTTTTGTATTAAAAATGTAGTTCTCGCGCAATTCCGACCCGTTCATACCTTATTTAGCTTTGAATTACCTCGATCTTTTCATCTCTAGACAAGAGTTGCCGGTAATGTTGAAGAATTTGGTGTTTTTTTTTGTGTTTAAATTCTCTTATAATCCTTTTCGTTTTAACTAAAACTCTATTTTTTTCATTATTTCTTCATTGATTCGAGATTAATATGATTATTTTGATTGTTTCCTCGTTGAAAACTCAATTTGGGGGTTGTGGTAAAGATTCGAGATCAAATAATTTCATGTGATTGTTATTGATGGTTGATTTCATGCTCGTCGTCATAATTTTAATTTTAATTTTTTTGTGATTTTGATGTATAATTTTCTTAGATTTGAAATGAATTTATAGATGACATTGGAATCTATTTTTTCTAATTTAATACAGTAATAGTGTCTTAGTGGCTATTGATAAATATGAACATAAGAAGTTTGCCTTTTGATTTTCTTACTGATGTACGTGTAGTACATGCTTGAACTTGCTTTATTAAAATGATTCTTATGTTAATCTGTTTTATGAAGATATTGGGGATTTAGAAATGTTTTTCTTCTGGGATCCTTTCACTATTTTCTCTGAATGTGACAGTTCAATATTTGGTTGATATGGTAATGATGACGATGGCCGATGGGAGGAGTTTTTGGACTATAGTTGAAACTGTCGGGGGTGTTGCAGTCCTGATCCTTCGAGTTCTCTACAACGCGATTTGTATAGGTATATTTTCTTATTTGTAAAGCTTTACAATAAGAGCTACATGCTGCCACGATATGGTCCGTTCATTAAATTTGGAATCAACACTGGTCACTGTAGTAATTTGAAACATAACGCCATATCTGGTATGTTTACTGGGTGCAATATGTTGTGCATACTTAATGAGAAAATTAGATCAACATTTTGATAGTCTCGGAAATATAGAGCATTAAGATGGCATGTACATTATCTATTTAAATTCGAAGCATCAGATTATGAGTAATAAGAGTTCTCCTGATGGGAGCCTTAAATTCCAAGGTGCATAAGAGCTCAGGTTCGTTAGATATTTTCCCTGCCTAAAATTTCAATTAATGGTGTGCACTGATTTAAAAGAAGGAAATTTAATAGGTATGGTCCCCAGATTACGTAGTTTCAGTCCTCAAGAGCAATAAAATGTTATAATAGATGATGCATCAAGTGGTTAACTTGGCTACTTATAGAATGGTAGGATTAAACAAGTGTTGGCAGGATTAGGAAGGAGCGCATAGATAGCAACCATATCTTTCACTGGTGTGGTCAATACATGTTCAGTGGATGTAGTTCTTTCATATGGTGTAATACTATGTGACCATTTATTTTGCTCTATGTCAATTTCCATCATGCATAGTATATTATGTGCGTTCTGTGTGCTGACATGATAGCTTGTTACCGATAAATCTCACTTTGGTGCCATCCATTTTTGAATTCTGTCCTCGTATTGTCTTGTATATGTAGTCACCACATTAACTGATGATTGTTGGACCTGGTGATCTGGTTGTTGCTGATTCATACCCTATGATGTACACATCATGATTCTCAATGTGGACATAATTGTACACATGTTAATTTCTAATGTATACATATTTGTACACATGCCGATATATAATGTGCACTTAGTTGTACACATGTTGACCCTAATGCAGCAGCAACAGTAAGCAGGGTATAAAATACGGCTAATTAAAGGCAGCTAAGCAAGCCTCTTGGTGTAGCCAAGGTACAAATGATTCTTGTTCAGGTTAGTTAGTTACACTATTAGAATTTTGGTGCAGCCAAGGTACAAATGGTGCTTGTTCAGGTTAGTTCATCCAAGGTACAAATGGTGCAGCCAAGGTACAAATGGCGCACTAGTTTCAAAACCCCATTTGAATTAAAGAACCCGTTGGTATTTCTTTTGTTGCTTGTTAAATGGTTCTTATGCTACTTGCATGTGTGTGAGTGACCATTAGACACTCTGCACCTCTGTTCGGAAATTACCATCATTTTCCTATTTTAGAATCTTTTTCATCACTATGCTGTGTTTTGAACTAACCGGCTTTAACTAACAGTTGCAACTAAAAAGTTGGACTACCCATTTTTTTTATTTTATTGTCAATGTGCACATAGTTGTGCACTTGTTGCGAGTAGTAGATAAAATCTAATAGCTTCCGTAGTGAGAAAAAAAAATGAGGAGAATATATTTGCTTAAGAATGATAATTTTCATATGTTTGTTTGTTGGTCTTTCTAATTTCTATTAGATAGATTTTGCTTCCTTTCTTTCGATCTGTTGAAATGATAATAGGAACTGATCTATATACATTGTCACTACAAATGTAGTTTCTCTTTTTTTACCCATGCCTCTTCCGCCTTTAGCAACCGTGAATTCTTCTACTAAGTTTAAGATTTTCTTTGGATTGTTCCTACATTTTTAGGAACTTTATATTTTAAAATGCATTACATAGTCGATGCTAATATTTTTAATGTGTACATAGTGGTACACATGTTGATTCTTAATGTGTACATAATTGTACACATTTTTTTCAATGTGTACATAGTTGTACACCCGTTAATTGTTAATGTGTACGTAATTGTACACCATGTATGTTTCTTGCAAGCTTTTGTGTTGTGTATGAGCTATAAAAAGAAATTATACCCGAACTGTATATCACTAATTGTAGAAATCCCTGTTTGTTGGTTATATAATACGGTTTTAGGTAAACATATTTTTATCTCGCATCTATCCTTCTTTTATTTTCTTTCTTTTTTATTCTGCTTTCATATATTAGGTTCCATGACTCATAAGTTGCTTGATATTGCTGCTGCTTCATTCACAGGTACGATGCAATGATACTTGAGGCACTTTCTAACATTACAGATCCCAATGGAGCAGAAATTGGTTCTATCGGCTACTCTGTTGAGGTCAGATAGACATATGTTTCCATGTCACTGCTTTCATTTTACATTTCTATTTGTTTTTGTCTTTGGAATTTGTGTGTATCTCAAGGTCTCAACCTTTTTCTGTATCCCTTTTGTAGGTGTAGTGAAGGTCAAAGATGATAAATATGAGTTCCCAACTTATGTTGCTATGCTTGCAGCCCAAGATGATGCAACACGGTGCAAGGTATTTGTTCTAGTTATATACTTTGGTTCCCTTGATGATTCCTACCTTAATATTGGTCCTAACTGATAACATGATTGCGTGCTTTAGGTTTTCTTAGTTGAATTTGATAAGTACAACCTTCGTTTAATGAAATAACATATTGATTCTTAATGTGTACATAATTATACACATGTAGGTAGCTAATGTGTATATAGTTGTACACTTGTTGATTGTTAATATGAATGATTGGTGTTGTGCATGTTTTACAGGGGTGTACATATTGGTGGACCTGTGTAAATCTTATGAAAAAGTACGTTTCCCTTGTTTTACAACGGTGTACATATTGGTGCACCTGTGGGAAGTAACTCCCATGAAAAAAATAGGTTTGTGTGTGGTTGTGAATGATTAGCTTTATGCATGTTTTGAAGCGGTGTACGTACTGGTGCACTTCTGTGATTCCCGCGTAAAAGTAGGTATGTGTGGTCATGAATGATCGTTTTTCTGCATGTTTTGTGGGGGTGTACACATTGGTGCACCTGTATAATTCCCATGAAAAAGTGTGTCCGAGTGTGAATATGAATGATCGATTTTACACATGTTTATGCATGTTTTGCAGGGGTGTATACATTGGTGCACCAGTGTATTTTCAATGAAAAAATAGGTTTGTTTGTGTCTATGAAGGATCAGTTTTAGGAATGTTTCACAGGGATGAATATATTGATGACCAATATACTTCTCATGAAAAAGTAGGTCTGGGTGTGAGTATGATTGATCTGTTGTGCATGTTAGTAATCTCCTTTTTGGTAAAGTACAATGAATCACTGTACTGGGATGTTTCGAAGCCATATTATGTTTGTGTAGTAATCCCCACATGGATTGTGTCTCTGACCATAAATTGAGTAACTTTTTTTTTGATCGTATTCTTATTTTGTTTTCTTATGTGGATGTTGGTGAAAGGATAATCACTTTCTGTTCAAGCTGCGATTTCTTATGTTCATTGGTTTGTCCTCGATGAAGGTTATTTGTTAAACTTACCTCTGCAAATCTGGATGTTATCCGACTGGAGCTTGGCGTGGTTGGTATTTTTCTCAGGCTGTGCGGATTAGGGTGGCAGTTTGCTTATCATGGATTCTGGAATTTTTGGATCTTTGGAGCGGTGTACATAACTGTACACACCTATGTAAATTAAAAATTTTAAAAAATGAAAATTATATAGTCATATGGGTACTCTTTTTGTAGCTTTCGGAAAATGCTTTCCAAATATATAAAGTTTGTCGATTTTGGACGAGCGGTTCAAAAGATAAATTGTTTTTAATTGTTTTTTATATTATTCAAAATTGCTGACATCATCATGAGTCATTGTGGACTAAATTGCAAATATTTGGACTAAATAGTAAATAATGAGGGCTATTGGTGAACTTTCCATATTTTTGGACTAATATGTACCTGGTTAACTCGGAGTGGACTAAACTGTACCTTTGGATTGATTTTTGGACTAAACCATATTTTTCCCTTATAACTATGCCTATATAGATAGACAACAAAAAAAACTAGAACTACGCCTACATAACATGGTCGGGGGAGGATAAATTATGGATGCTCAAGGGGTTAATATTGATCAACTATTTGACCGGGACCCAAACATAGCTCTAGACAAAGTTGAGATCTAAACGCTAATATTTACCATTTAATGGGACCCAAAATCAAAATAACCCTTTTTTTTTTCTCAAAAACAGGATTATATCAAAACATGGTTAAGCGACAGAAGCAGGGTGAGTATAGATTACCTTAGTCAGGAATATGTCTTTTTCCGTTATCCCAAACATACTTTGAGAAACTGGTACAAAGGATGCAGCTGTAATGTAACCGTAGCTAGATATGATTTTTCTACTATAATAAACTTACTAAATATGAACGATAATTAATAGATATTCATCAAACAATAATTTGATCGTGAAACTAGTAACATTGGATAGATCATGAAAAGTTATGGGAAATAGACTACCTGAACATCCCATTCGGATACAGGACGAAGAAGAAATCATTTTGTATTATAGGAAAAATATTCAATTTGCATGTTAAGTTATTAAGGCAACCAAGAATTCTACTCAGGGCATCTCTATTATTTATGATAATAAATTATTCTTCTCTGGCTGCCTATATCCAATAGTTTGTGCGCCTTAGTAATTGGCTTGAGATTTTTCTTCTTCTGGTTATGTTTTCTTCTCCTCCCCTATTCTTAAGATAATTAATAGGGAGGGAAAGCCGGCTTCGGGGTGGATTTAAAAAGAATAACCAAATTCCCCTATCAGTAACCACTAACTTTGATTTTCCATATCAATTTTACCCCTGCCTAAAATAAGTGTTCACCGGAGCCATTGTTTTATTGGGCTTACATTGGTTGGTGACATTCCTTTTTCTACTGAAAATTAACACCGTTCAGGATATTGAAAAAAATGTTAATTGGCTTCATATGTAAGAGTTCAAAATCACCATTATCACTGATAATACATGGAACAGATCATGGGAACACCTCATCTCCATATATGGAACGAGGGTGCAGACAATAAAGTATATGACTTCTACTTGCTAGAATAAGACGTGACAATGATCATCCATTGCCATCCATAACATCACTTACATGAGGAGAAGAACTTTACACTGAAATGATAAACATCACTGTCTAAATTATATTAGATGCATGAGGTTAATTTATTATGACGAACAAAACTCACCGGTTGATGATTGTATACTTGTAGTTGTAGACTAATTGTGGATATATATAATGGGCGTTTCTTTGATGATGGATTGAATTCCATCCTCATCCCTAGTTCATTTGCTCTCCGTGTTATCTCAATTCCTAAATTTACACACCCTATTATAATATGCTCTTGCAGATTTGAGAAATAAAAAGAACAAATGATATAGAGATGGAGTTGAGCGTTATTCTAATTTTTTTCGTCTACTGCCATAAACGGATATCAACTCTTAAAAAGGAAAAGTCAATGTATATGATTAAAAACTATCGGCTCACCAGGAGTGGTAATACAAGATTTTTTTGGCATGATGGAGCTTGAAAAATGACTATTGATAACGAAGAGCCTTTTTTTAAATCCACCCTGAAATCGGCTTTCCCTCTAGTAAAAGTGGCTTTCCCCCTAACAATTATCATTCTTAGCTGCTGTTGGAATCGATATATGAAATAGTGATTTTGGGATCGAATGAATAGGAGAATGTGATCAAGTAAGGATTGTTAGTGATGGTGTTGATTTGAATAGATGATTCAGGCGCAAATAAAAAGGTAATTCAGAGGGTGTAATTTAGGGTTCTTTGAATTGATAATTAATTCACTGTAAACGGATTGAAGAATTAAATGATGGGTTCAGTTAATTTGAGGATTTGGATTGATGTTTTGAGTTTGAATTAGAGTAAGGAATTAAAAAGTTGGGTTTTGGGAGAATTTCAAAGATGATTTTGAAGATGAAATTAAGAGTCAAGAAGACAGATTAGAGGTGGGTTTTACACGAATTTGGATATAGGTGAAGAATTAGCATTGATTCTCAATTTACAGTGAGGAATCGAAGAATTAGGGTTTTCCAGAGCAAGCTGATGTTGAAGAGTTCAAAACAGAAAAGATGGTAATTGTAAAAGTATGAAATGGGTATTTGGTGTCGAATAAAATTGACTGAGCTGCAGTGAAGATTTATTAATCGTAAGAGATTTAACTTGTATATGAGGTAAATTATTCTTCTCAATAAATTAGTAAAGTTATTTATGTTAGTTGTTGAATCTTTGTGATTGTTAATGAACCAAGAATTGAGATGATGATTAAAAGATGTTTGACTATGGTGTGAAGATGAATGAAATATCAATATTGCAGGAATTTGTAAACTAAAGATGCAAATGGATTCTTAATGGGAAGAACTAATATTGTAGCTGATAAATGGTAGGTCATATATATATATATATATATTGTAGGTGTTGTTGAAATATGAGCATAACTGTAAATGAAACTACAAGAGCTGGTGGTGTTAGAAACTAGAACTTTTATTGTAGTTTAGACTTGGTTTGAATTACAAGTGAATGTATGTGTTGCAGTTTTGACTGGGTTACAGTAACAGTTAAGGGAGTTTGTGGAGAAACTTATAGTTATGTTGAACTAAAGTAATGAAACAAGTCATGAATTAGTTGTAATTGGTGAATTTTGAAGATACAAATGTTACATGATAAATAACTAAGATAGAATGTAATTGATGTTGTGTGTTGCTGAGAATTAGGGGGAATGGTCAGTGTTTAATACTTGAGTTGTAAGAATGAAATTTAGATGAAATGATTTAGGGTTTGAAAGGAATTTGAGTTTAACCAAAGGTTATGGACCTGGAGTTGATGTTGCTATGTAGATTAACATGGTAGCTTAATGTAAAAAGAGTGTTTCTTAGAGATGCAATTGCAGGTAAGGTGAACTATCAGTTGTAAATAAATTATGAAGTTTGATTTGAAAAAAAGTTTTGTTGAGAATTGTAGTTGTTGATTGTTAGAATTGAAATGATAAAGATGATGATGATGTATAGAAGAAGAGATGAAATGAGGTTTTTATTAGAGCACTGCTCGGTTGAACTCGCAAGCATTGCTATCTCAATCTTGTTTGTCAATGTTAGTGATCAAAACTATAAGTCTTGATTTCTAGTCTACTTATAAATGTCTTGGACTAGGATAGATTGTGTAGTTGAGCATTATACTTCACGACGTTCATCATTGAAGACGAAGAACTACTAAGAAGAGCTTGTGGAACTTCATCAACAAAAAGGTATGTGGAGACTGAAACTCATCTATCACTTGGAAAGTCTATCTATACTCTATCTCCTATATTGAGATATAAGTCGTGATACAATATAGTTTTCTATTATACACATTTGAGATTTCGAGTTGAGTTTAACTCTCTTACATATTTCTCGGAATATGTGTTGGCAAGCTTTCGCTTCGACCAAGTTCATCTTGATCATGTGAAAATCGCCGAGTAACATCTTACATGGTTTGTGTGATACAATCATTTGGTGTAGACTTGGAATGATTTGTTATGATTATTTCAATAACTTGAAAATTGCTTTGATGCTAATAGTGTGTGAAAACGGCTATTGTCATCCTCTAAGAAATTTTCAATGATTGAAATAAGAGTTTAGAACACTTAACCATTATTGGATTGTGACATGGTGTGTACTCTTGCACA
The DNA here is from genome assembly GCF_003573695.1 of Papaver somniferum. Classification (NCBI taxonomy): domain Eukaryota; kingdom Viridiplantae; phylum Streptophyta; class Magnoliopsida; order Ranunculales; family Papaveraceae; genus Papaver; species Papaver somniferum. Next base: position 83,692,774 of record NC_039367.1, on the reverse strand, counting down.
TATGTGATCCATGTCCGGGAACTATAGTATGCATACCCGTATGTGTACCTGTTGGTTTGAGAAATTTGGGAACCTAAATATGCGTACTGGCGTAAGATTCATGTCCGAGACTTTCTGCTGGGATTGGTGGTATGCGTACCTGTTCACGTACTGGAGAAACCCAATTTCAGTCCAGGTATTTCAAGTATGCGTACCCGTTCGCATACTTGAAGGTTAAAGTTCTAAAATCGGTTTAGTACATGAACTAATACATTTATATGATAAGGAATGCATTCTTTGCAAACCATGGCTATAATGTTCATGAATTGATTCGAGTGAATCAAACCGATTTTGCTTCAATTGTGTTCTTGTATACTCTTATAAGAATATAAGAATTGAACAACTCTTTAACCAGTTTCATTTGAGTCATTTGAACTAGTTATGGTTAAGATGAATAAGGTTGATATGAGAGTATTCATATGGCTAACCTTGATTAACTATTGTTGATCCAACATGGTGTACACATTTAGGTACATCTACATAAACCTAAATGAAGGTACATTTCATTTGTGTGTAACAAGCAAGTTTGATCTAATGGTTTAAAGATATTAGCTTGAAACTAATCAGGTTTTCATCTAACGGTGAATATTGAATGCTTTGTTACCAAGGTAACTTAGATTGCAAACCCTGATTTGAAAACTATATAAAGGAGAACTCTAGCAACTGGGAAAACTAATCCCTATACCTCCTATGTGATATTAGTTGCATAAGCTAGAGTCGATTCTCCTTTAACCTTAGGTTTTTCACGAAACCCTGTAGGTTAACGAATTGAAGACTTCATTGGGATTGTGAAGCCAGACCCGACTATTTTCTCTATAGTTGCGTGATCTGATCTTGCTGTTTCTATCGTGTTTGAGTACGATTTTCTTTAAGATTGGCTCGAGATTTAATCTCCAATTGGCAAGATAAAAAGTAATCACAAACATCTTCGTCTCGTCGTTTGTGATTCCACAATATCTTGTTTCGCTACCATACGATTAAGATTATTGTGAGGTGATTGATATTTCTAGGCTGTTTTTCGGGAATATAAGTCTGGTATGTCAATTAGTTCCTATTCACCTTGATTTATCAAAACACGGAACAAAACTCATAGGTATTTTTGTGTGAGACAGATTTGTTTATCAAGTCTTCGACTTTGGGTCGTAGCAACTCTTAGTTGTGGGTGAGATCAGCTAAGGGAATCAAGTGCGTAGTATCTTGCTGGGATCAGAGACGTAAGGAGCGCAACTGTACCTTGAATCAGTGTGAGATTGATTAGGGTTCAACTATAGTCCAGTCTGAAGTTCATTGGTAGTAGGCTAGTGCCTGTAGCGGCTTAATACAGTGTGGTGTTCAAATCTGGACTAGGTCCCGGGGTTTTCAAATCTGAAGTTCATTTGTGTTATTTCTTTTCCGCATTATATTTTGTTATATAATTGAAATATCACAGGTTTTACGTTGAATCGATCAATTGGGAAATCCAAACTTTGGTTGTTGATTGAAATTTATTGATCCTTGAACATTGGTCTTTGGTACCGTTCAAGTTATTTCTCTTATATTCAACCGGGATCACAAATTCCTATATGTTGATTGCAGATTGAATTGAGAGATAGAGATATAAAACTCTTGGATATACTTTTCTCTAGATTGAGTCTAACTGTCTAATTGATTCTCTTGAAAGTATATTGGAGTTTGTCTATTCAGATTGCCAAACGAATTATTGGGTGTGGTTGTTTGATAAGTGCTTAAAATAATCTTTCGAATATCAATTTCTCGTGCTTTTCTTGGTTATTCTTTTGTATTATTTGTATATTATGTTGTTTTGCATTTTGTAGGTGCTTTGGAGTCATGCGACAAGAAAGAAGGGAAATATGAGCTTAATACATTGCTTAGAGACATTGGGCGTCGGCGGAGTTGAAGTACACCAGCATCACGACTTTAAAGCCTCAAAACAGAGGTTACTAGAGCACCATGCACTAGTACTCAAGGCAGCCAGATGATTTCAGCTGAAGAATGATAAATACAGGCTACAGTTTGTTAAGGGGCACATGCCTCCACTTAAAAACAGAATCAGTTCGAATTCAGTTTATCAGTTCATGTTGGTCGCTTACAGCTACACCAGTCCATTGTGAGTAGGTTGTCTGTCAAAGTTCGTGGGTCCAAGATTGTGTAGTCTCGAAGCTCAAACAAAGAAGGATCAGGTGGTACGAATTTCCTAGAGTTTCTGGTTACGTTTTGTGCCTGAAATGAAGGGAAGAACAATGAGTTCTACATTGGTCTTGGCAGTGAATGGAAGAGGCTTTGACATGGATTATTAGCCGAGACAAGGCAGGGACGAAGAACAGATTGAGGCCATTGATTTCGGCTGCTAAGTAGTGAATATTAGAGGTGGTACTGACGAGATCGAGAAGAATCGAAGATGGGTTGGTCTTAAATTGAAATTCTGATGCCATGAAGAACAACATGAAGACTGCTTACTGTTGCGATTAAATGAGTTGTCTCAATGTATGAATGATTATGAATGTTGGGTATGTTTCGTACTGTGCAGGGAAGGAATTTGTGCAACTTCCAATACACAGCCAATGCCTAGCCATCATCAGTTTGCAGAATGCACAGAAGGTGTTCGTAGAAATGCCTGACCAACTAGCCTTACATAACACGTTCAGTTCAGCTGAACCAGTTTCTGCTGCCAAGTTTCTTCACTGAACCAGGTGCCTTGCCAAGTCTAGCTGCAGCTAACTGTGCTCTCGAGGGTTGTGTTCAATGGGTCAAGCTATATTTTTGAGTTAAGAAAAGGAAAGATCAGTTGGATTCGGTTTGTTAGAAGAATGAAGCTTGTGCCGACAAGACAGGAAACTCAGGGTTGTTGTTGTTGCCGTTGATTGAAGCAAGAAACGGTGAGGATTAAAGACAGAATTTGGAAGTTGCGAAGAAAGAGGAGCTGGGTTTCAATCCGATTCGGATTCACAAGACTTGAAGAGCTATAAAAAGGGTTAAACCTAAGACTACAGGGAGATCATCGAATACCCCCTTCAACTGCCGCAACCCCAGTTTCAGCGAGCTTTGCTCGCTGAACAACCATCACCACCATCTGCATACCACCTGCATTCATCTCGTCCACAACATCATCTCATACATCATCTACATTCCATTCACATCACCTGCATCTCCATCAGTTTGCATATCCACCTGCATATCCAGTTCACTACCAGTACCATCCCTTGCATCCATATCCCACCATCACTCCACCTGTTTGCAGCAACCACAACAACACCAGTCCTGTGGCAAGCAACATTACCATACCAGTAGCAGCTGGAGTTCAGTTCACCTTCCATTCACAGCCATCTACAGATTATCATCATTACCACCAGCATGCTACCACCAGTCCACGGCACAAGGAGCAGACTACAGGCAACTATCAGCAGCAATTCCACATCGCCACTGCCATTCCGTTACCATCCTGTTGGCGAGTTCCCGCTACTGCCAATTCTACCAGCCACGGCAATCCATCTTCATATCCACAACTCCATCGCAGCTGTTTGGTTTGCTTGTTTTGTTTTGTTTTGTTTTGTTTTGTTTTGTCTTTTGTGTTTACCATGAACTCCAGTAGCTAAGCATCTGATTAGGGACGATTTTGAAGTCCGAAACATGAACTCCAAATGATATTTAAACTGCCTGTTTCTTGCAAACTGTTTTGTTATTACTTATTCTCTACCGTGCCAAAAGTGTTTATGAATTATTTTCCAATCGTTTAAGTTGCAAATTGAATGGTTGGTTGATATTTCTATTGCTAGTTGAGACCTTTTCGACCCGTAATTGTCTAGAGAGTCGTAATACAAGTAGTAATATGTGGTTATTGACGATGGGATTTTGTTAAATATCCATGTGTAGAGATTGACACTAGTAGATGAGTCGAGCCTATGTATTTGTCACTAGGAATAACCTATCTCACGTAACTTAATGCATTTGTTTGAGTCACACCTAGAGAGCGTGCTTCTAGGAAACTTGGCAAGTAGAATCCGGTAGTCGAGCGCTTCCGTGTCCGGTGAATTAAGAGATTACGGAGTATTTGAGCGTACTAAATATTCTAGGGTTGTTAGTAATGGGTACTTTGCAGAAACATAGCTATATTGATAAGATTCATGTTTTGTAACTGAGAAAGAGTCTTTGATCATTTTCATCCTCATATTTGCATTATTCTTATTCAGAAATTGAATTGACAACTTTAGACTCAATTCTCCCTTAGGAACGAACCTGCTTGTCTGTATACTACTAGTTAGTGTAAGAGAAGTAAGAAATTTATTTTTGTGAGTTCGACACCTCGTCAGAGTAGGCAAACACGCTTTTTCAATTGGTATCAGAGTAGGCAAACACGTTAAAGACCTTACAAGTCTGTATTTGTAGCGATCTGAGTATGGACGATAATATCTCTGATAAACGCATCACCAGAAATAAAAAGTATGTTTCCATGAAATCTATTAAATAGAAAGATTTGTCTATCTCAAATATAGACGAACCTAGTGTTCCAACGAAACAGACTTCCTTGAAAAGTGTTACCCGGTTTACCTTACTGACGAGTCTGACTCTGAAGTTTAAAGGAAAGCAGCCAAAGAGAGTGTTGTGATTCTCAAACTTGTTAGAATCCAGGCTGATGATGTCAAGCGGTTGAAACAAAAAGTCGATGTCCTTGTTGGTATGGTAAATGAGCGTGACTCTCTTCTAAATGTCCTTCGTGAGAAAAATGCCTCATTCTGTTCTTCACGAACTCTAGTTGAGGATAAACTCAAAAAGGATACTTTGGAAACTGAACTTGTTTTGAGTAGACTCTCTATTCAAAAATGTTCCAAAGAGTCCACTATACCAACTGCTTCTGATATAACTGGAAAAATTTCTGTTCCAGAAGCTAAATTGAAATCCCTTCCTGTTGAAAAAGATGTGCATGTGTCGTTCTCTAATCAAGGAATATCCACATCACATGGAAGGAAGATATCTCCCAACGATGGTATCAAGACTGTTCTGTCTAATCACTTAGGTGGTCAGAAAGTGTGTCTCTTTTGTGATTCAAAAGGACATGGTGAACAAAAGAGGAAATCTAGGTTGAATGACAATTCTATTGATCGTCTTCAACGCACCTTAGATTTAATTCTCAAAGGTGTAACTGATATTCGTATGTCTAAACCAATTGGTTTTAGTACTCACCCTGTGTACCCCACCAGCAAAGTTAGTTCGATGTGTTCCTCAAATGTTCAATTGGGAAACAGTCTTTCTAAACCATTTCGTTCAAGAAGAGCTCGACGATATTCTTCTTTTAAAAAGGGAGACAATATTGTTCATGATGTGAAAAAGGTACCAGAAGAAGGGAGCAAAAATGGAAAGATGAAAGACAACCTAAAAATGATAATTGAAGGTTATAAGGAGATTATTAACAGGCTGTCAATGCCCTCCAGTCAAATTTCTTCAGGTAAGAATACATACTATGCATCTTGTTTTGATGATAGTAAATTTTATGATAACTTTTTGTATCATAATGGTTTTCCTCCAAAGATCAGGAGAAATAGGTGGAACCTAAAACAACGTTCATTTGATGAGCTTAAGGCTCATACTTGTGCTAATTAATCATGTTGAAATCTCACTCACAAAAATCCTGGTTGAGCGAGATATAGTCAGGTATACTTGATGGCAAAGTGTTTTCTGATTCTCTAGATATTTTCTTATCGTTCTTAGCTGGATTATCATTCACAAACATTTATGCATAATTTCTTAATTTCTTGTTTAAGTTTTATTATGTCAAAAAATTGCTACTCTTATGCTCTGAATTTTTCTCTTATGAGAGTGTAAAATTTATCGAGCTAAGACTTGTGGAATCTTTCACTCGGCAAAATATTGCTTGGCAAACCGCATCCTTGGTTTGTTTTCGTCGTGGCTTTGATTCCCTTCCTTGTTGGGTCAAGGTTGTGTTCGTAGGGGTATCCATGTTTGTCACGGACTAACTCTGGAAACCCTAAAAAAAATTCTCCCTGAGAATCCATAAATACCAAAACCTTTTGTTTAAGCACGCATACTTTAGGTTTGTTTTTGCTTGAGAAGATGGCATCTCCTTCGGGAACGTGTAATTTTCCAAAAGGTTTTCTTGATAAGGGTTGTGGTTTCAAAGAAGAGGAGAAAAGAAATCTTGTGGAAGTTTATGAAACCTCTCCTCAATCTCCTGATACTTACTCAGATATTGAGGATGATGAAGATATTTCTTCTGAAGTTGTTCAAGATTTTATCGGTCAGTTTAACGATGCAAAACTGCTTCTTGTTGATACCTTAAAAAATCTTGATATGTTAAGAACTGAGTTGAAGAAGGTTAACTCTGACCTTGCTCTTATGAAGACACGTGTTGAGAATCGTCTCAAGGAGAATACTGTGTCGAAAGATGCATTCAACTCCATCTGTCACAAGCTTGAAGGTCTTGAAACCCATGAAGCTTCCGTACATGAATGCTGATTTTTGCTTGTGATAGTTTTTTTTTTAGGGTTATTTTTAATATTTTCTAGGAAACTTCTTATGAGAATTTATTCTTGTTTTTTTAAGAAGGATAACTAGGGTTTGGAATATCCATTATTGTGAGTACACATAGCTATTGCCAACGTTTTCATCTTGCAATGTTTTTAGATTTGTTTAAGTTCTAAAGTTTATTTGGAAGATGATTTTAACATTATTAATCTTTATGGTTTTATATATTGCAAATTGTTATGGGATATGTTGTTTACGTCCGTGAACCCTGACTGTCCCATACTTGTTCAAAAGTTATCTCTATTATATGTCATATGAAAGTATTGATAAAAGATATAATGAACTTTTGACTACAAAAGTTAAGCCTTTTATGTCATTATGCAAATATTGATGGAAGAAAGGATGAACTTTTGTTTACAGAGATTAAGTCTATTGTATGTCATTGTGCAAATAATGATGAAAAACAAAATGAATCTTTGTTTATTCCGCAGTATTGGTCTTTCCCTGATCCACATCTTTGTGCATATACTGTGTTGCTCCGTAAGTTATCTTATGTTGAGCATGACCAATTGAATTGATCATTTTCCTTGTGGTTAATGCAATTGAGATTTTGGATACAAATTCATATTTGTTAATATCCAAAAGAAATCCTTATTTTCTTGTAAAAGTAAGGTCGCTCTTGTTGTTCTTTCGGGAATGACATTTATGGGGGAGAGTTCTTAATTGAACTTGTGCTTAATTTCCAAATCTTTGTGGGGAGTGCGGTTGTGGAATATTGTATGGGTTATCTTGTATCTTTATAAACTCCTTGATGAATGCATGTAGTTTCGGCTATATGATGGCATCTAAACAAGTTGATTTGTTCTCTTTTGGTCATGAAGTATCTCCTTGAAAATTTCATGAGGAACCCACTAGTTTTCGTACCTTTGCCAATTTATATTGACAAAAAGGGAGAAAATTAATGTGTAGTTCACACTACAAATACATATGGTTTACGGACCATTATGTAAGGGGGAGTGGTTTTCATTGTGTGATGGAGTATTGACTAAGGGGGAGTGATAATATCACCATAGTATTGTTGTCAAAGTTGTGATACAATTGAACTTTGATGATGTATAATGATACTATGACACTGTATAACAATGATTGAGAGCAACTGTTTTCTCATTATTATTGCTACGGATCTTCAACACCTATGATGCTGCGTTGAACACATTTGGAATCATTGGAGCACTTGAAAGTGATGAAGATTTCGAATAATGTTGAAGAACCAAGGAGACCAAGCATTTGGATGAGAAGCTACAAAGTTTATTTATTTTGTATCCATATGTATTGATAGTTTTGTAACTAAAATTGACAAAGGGGGAGATTGTTAGAGCGGTCGAACTCACAAGCGTTGCTATCTCAAACTTGTTTGTCAATGTTAGTGATCAAAACTATAAGTCTTGATTTCTAGTCTACTTATAGATGTCTCGGACTAGGATAGATTGTGTAGTTGAGCATTAGACTTCACGGCGTTCATCATTGAAGACGAAGAACTACTAAGGAGAGCTTGTGGAACTTCATTAACAAAAAGGTATGTGGAGACTGAAACTCAACTATCACTTGGAAAGTCTATTTCTACTCTATCCCTATATTGAGACATAAGTCGTGTTACGATATATTTTTCTATTATACACATTTAAGATTTCGAGCTGAGTTTAACTCGCTTACATATTTCTCGGAATATGTGTTGGAAAGATTTATGTTAGAGCATTGCTCGGTCGAACCCGCATGCGTTTCTATCTCAAGCATGTTTTTCAATGTTAGCGATCAAAACTATAAGTCTTGATTTCTAGTATACTATAGCTAAGGTCTCGGACTAGGATAGAAAGTGTAGTTGAGCTCAAGAACTCCATGGAAATCATCATACAAGACGAAGGACTACTCAAGGAACCGGTGGATCTTCGTCGACTAAAAGGTATGTGGAGACTTGAACTTATCTATCACTCAAAAGTATGTTTATCTCCTATCTTGAGACAAAAGTCGTCTTACTATATAGACTTAGATTATACACATTGCTATTTCGAGCCGAGTTTAACTCGCCTATCTATTTCTCGACATATGTGTTGGTAAGCTTTCGATTTAGCCAAATTCATCTTTACCTAGTGAAGAATGTCATGTTATGTTTCAATCGCTTTGAAAATTGCTCTGACGAAAAATGGTCTGTGAATAACGACTATATAACGTTCTCTGAGAATGTTTCAATGATTGAAATGAGAGTTTAGATTACATAACCTTTGATAGGATATAAGCATTCTTGTGGAAACACATATATGTATAAGTCCTTATTCCTTGAACCAATGTTTGCGAACTTTGTTGATTAAGAGAAACGGAATGTGGCGTGATCCAAGTCCGCGAACTCAGTCCGCGAACTGGCGGAAGTTCTCGACCCGAGAATTTCTGCTGGAGTTTGTGAACTCCTTCCGCGAGCTTAAGTCCGCGAACACAGTCCGCGAACTTAAGTAGGTTATATCTAAAATCGGTTGTTCTTGAACTCATGTTTATATAAACTAAGGAATGCTTTTGCAAACCGTGGCTATAAAGTTCATGAACCGATTCGAGTGAATCAAACCGTTTTTGCTTCGATTGTGTCTTGTATAGTTGCATAAGATCTAAGCAATTGAACAATTCTCTAACTAGTTCGTTTGAGTCATTTGAACTAGTTATGGTGAAGAAGAATATGGTTGATATGAAAGTGATCATATGGCTAACCATTTGGTTAACTATTGTCGAACCAACAAATGTACAAGTTTGGGTACGGTTACACAAGCCTAGAAACGTGCATTTCATTTGTGTGTAACAAGCTAGTTTTCAATCTAACGTTTGAAAGATATTAGCTTGAATCTAAATCAGGTTTTCATCTAACGGTGAATACTGAATGCTTTGTTACCAAGCTAACATTGATTGCAAACCCTGATTTGAAAGAATATAAGGGAGAACTCTAGCAACCGGGAAACCTAATCCCCACACCTTCTGTGTAATACTAGTTGTGCTAAGCTAGAGTCAATTATCCTTTGAACCTTTGGTTTCTTCTTCTAAACCAGGTTAACGACTTAAAGACTTCATTGCGATTGTGAAGCCAGACCGATACTACGTTCTTGTAGTTGTGTGATCTGATCTTGTTGTTTCTATCGTACGAGTACAATTGTAATAATTGGCTTGAGATTGATATCTCTGATAGGCAATATATAAAAGAAATCACAAACACTTCGTCTCATCGTTTGTGATTCCACAATATCTTTTTTCGCTGTGTCGATTAAGATTATTGTGAGGTGATTGATAATACTAGTGTTTATGGGTGAAAACTATTTCTGCCGGTTTTGGTAATTTGGGGTGTGTGGATGAGAAATAAATCTAAACCCTAAACAAATGCACCGCACGGGAGTGCTTGTGATTCGAGAAATCAATCTGTACAACTCTGTCCTAAACCAAGAAATGGTCGTTCCAGACTTGCTTCGGTCACAAAGTGAAGGAGATGGGGTTGATCTTAGGGAGGGAAGCGAAGAAGGTGTTGAGATTGTGGAGGTGTTAGCTGTCTATGACTTGTATCAAAAAGCTGAACTGGCTATCCGTTCTGGTGTTTGGATACGGTTGTATCAACACTTGGTTTCTGTTGTCTTGTTCTGGAAATAGGGAGGAGAACCTATTTATACAAGTCATTGAGCCTTACCCACGTCTCTCGTGGGAAGTGAAGAAATTGGAGTGATGGAGTAGTGGAGTTGCGTGTGTTAGTGTCACACGATCAGTCTTTCCCACTTCTCCCATCTTCACTAACCGTCAATGTCTTCCTGACACGTTCTTGTGATGACGCGTTGTGCGCTGCTCGCTGTAAACCGCTAGACCAATACCCCGGTATGTATCCCCCAGTTTGTAACATGATCAATGTCTCGAGTGTGTGGATCGTGGGACCCACAGAAAGCATGTGATGCTAGGTTAAATAACTAAGTTATTTAGGAAGTCGATATTTACGAAGTATCGTGTGCATTTCTATGCATGTAGCACATCGAATATATTCAGCGTGTATGAAGCATCGTTGTTTTAAGTCTTAACGGAGTAAGTCGCAGATTAAGCATATCATCACGTCCAACAATCTTCGAGTGATCGTTTGGAGGCTGTATAGGTAAGCCCTGACTTGGCCGATCACTCTGTGTGGAAGAGTGGTGGACGGTTATTGTGGATGTATAGGGAACCATAATTAGAGTTTCACGTCCACGCTGCTTTAGCTGGACTAATTGGCAAGACACGCTTCTCCTTTGGGGAGGCTGACCATGTGGGGCCCACGTTGGGCCGGTGGTGAACGCGCCAATACCTGCCTGGTGGCTATGGGTCGATCTAAGCCATCCAATCATGTCGATGAAATTGGATGGTCGTGATCAATTTGGGACCTTTAGTGGAATTTCCTGCGACCCTCAATTCTTCACGCTGACACAACTTCGGACAATCGTATATTGCAATCTGGTCAGGTTAAGGAAGAGTCGGTCATGCAGGTAGGAATAGGTCTGTCGGTGTATACCACGGCGCTTGTTCGACCGGCTTTGGGCTGATCCACGCCGTCCAACCATGCCGGTGAAGTTGTACGGACTTGATGAACTTGAGACTTCCATAGGCGGCCTTTGTTTGTACGATTCCTCCAAGCTGCTCCATACCAGTCTGGACATCCAACTTCAGGCTGGTGTTCGGTGGTAGTTTGGGAGGCATGGTAGGTATTCGACCGACCAGGGAATAAGTGGTCCCGCTGGTGATCATTAACGTAGTAGCCTGCTCCTGCTGAGGATCGTCTAGGCTGGTTAAATCGTGCGGTCAACATGCGTGGTCATGATTGTTTCTGAGACTAATATGGACAGCTCAGATTCAAATATGCTCAATCGGGTTAGTATAACACACCGAGAGATGTATCCTGTACGCGTATTTCGTGCATACCTCACTATTAATACTTGGATATTCGTGTTACTCTGCTGAGAGTAACACTCAGTCGTCAGGTCGCACTAATAATGAGAGTTCCGCGGGAACAACACAGGAAATACAAGGCTGGTCATGCATTAATTCATAATGCTATAAATTCATAGGTTATATGAGATTTGTTGTTACATACTCCATTCTAGGTGAATTAGTAAAGTGAAGAAGTATTCATCACTCATTAATGGCTTTATCCTTTACAGGATGTCAGCGCATAATTTTGGCTTTTACAATTTTAGCCTTAAATGAAAATCCACCATCAACATTAAGTCCCCTGCCTAGCGCATAATGGTTGCATTATTGTGGGGTAGCCATGAGATGGTGACAGTTAAAGATAAATCTTATGAGACAAAGTTAGATGTTACCAGGAGAGACGGGTCGTCGTGTCCTTGGAGCGTGTCACGTTTAAGAGGCGTCTAAGCGAGCGTTCCCCTAGCATGATGTCGGTCTTGCCTGCTTCGATCGACCTTGTTATGCCTGCTTCGATCGAGGGGCTACTGCGCCTGCTTCGCTTGATCGTGGGGTTGTGCCTAATCGAAGGACTGCTGCGCCTGCTTCGTTCGTGGGGCTACTGCGCCTGCTTGATCGAAGTGGGCTTGATGTGCCTGATCAAGTGGGACCCGCTGCGTGCCTGCTTTGCTTGGGGCCAGCTGTGCCTGCTTCGACCAATATGAGGTTGGTTGCGCCTGATCAAGTGGGACCCGCCACGTGCCTGGTTTGCTTGGGGCCGGATGTGCCTGCTTCGACCAATATGAGGCTGGTTGCGCCTGATGAAGTGGGACCCGCCACGTGCCTGCTTTGCTTGGGGCCGGATGTGCCTGCTTCGACCAATATGAGGATGGTTGCGCCTGATCAAGTGGGACCCGCCGCGTGGCTGCTTTGCTTGGGGCCTGCTGTGCCTGCTTCGACCAATATGGGGCTGGTTGCGCCTGATTAAGTGGGACCCGCCGCGTGCCTACTTTGCTTGGGGTCGGCTGTGCCTGCTTTGACCAATATTGGGTTGGTTGCGCCTGATCAAGTGGGACCCTCCGCGTGCCTTCTTTGCTTGGGGCCGGATGTGCCTGCTTCGACCAGACACTTGTTGCCTCACCCTACACCAGACTTGCCCCTTGACCAACACCGGCCTTGCCCTGACGAACACCGGCCTTGCTGATTTGAAGAACCTCGACCTTGCTGACGGACATCGATGCCTCGACCGACACCGGCCTTGCTGTATTGTTTCGTTCGAACACCGGCCTTGTCCCGTACACCATCTTTGTTACTTCTGCCAACACCAGCCTTGCTGCTGTGACCAACACCGGTCTTGCTGACTAACACTGGTCTTCCCTTTGCTCGAACGTGGGGCCCAGGCGTGCTTGCTTTGCCAACCTTGTATGTTTGAACGTGGTGTGGATCCCGCTGTGTTCATGTCTCCTACGGCCAAGGGAGCATGCTTCACTGAGAATAATGTCGATGCCAAGTCAGGAGGTGTTGATAGCTTCTCCTATCGACTTCAAGGTTTGTCATGCTCCGCTGGGCCCTTATGAAGGATGGATGAGACGTATGTTTAGCAAAGAGTACATCAAAGATAACTTGACCAAAGCGCATATTATTGATGTAGCTTACGTGTTGAAACGGCTCGAGAGGATGTTAAAGTGGCTTCTGGAGCGAGCAAGTCCTGGAGAGCGTTGAAGCAGCTTCTGAAGCGAATGTGGAGGTGGATCCTGGAGAGAGTGTTCCTGGTCAGGCGTTGGAGCGTCTTCCTCTGAAGAGAGCATTGAAGAGGCTTCTTCCTTAGTTTTATTCTCCCTCGCGAATTTCATGCTTCTTGATTGACCATCTCTCCTGTGTTGAAGAAGTACCTTACGCTGTTCGTAGTGGTTGTTTCTATGGTGAAGCTCGGGCACTGGTATCAACAAACGAACAACGGTTCTTAGCAGCAGTTGTGATCAGATGAGACTGGAAGCAAGAGGCGTGATAGCTTCCTTGATGTTGCCTCACGGAATGAAAAATAGGGAGACAGTCCCCTGCCCACGAGCATCCACCGAGCCTTCGACTTGATAGACGTTGTCACGCTGGGTTCATGAGGCCATCTTTTCGTCTGTGCTGCGTTTCATAGACATCCACGAATATCGCTGGTCTTTGAAAATACGTCTGTTCTCTTGAGTATATCCTCGTCTTTGGACATCTTGGAGCATAGCGTGCTTGCATCTCTCAGCATCTTTGAGATGGGTAGTGCTAAGCAGTCCCCAGTCACACTCCTTGGGATACGAAATTCTGAACGCGTCTCTCATCGATGTGGTTGTTGTCGAGCCGGATATGGAATATCTTGGACGTTGTTTCATCATTGTGGGAGTCGTGCATGTGGTACTGGAGTTGGAGTTGGCAGACGCGCAGGATGTTGTATCTCGGTGATAGACGCATTTATGTGTCTAATATAGCCCAATTGTATATTGTGTTAGTACCCAATTCTGTACTTATTATGGCTTTTTATGTCCCTGTAGGTATTTCTGGAGAAATAAGCTTTTGCGGCGAAATTGGCTAAAAAAGTGGTTTTTGCGCTCGTGGGAGAAAATTACTATACGGACTCTCACTTTGGATAAGGGGTGACCCATTTCCAGGCAGCTGCTAAAGGGACACCAGAACTGGATAGGGGGACTCTTCAATTTCAAATAATAGTTTTTTTGGCGGGAAAATGCATGCAGCGAGGAGCAGATTTGGAGATCGAATTTCTACGTGATTTTAGGAGATTCAATGGCCTAAATCGGTTTCTATGGACTGTAGAAGATCACTCAAGCCCAGTACAATCAATTGGATCCGGCCAATTGGGCTGGAATGGCCGAGAGAGGGTTTCAAAGTCTCAACAGAGAGACGTGTTCTGTTTCGAGTTTAGAAGATTTTTGAGAGATTTCTGGAGGACTTTGACGCTGGATTAACATGTACATGGTCTTATTCAAGTCTAGGGAAGAGTTTGGTAGCTATTTTATAGCTAACAGCACGTGAAAAAGCTCAACAGAAGCGATTATTCTCTCAACAGCGCAGAGAAGAAAAAGAAAAGAAAAAGTCGGAATTTATACGAGATATTTGGGGTCTGTGGGATATATAAGAGTGGTTTCAAGTCATAAAAAGGGTTAGAAAATTTTAGAGAGAAAGGGGAGAGAGTTCAGAGCCGAAACAAGGAAGATACCATTGATTGTTGCTGCTGCTGCTGTGAGGAGGAAGAACGTGAAGAACAGACTCTCCAAGGCCTTCGTTTATCAACAGTGACATCGACTGTCACTTGTGGGTCGTAGTTCTTCAACGACAACAGCACTTCAGCTTTGTCGTTGATTCTGGACGCCTTCTGTGGGTCGCAAAATTCTGTTTTACATCATTTGCTTGTCTTTCTCTTCATTGTAAAACACTTTTGAGCATCAATGAAATATTTTGAGAGGTTTTCCAACATGATGAGCAGCTAAATTCTTGGTGATTGAGGCAATGGAGGATCTATTCACTCATGTTTGATTGGTAAATTTTTTTATAAACTTAATTATTTATTTTATTTAATTCACTTGGATCAATAAAAAAAGAGATAAAAATGGTTTTCTTAATTAGTTGTGAATCAGTTTGATGTTTTATGCTTAGAATTAATTCTTTGATAAATCATGCTTAAGGATTACAATTTAATATTTGGACACCTTATAGATTAAGAAGTGATTTAATGGAAAAAGAGCTAGATAATAATTATGAAATATTTTTGTAACCAATCAACTTGAAGTAATAGTGAATCCGGAGCCTTAGTCCATTTTAAATCTTGACATCACTCTTTGAAAATTAATTTGCTTTATTTTTTATAAAAAAAAAAGTTACCTTCACAAGTTCGAAAAGAACCCCTTTTACCACTACAACTACAATCACTATTTGAAATACATCAAATTTTTGGCGCCGCTGCGGGGATTTGTGTTTAGTAGCATTTTTTTTTATTTTATTATTATTTTTTTCTTCTTTACGTTTTTGGTTTTTTTTTTGTTTCCTTGCAGATTTTTGAAGATTGGAGCGAAAGACAATTTTGCCAAAGCTTGTGGTGATTTACTTAAAGTTTGGGAGCGAAAAGCAAAGCTAAAGGAGCGAAAGAAGAAGATTTTCTTTATTTTGTAAAAGAGAAAAAAAAAGAGAGAGATTTTTTTTGTTTTTTTTAGACTTTCTTTTTTTTGTTTTTTTTATTTTGGACTTTGGACTTTGGACATTTTATTTTTATTTTTTAACCCTACGGAAGGGTACCTTAAATATAAACTGTTTGCAGGGAAGGACGACGATTACATATCGTCTCGGCCCCTCGGGTTCGCACACGGCATAGGAGTCGTGGCCCGAGTCGACTTCAGCGGTTCTTCGCCCGTCTGGTACGGGAGGTAAAATTCTAAACACCCGCGAATCTCCTGCAAGCGGGTTACTGGACTCCTTAAGGTGAATATTGCTGAGGACTTGAATATGGACTGTTTTTAAATTCCTAGTAAAGGGCAAGGACTGGACCATATAAGATAAGGGTTCGGATTTCATCACCGCTCCCTTCTTGCCCGCCTTAGGAAAACGAAACCTAAAGCGAACCTAAGCCTAAAATTTGGACTAGAAAGAGACCTATAGGGTATCGAGCTTAACAGGACAATCATTCGAAAAATATTGGTTACTCTTTTAAGCACACCTCGAAGTTCTTGACGGTTTCTGCGAGTTGAATGCGTGACTGCGCCGCATTGGATCGGTGAGGTTTTGGGTATCAAAGCTCCACTGAGCTTCCCTCGCCTCGATTCAACTTGCTTTAACTCGGATTGATTCCATAGGGGTTTGCTCAAATTGTAACGAATTCCCTTTCGAAGGATTAGAAGCTGGTCTAGAAACAATCTAAGTGGAGCCATCATGCTTGTTGTTTGCTAGAAATCTTTAGGTTTGCTGTGGTAAAGTCGAGTCAGCCTGCTGTGTGTTTGCTAGAACCTTCCTGTTAGGATTTTTATTTCTTTTTGAATTCTTTTTAGTGTATGCCCGATTTTGTTAGGGCTTGGAAAAGAGATACTCTAGGTCGATTGATTAGCGAAAAACCTAGTAGTTCTTCTGATTTAAGCAGGGAGCTCGAAGACTCTTCTTTTGAGAGCCCTGTTTTTGGAAACTTCAATTTTGAGAATTTATCTCTGAGTGACAAAAGTACCCCTAGTACTCCAGTTGTGCCAACGATGGCAACTTTGAAAGATTACATGTTCCCAACTAGGACCAACCGAGCTTCATGCATTAAATTGCCAGCCACTACGGCTAATTTTGAGATAAAACCTAGTATTCTTCAGATGATCCCTATATTCTTAGGAAAAGATGATGAGAACCCTTATTTCCATATTAGGGACTTTGAGGAAATCTGTGGGACAATTAGAATAAAAGACCTTACTGATGAAGTCTTGAAACTTAAAATGTTTCCCTTTTCCTTGAGAGATAAAGCCAAGACCTGGCTTAACAACCTACCGTCTGAATCCATAGAAACATGGCAGGAACTTATCGCTGCCTTCTATATGAAATTCTACCCTAAGCATAAAACTGCAGCTGTTAGGCAGAAATTAGTGCTAGTGTGCAACAAGAGGGAGAGTCTCTTTATAGGTTTTTAGAGCGATTCAATGATATCCTATCTCAGTGTCCTCACCATGGATTTGATAATATGAAACTTGTACAGATTATTTATGATGGTTTAGACTATTCGACCAAAGCCATGGTTGAGTCTATGTGCGCTGGTGAGTTCACTAGTAAAAATGCTGATGATGCTTTTACCTTCTTAGGAGCTATCGCTGAAAAATCCCAACAGTGGGAATCTTGTGTTGAACCCCCTAAAAGACTCTTGGTCAATAGAAGTAGCACCAATATGGTAGATACGAGTTTTGCGTCAGATGCTAAGTTTGCTGCTTTGTCCAGAAGGTTAGAAGCTTTAGAAATGGGTCAGTCTAAAAATAGGTCCCTTGTTGAACCTAATAGAGCCTCTCAAGTCTCTAGTTGTGGAATAGAGCCCGATAATTCATTTTGGGAAGGTCAAGTTAGTGAAGAACAAGCCCATGCTGTCTATAACAACTCTAGGTTTGAGAACCGTCAGAAGTTTGACTCATACTCAGAAACCTACAACCCTGGTTGGAGAAACCATCCTAATTTCTCTTGGTCTAAGGGCCAGAATCAAGGCCAGTCTAGTAATTCTCAGCCTCCCCCAGGTTTTGGTTATACTAAGAACTCTTCAGGTCAGACCCAGAACCCATCTGAGAATAGAATAGCTAGCTTAGAGGAAACCCTTAGTATATTAAGGAAGAGCCAGGAGATGCTATCACAAAGCCAGGAAATGTTAGTAAAAAGCCAGGGTAATTTTCAAGAGGAAACCAAACAGAATTTTAAGAATAGTGCCCAGTCTTTTGCTAAATTAGAGCTTCAAGTCGGCCAAATAGCTAAGTTTATCAATGAGAGAGAAGAAGGAAGGTTCCCTAGTCATACTGATCCTAACCCTAGAGGAGAGAAATCGTACAATCATGTGAATGTTGTCACGACCCTTAGGAGTGGAAAGAAAGTTGATAATAAGGTCGACTTACCTGAAAGTGAACATGTTGTAGTTCACCCTTATGATCCAGAAAATAAGGAGATTGATAGAGTCTCTAAAGAGACCAATGAGGGTCATGTTGAGCCTCACTTTGTTCCCAGAGCCCCGTTTCCCCAGCTGCTAGTTCCGACTAAGAGGGAGTCCAACTTTAATGATATATTGGAGGTTTTTAAGCAGGTTAATATCAACCTTCCATTATTAGATGCAATTAGGCAGATTCCCTCTTATGCCAAGTTCCGTAAGGACTTGTGTACGCGAAAGCGTAAGCTCAGTGTCCAGAAGAAAGCCTTCATAGCTAGTCATGTGAGTTCTATTATTCAGAATACCACTACTCCTAAGTATAAAGACCCAGGGTCCCCTACCATTGCTTGTACAATAGGTAAGTACCGTGTTGAGAAAGCTTTGCTTGACTTAGGAGCCAGTGTGAATTTACTTCCATATCATGTGTACCTTAAGCTAGGACTTGGTGAGATGAAACCTACCCAGATGACACTTCAGTTAGATGATAGGTCCGTTAAAATTCCTCGTGGTGTGATCGAGGATGTTCTCATAGAGGTTGACAAGTTTATTTATCCAGTGGATTTTGTTATCCTAGATACCCAACCTGTCCCTGACCCAGAGAACCAAATACCAGTGATTTTAGGTCGCCCGTTTTTAGATACATCCAATGCGATCATTAACTGTCGAAATGGTATTATGAATTTGTCTTTTGGTAATATGACTATTGAGATGAACATTTTTAATATTAGTAAGCTACCCTCTGAACTAGATGACTCGAATATAGAAGAGGTGAACATGATAGGAACCTTAGTCGAGCAGTCATTACCAAACACTTTGTTAGAAGATCCATTAGAAAAATGCCTAGCTCACTTTGGAATTGATTTTGATGATGATAATGTAATTAATGAGGTGAATGCTTTGTTAGATTTAACCCCTTTGTTAGAAACTAGTAATGGATGGAAACCTAAGTTCGAACCACTACCAGTTTCTAAGTCTACCCTAGTTCCTTCTTTAGAAGAGCCTCCTAAGTTGGACCTAAAACCATTGCCGGATACCCTGAAGTATGTGTTTTTAGGTCCGTCTGAGACTTTACCTGTGATTGTTTCTTCCGACTTGGATAGAGATCAAGAAAGTAGGCTAGTAACCGTCATTCAAAACAACAAGGAAGCTTTAGGGTGGACCATAGCAGACATTAAGGGTATAAGTCCTACTGTTTGTATGCATCAGATCTATTTAGAGGAAGACACCAAACCTTCTAGGGAGATGCAACGTCGACTAAACCCCAATATGAAAGAAGTAGTTCGAACTGAGGTTCTTAAGCTATTATATGCAGGCATTATCTACCCTATTTCAGACAGTAAGTGGGTCAGCCCCGTTCAGGTTGTTCCCAAGAAATCTGGTATTACTGTAGTCCATAATGATAACAATGAGTTAATCCCGACCCGAGTGACCACGGGTTGGCGTGTTTGTATTGACTATAGGAAATTGAACAAGGTCACTAGGAAGGACCACTTTCCCCTTCCCTTCATCGACCAGATGCTAGAGAGATTAGCTGGACATAGTCACTACTGCTTTTTAGATGGCTACTCTGGATATAATCAGATCGTTATTGCCCCAGAAGACCAGGAGAAAACCACTTTTACCTGTCCCTTTGGTACCTTTGCGTATAGACGCATGCCTTTCGGGCTATGTAATGCCCCTGCGACTTTTCAGCGTTGCATGATGAGCATATTTTCTGACATGGTAGAACGGTTCTTAGAGGTCTTTATGGATGATTTTTCAGTGTTTGGTTCGTCTTTTGATGAGTTCTTGCATCATTTGTCATTAGTTTTGACTAGGTGTAAGGAAAAGAATTTAGTGCTTAATTGGGAGAAATGTCACTTTATGGTTCGTTCAGGAATTGTTCTAGGGCATATTGTATCTTCAAAGGGTATATAGGTGGATAGAGCAAAAGTTGATCTTATTAAAACTTTACCGGTACCAAAAACCGTAAGAGATATTAGGTCATTCTTAGGACATGCTGGTTTTTATCGTCGTTTCATTAAGGATTTTAGCTTGATGTCTAGACCTCTTTGCAATTTTCTTGTAAAAGATGTTAAGTTTGTTTTTGATGATGCTTGTTTAGAGGCTTTTGAGAAGCTTAAGTCATTACTCACTACCGCCCCCATAGTCCAGGCACCCAACTGGAACCTACCCTTTGAGATCATGTGTGATGCTTCAGATTATGCTATTGGTGTTGTGCTAGGTCAGCGAGAAAATAAGTTACTTCATGTGATTTACTATGCTAGCAAAACTCTGAATGATGCCCAGTTGAACTATACCACTACCGAGAAGGAACTATTAGCCATTGTGTTTGCCTTAGACAAGTTTAGACCCTATCTCTTAGGTTCTAAGATCATCATATATACTGATCATGCTTCTTTAAAATATCTTTTGTCTAAGAAGGATACTAAACCTAGATTGATTAGGTGGATTCTGTTGTTGCAAGAGTTTTCTCCAGACATTAGAGACAAAAAGGGTGCCGAAAATGTTGTAGCAGATCACTTGTCTAGGCTAGTTGTTAGTTCCCCAGATGATTCCCTTCCTATAAGGGATAGCTTTCCTGATGAACAATTGTTCTTTGTTACCCAATTACCTTGGTATGCGAATATAGTGAACTATCTTGTTACTGGTCGAATGCCCCAACATTGGGGTAAACAAGATCGTTCTAGATTTTTAGCTGAGGTTAAGCACTTCTTTTGGGATGATCCTTATTTGTTTAAGTATTGCCCAGACCAGATTATTAGGAGATGTATACCTGAGAGTGACCAGTCCAGTATTATTTCCTTTTGTCATGATCATGCTTGTGGGGGTCACTTTAGTGCTAAGAAAACTGCTGCTAAGATATTGCAGTGTGGATTCTATTGGCCTTCGTTGTTTAAAGACTCCCACAGTTACTGCGTTACTTGTGAACGATGCCAGAAATTAGGAACCATTTCCCGTAGGAACATGATGCCCTTGAACCCTATTTTAATTGTTGAGGTCTTTGATGTGTGGGGTATTGACTTTATGGGTCCGTTTCCTAATTCTTTTGGTAACCTATACATCCTTGTCGCCGTAGACTATGTCTCTAAGTGGATTGAGGCGGTTGCGTGTAAAACCAATGACCATAGGGTTGTGATTGAGTTCTTGAAAAATAATATACTTACACGTTTTGGTACACCGCGAGCTATAATTAGTGATGGAGGGTCGCACTTTTGTAATGGGACTTTTAGACTTCTGATGAAGAAATATGGTATTACACATAAGGTAGCTACCCCGTATCATCCACAGACTAGTGGTCAGGTAGAGGTTTCCAATAGGGAGATAAAACGTATATTAGAGAAAACAGTTAATCCTAATCGGAAAGACTGGTCGTCTAGGCTTACTGATGCCTTATGGGCTTACCGTACTGCGTTTAAGACCCCCATTGGAATGTCGCCTTATCGGCTTGTTTATGGCAAGGCATGTCACTTACCTGTTGAGTTAGAACACAGAGCTTATTGGGCTGTTAAGCAGCTAAATTTTTCACTTGACAAGGCAGGAGCCCATAGGAAACTCCAGCTCAATGAGTTGGACGAGATTCGTATAGATGCTTACGATAGTGCGAAGGAGTATAAGAACAAAATGAAACTTGTGCATGATAGAAACATATTACGGAAGTCATTTTCTCCAGGTCAAAAAGTTCTTCTGTATGACACTCGTTTGCATCTATTCCCCGGGGAACTGCGCTCTCGGTGGACCGGTCCTTTTGTGGTCCGTACTGTTTTTCCTCATGGAGCTGTTGAAATCGAGACACTGGATGGTAGTAGTTCTTCAAAGGTTAACGGTCAGCGATTGAAGCCCTTTTTAGAGCCTTTTCCTACAAGTGATGTTGAGGAGGTCCCTCTGGAGGACCCTGTTTACCATTGATTGACCATCGAGGTGATTTGTATGTTGTATAATTTCTATATTCAGTTTTTGGTTTCACTTCACTCAGGTACTATCTTTCCGAACTCTCTCTTTACTATTTCCTCATGTTACTTATATTCTTGGTACTGTTCTTTCATGAGAAACATTGAGGACAATGTTAGATTTAAGTTTGGGGGTGGGGAAGAAACTTTTTGTTAGCTTTTAGTTGCAATAAATAAATAAACTCCAGAGCCTAGAAATTTATGCCTATTGAGGATTGCACTAACTAATCTAAGTGGATGGAAGCATTTTGATTGTAGGAGTTTGAGGAACCAATCTGATTAGATGGAAACATCTAAAGAGTCTATTCATAAAAGCACAGAGCTCAGGTGTTAGAAATAACATGATAGTTTCACCATATCTCGTTGAGTCCTTTTCACTTCTATTTTTATTTTATTTTGTTTTTAAACTATGTTTCTCTAAGTGATACGTGGGGCCCACGATTCAAGTTGTTACCAATGCTAGGGTGAATTAGAGTGATTGAGATACCATGAAAAAAAAAAAAGTTGAAAAAAAGTTGAAAAAAAGTTGAAAAAAAAAGAAAGAAAGAAATTGAGACCAGACCATTTGACCAAAAGGAATAAATTCAATAAAGTCGACCACTGGTACCCTTGTATATGCCAGTTGTGTTGACCTAGAGTTAGGTTATCGACCACTGGTACCCTTGTATATGTCAGTGTGTTGATATTAGTCAGACTAGTATCTCAATCCATTAGGATAGGTTCATTTTGGCGGAGGCCTTCAGACAGATATGGGAAACGTCGTTCACTTAGTAAACATCAAAACCATCTATGTTTTCTATATCCATCTTCTTGATCTATCCATGTGATTAGTTTTGACTCCGAATATGATGTCCATAGTGCAACTATCTGAGTAGAGCTCTGTCACTTTATATGAATTTTAGTATGCTTGAGTGCAAACTCGTGTATAGCAATTGGAATTTCGCATCAGGGTACTTCTTCCTGTAGTCAATAAGTATGCCAACCAAGGAGATTCTTTAGTGCCTTCCAAGGTTCTGCGTAGATAGCTAAGGTCTGGAGTACAGGTTTTGTGGGTATATCTCTGGTAAGCCCTCCCGAGACTATAACCCGGCCACTAGGGCCACCTAGGGGTTTAAAGGCTTATTGCATACGCTAAATGCAATCGACGATGCCTGCGACAGTGAGTTAGGATTTTATTTTGTAGTTTTGATTTGCTCGGGACTAGCAAATAATAAGTTTGGGGGTATTTGATAGACGCATTTATGTGTCTAATATAGCCCAATTGTATATTGTGTTAGTACCCATTTCTGTACTTATTATGGCTTTTTATGTCCCTGTAGGTATTTCTGGAGAAATAAGCTTTTGCGGCGAAATTGGCTAAAAAAGTGGTTTTTGCGCTCGTGGGAGAAAATTACTATACGGACTCTCACTTTGGATAAGGGGTGACCCATTTCCAGGCAGCTGCTAAAGGGACACCAGAACTGGATAGGGGGAGGTCTTCTTCAAATTTCAAATAATGGTTTTTGGCGGGAAAATGCATGCAGCGAGGAGCAGATTTGGAGATCGAATTTCTACGTGATTTTAGGAGATTCAATGGCCTAAATCGGTTTCTATGGACTGTAGAAGATCACTCAAGCCCAGTACAATCAATTGGATCCGGCCAATTGGGCTGGAATGGCCGAGAGAGGGTTTCAAAGTCTCAACAGAGAGACGTGTTCTGTTTCGAGTTTAGAAGATTTTTGAGAGATTTCTGGAGGACTTTGACGCTGGATTAACATGTACATGGTCTTATTCAAGTCTAGGGAAGATTTTGGTAGCTATTTTATAGCTAACATCACGTGAAAAAGCTCAACAGAAGCGATTATTCTCTCAACAGCGCAGAGAAGAAAAAGAAAAGAAAAAGTCGGAATTTATACGAGATATTTGGGGTCTGTGGGATATATAAGAGTGGTTTCAAGTCATAAAAAGGGTTAGAAAAGTTTAGAGAAAAAGAGGAGAGAGTTCAGAGCCGAAACAAGGAAGATACCATTGATTGTTGCTGCTGCTGCTGCGAGGAGGAAGAACGTGAAGAACAGACTCTCCAAGGCCGTCGTTTATCAACAGTGACATCGACTGTCACTTGTGGGTCGTAGTTCTTCAACGACAACAACACTTCAGCTTTGTCGTTGATTCTGGACGCCTTCTGTGGGTCGCAAAATTCTGTTTTACATCATTTGCTTGTCTTTCTCTTCATTGTAAAACACTTTTGAGCATCAATGAAATATTTTGAGAGGTTTTCCAACATGATGAGCAGCTAAATTCTTGGTGATTGAGGCAATGGAGGATATATTCACTCATGTTTGATTGGTAAATTATTTTTATAAATTCTTAATTATTTATTTTATTTAATTCACTTGGATCAATAAAAAAAGAGATAAAAATGGTTTTCTTAATTAGTTGTGAATCAGTTTGATGTTTTATGCTTAGAATTAATTCTTTGATAAATCATGCTTAAGGATTACAATTTAATATTTGGACACCTTATAGATTAAGAAGTGATTTAATGGAAAAAGAGCTAGATAATAATTATGAAATATTTTTGTAACCAATCAACTTGAAGTAATAGTGAATCCGGAGCCTTAGTCCATTTTAAATCTTGACATCACTCTTTGAAAATTAATTTGCTTTATTTTTATTAAAAAAAAAAGTTACCTTCACAAGTTCGAAAAGAACCCCTTTTACCACTACAACTACAATCACTATTTGTAATACATCACTCGGTGGTTTTCCTCTTGCTGCTTCAGGGAAACTGCTTACAGAAGGCTGAAGGTTGTATCGCCTGTTGGTGAGATATATTCTCCCACGAACATTATGAGGCTCTTCATTACCGGCAGGCCTGGTTCTTTCTATCAGGGCAGATGTTGTTGTAGATGAGTGTTCAATAGCTTCACGAAGTCTTCCAACATGGAACGATAGACAAGAGTGATTCGCCCGGACTCTTTCTCGTGCGCGGACATCGTTATCTTCCTGAGGCTGCTCCCTTAAGGTGTCGGCTCCAATAGAAGATTGTCGTCATAGCTCATTGATACGTTACACCGGCATTCTTTAAACCAAATGTAATTTCAACATAATAAAATTTCCGAGAGGAGTTCGAAAGGCAGTCTTACTTGCATCATGCTCGTACATCCTTATCTGATTGTAGTCTCTGTATCCATCCATAAAAGAGAACATGTCGTGTCCGCTGGTGGAATCCACTAACATGTCGATGTTAGGTAAAGGAAAATCATCATTGGGGCAGCATCAATTCAAGTCTCTGAAATCCACGCAACACCTGATCTGTCCATTCTTCTTCTTTACCGGTACCACATTAGCCAGCCAGGTCGGATGATGGATGGGTTTGATGATGCCAGCAGCCGGAAACTTCTGAATCTCATTCTTGATTTGTTCTTCTACCCCATGCCTGAATTGCCTCGGGGATTGCTTGATCGGCTCAGATCCGGGTATGACATGTATATGGTGGGTGACCAGTTTTTCATCTAGGCCAGGCATTTCTTCATATGCCCGGGAAAATATGTCCTGGTATTCCTTGAGAAGTTGCACAAGTATCGTGTGTTCCTCCGCAGACAAGGTTGAACTGATGGAGATAGGCCTAAGATATTCCTCATCCCCGATGTTGACCACTTCGAGCTCATCAGTTGTGGAATTGGTACCGTCCTGTAGCTGTCGTGGAGCATCTGGTACTTCCTCTCGTGGCTCATAATTGTTGTAGCATTCCATTGGGCGGAGAGACTGGGGGACAGCCTCCCCTGCTAATTGCTAACAATGGCGTTGGTACACCGTTTTTCCTTTCTGATAACGGCTCGCCACAAAAGTCCGCTCCCTCTTCGTGTGAACGTGGGTCGCGGCTTCACAGGATGGAGAAGAATGCTTCGTCAGCAAAGATGCATTGTGGGTTTTAGCCCTCAATGATGCAAGCCGGTCTTACTCCTGAATTGACGCCCACGTGGGGAGTTGGATGCAACGAACTTTGTCTGATTCTTTCCGCGGAGCTTCCGTACGTGTTGGTTTGGTTTCCCTCTAAGTTCGTCATTGTAGTAGGCTTCCATACGACCTTGCCTGGGCGAACCTTGGATGTCCTTAGAGTCTTGAGAGTAATCACATTCGAAGACGCTCCTGTGTCGATAAGGCCCTCTTGAAATCTGAATCCTTGATGCGTGCGGTAACATGTAGGGCACGGTTGTGACCTTCCTCTGGTTGATTGCAGCAAACGTCTCCGCCCGCTGATTCTTCGAGAGGTGTAAAAGTTCGCATAAACTTTCCACTAGAGAAGTCGCTTCCTGATACACCGGCCTATGGTTCATAGTGAAACTATTGACTTGAGGAGGATCGTTGTGAGGATCAGTCCCCAGTTTAGGAGTCTCCATGACAAGACCGCTCATATCTGATGTCATCTTGATGAGGAGATGTCGTTTATCGCTTCTTTGATCAGGTCCATGTAGGCTCGCGCCGCTGAAGTACCTGCTCCGGGTGCGTTGAATGCGTTCCTTGTTGTCTCCATGGGCTGTCTTGGCTCTTGTGGCAACCGATCAGTTAATATCTTGAGAAATCTTTCTGAGTTGCAGCCATGTCCGTATGTGCCTTAGAAAGGACTTCTTGTCTCTCCATCAAATCCACCATAGTAATAGGGGGTTTTCCTCCTCTGGCCCCTCCGGCCCCTCGTCCAAAGGCAGGAGTGGTAGTTTCCCTGGTGACGGACGGAGGCGTTATACTCGATGAGACACCGGGATTTGCAGTTGCGCTGGCTCTGGTGATAGGAGGCGTCACACCCAATGAAATATATCCTCCTCCTCCGCTGGTGCTGGTGGCAGAGGACGTAATTCCACGAGATACATTGATTGCATTGACAGGTAACACCACCAATCGGGATATCAATGCCGAGAGTGTTGTCGGCGCTGGCTCCGTCGGGATTGGTTGCTGATTCAGACCTAAGATCCACCATTTTGCAATATGAACAAATTGAAATAAAATTGAAAATTGATTTTGCAACCGAGAGATTAACCTCCCACTGTGGTCGCCAATTGTTTATGGGTGAAAACTATTTCTATCGGTTTTGGTAATTTGGGGTGTGTGGATGAGAAATGAATCTAAACCCTAAACAAATACACTACACGGGAGTGCTTGTGATTCGAGAAATAAATCTGTACAACTCTGGCCTAAACCAAGAAATGGTCGTTCCAGACTTACTTCGGTCACAAAGTAAAGGAGATGGGGTTGATCTTAGGGAGGGAAGCGAAGAAGGTGCTGAGATTGTGGAGGTGTTGGCTGTGTATGACGGGTATCAGAAAGCTGAACTGGCTTGCAGAATGTAAGCTATCAGTTCTGGTGTTTGGATACGGTTGTATCAACACTTGATTTCTGTTGTCTTGTTCTGGAAATAGGGAGGAGAACCTATTAATACAAGTCATTGAGCCTTACCCACGTCTCTCGTGAAAAGTGGAGTGATGAAGTAGTGGAGTTGCGTGTGTTAGTGTCACACGATAAGTCTTGCCCACTTCTCCCATCATCACTAACCGTCCATGTCTTCCTGATACGTTCTTGTGATGGCGCGTTGTGCGCTCCACGCCGTAAACCGCCATACCAATACCCCAGTATGTATCCCCCAGTTTGTGACATGATTAATGTCTCGAGTGTGTGGATCGTGGGACCCACAGAAAGCATGTGATGCTAGGTTAAATAACTAAGTTATTTAGGAAGTCGATATTTACGAAATATCGTGTGCATTTCTATGCATGTAGCACATCGAATATATTCAGCATGTATGAAGCATCGCTGTTTTAAGTCTTAACGGAGTAAGTCGCAGATTAAGCATAGCATCACGTCCAACAATCTTCGAGTGATCGTTTGGAGACTGTATAGGTAAGCCCTGACTTGGACGATCACTCTGTGTGGAAGAGTGGTGGGCGGTTATTGTGGTGATACCTCAAGGGTCGCCTAACTCCTGTCTTAGGCTATTCGTCCAGGATGGTGAAGTTGGACGGATGAGATGGATTGCGACCCATATCTGTGACCGTCGGATTAGGGTTCAGGAGGTGTTCGAACACCAACCTTTAGCTTGGTCGAATCCAGGCATGGGACACGTTTTTAGCAGGGCCGATTGGGCATGCGTGTAGACGGCATGCTGGTGTAGGTGTCTGCACCTCACTGTCCCATGAAGATGCGATCTAAGCCACTCAATTTGTCTGGAAAAGAGGAGCGTCTGAGATTGATTTGCGACAGAAATCCCATGCCGCAAAGGAATTGAAGACCGCACGTCGTGCATACTTCGGGCGCGCGATTCGAGACGACCAACCATGGTCGGTCTTGGCCGATCAGTCAGGCGTGCAGTTGGCAGGCCAATGTACACGTCCGTACCTCACTGTCACGTGAAGATATAATCTAAGCCACTCAATTTGTCCGGCAAAGTTGAGTGGTCTAGATCGATTTGCAAATGAAAACGCGCGGCCATGCCTAGTTTGGTCGCACGAATCGAGACGACCAACCATAGTTGGTCTTGAACGATTAGTCATGTATGTAAGCGGGTCCATGGTGATTGTGTTAACATGTTGTGGGCCCTTTGAATCTACATCTATACCCTCCGTCTATACCTGCGAAGATGGATGGTTGAGACTGATTTGCGACACATGTGATGTGCCGCAAACCCTAATTAGGGTTTCACGTCCACGCTGCTTTGGCTGGACGAATTGGAAAGCCACGCTTCTCCTTTGGGGAGGCCGACCATGTGGGTCCCACGTTGGGTCGGTGGTGAACGCGCCAATACCTGTCTGGTAGATATGGTTCCGATCTAAGCCATCCAATCATGCCGGTGAAATTGGATGGTCGTGATCAATTTGGGACCTCCAGTGGAATTTCCTGCGACCCTCAATTCTTCACGCTGACAAAACTTTGGAAAATCGTATATTGCAATCTGGTCAGGTTAAGGAAGAGTCGGTCATGCAAGTAGGAAGAAAGGCCGCCGGTGTACACCACGGCGCTTGTTCGACCGGCTTTGGGATGATCCACGCCGTCCAACCATGCCGGTGAAGTTGGACGGACGTGATGAACTTGAGACTGCCATATGCAGCCTTTGTTTGTACGATTCCTCCAAGCTGCTCCATACCAGTCTGGACATCCAACTTCAGGCTGGTGTTTGGTGGTAGTTTGGGAGGCATGGTAGGTATTCGACCCACCAGGGCATAAGTGGGCCCGCTGGTGGTCATTAATATAGTAGCCTGCTCCTGCTGAGGATCTTCTAGGCTGGTTAAATCGTGCGGTCAACTTGCGTGGTCATGATTGTTTCTGAGACTGATATAGACAGTTCAGATTCAAATATGCTCAATCGGGTTAGTATAACACACACAGAGATGTATCATGTACGCGTATTTCGTGCATGCATCACTATTAATACTTGGAGATTCGTGTTACTCTGCTGAGAGTAACACTCAGTCGTCATGTCGCACTAATAATGAGAGTTCTGCGGGAACAACACAGGAAATACAAGGCAGGTCATGCATTAATTGATAATGCTATAAATTCATAGGGTATATGGGATTTGTTGTTACATGCTCCATTCTAGGTGAATTAGTAAAGTGAAGAAGTATTCATCACTCATTAATGGATTTATCCTTTACAGGATGTCAGCGCATAATTTTGGATTTTACAATTTTAGCCTTAAATGAAAATCCACCATCAACAACTAGGCTGTTCTTCGGGAATATAAGTCTGGTTTATCGATTGGTTCCTGTTCACCTTGATTTATCAAAAGACGGAACAAAACTCGTAGGTATATTCGTGGGAGACGGATTTATCTATTACCGTAGACTTTTCTGTGTGATACATATTTGTTTATTAAAGTCTTCGACTTTGGGTCATAGCAACTCTTAGTTGTGGGTGAGATCAGCTAAGGGAATCAAGTACGTAGTATCCGGCTGGGATCAGAGACGTAGGAGCATAACTGTACCTTGGATCAGTGTGAGATTGATTGGGGTTCAACTACAGTCCAGACCGAAGTTAATTTGGAGTAGGATAGTGTCTGTAGCGGCTTAATACAGTGTGTGTTCAATCTGGACTAGGTCCCGAGGTTTTTCTGCATTTGCGGTTTCCTCGTTAATAAAATTCTGGTATCTGTGTTATTTCTTTTCCGCATTATATTTTGTTATATAATTGAAATATCACAGGTTGTGCTTTGTTCAATCAATTAGAATATCCAAACTTTTGGTTGTTGATTTAAATTGATTGACACTTGGATATTGGTCTTCGGTACCATCCAAGTTATCTCTCTAGTATTTGATAAAGACTCACAGATTTCTATTTGCTTGAGTATATATCAAATTGAGAGATTGAGATATAAACTCTTTGATATATACTTTTTATCTAGATTGAGTCTGACTGTCTAGTTGATTCTCTAGAAAGTATATTGGAGTTTGTCCATACAGATTGCTAAGCGAAATATTGGGTGTGGTTGTTATACCCCCTTCTTTTTTAATTGGTATCAGAGCGGGCAAATGCGTTTAAAAGACCTTACAAGTCTGTGTTTGCGGAAATCTGAGTCTGAGGAAAGAATCTCTGACATATACGCATATCAAGATGTCTCCTAAAGCTTTTAAGTATGCCAAATGTCTTGGGAATACCTCAAAGGATTACCCCTTAGCTGATTCTTCCGAATCCCGAGGTAAGAAGATAGGTTCATCTCGTGATGACATATCTCTCTCTGATGAGACATTGGGCACTATGGAAAAAGCTGAGATGAAGCTCACCAGAATCTCAAAATACTCTGCTGAGATTATTTATTTTTAGGATCATGATCAACTTATTGAAGAAAAAAGTCTCTTGATCGAGAACATGAACTCTATAGCATCATTGAGTCCTTCTCTAACAATATTGATAAACTTCTCCAAGAGACTACTCTACAGCGTGAAAAGATTAGTGTTCTTAAGGATATTGTTAAGGAAGACTCAATTAGAGAGAAACGTTTGATCGAGACGCATTCATCAGAGCTTTACAGTCTTCGTGTCGAAAAAGAGAAACTAGAAGCATCCCTTACTCTAGCCAATGAACAGTGCAGATCCTTGGAAAAGGAAAACTCTGTCTTAAGGAGAAATTCTTCTGTACAAACTAATTCTCATGGATTGCAGTACATGAAGGATCCACCAGAAGAAGGTTGTGTCAAGAAAGGTTTACATAACTTGCAATCTTCTCATATGGCTATGAAGTTAAAACATGTGTCGTTTATTGCTTCTCCACGAACCTGTACATTCTGTGGGAAAAAGAATCACTATGTTTTCCATTGTTTTGCCAGGAGGAAACAAATTTCTAAACTTCATAATTTGCTTCTTTCCACTGTCAATGGAACAAACAGTCAGTTGACTACTGCAGTGAATCACATGCCCACAGAAAACCAGAAGCCTTATAAATATGATCTCTTTCCTAGAAATCATCACAAGGTCCAAATGCTTTCTAGTGGTATAAATTCTTGTGCTGCCAATAAAAGCATTCCCTGTGTTTATAAGACTGTTTCTGGTAAATCTAAGTCTAGAAAATGGATTCCTATCTATTCTGATCCTCTTGAACCAGTTGCAAGAGGTCTTAGATTTAGTCCCCATAGAAAGCCTTCTGACGGAGATGATAAACACGCCGTGTCTTACTCTTCTGGGATGAAATACAACCGAAGAAAGGCGAAGAACACGAAGATCAAACTGTCAGATGATATATACAACTCCTTTCTCTATGAACACAGTGGGATTAATCTTCACTCTACCACCTGACTCCAGGTATTCTTTTCCTTGTTTCTAACTTGAGAGGTGCAAGGAAATTTATTGAGAAATGCTCATGTATGTTGTATATTATTTCAGTTTGGTTTTTGTGCGAGTTTTTTTTTTTGTGCTAACAGACCACAAATGTCTGCGTCCTTCTCTTGAGAGTTCATAGGGTTTCCAAAAACAAGAGTTTCCTTCTCCTGTTTACATACACATATATATTTCTCTATACTGTGTCTTTCCATCCATAACAAAAATTATGGAGAACTATGCATCTCAAGAGATTGTGCATCTTGATATGGAGGAAGCCGCTCAAGGACGTAAGACAATTCAGGAGCTGGTTCTAAAGGATAACAACTTCTGGATTGATGATTCCGTCAAGGATTTATCTCGTTTTTAGAACGATTCAAAGGTCGAGTTTGCTAATCTTCAATTGCAAATAAACCAACTCCTAGATGGTCAGGCCAGAATCTTTGCTAATCAGAATATTCTGATACGGAATCAAAAGAAACTCATCATGGATTATGTCAAATCTAGACATCTTGCTAGGGTTTTTGATCACAATGTTAGTGTTCTAACTCATGAACATGGTGTGTCTACAGTCAAGAGAATAAAGGAAATCAGTGATACCTTCTTTGATGGATTCATTGAAACATATGAGGTTCTCAACGAACTTTGATTTTCTCCTTTGTTTGCCTAGTAAATCTTCTGTTTTTCTTGTTTTTATTAGAAGAATAACTAGAGTTTGGAATGGCCATTATTGTGTTTACACATAGCTATGTCCAATGTTTTCATCTTCATGTTTTTAGATTTATTGGTTTAAATTTTAAATTTGTTTGGACGATGATTTTTGCAGTATTAATCTTTATGGTTTTATATATTGCAAATTTGTTGTGGGATACGTGTTTACGTCTGTGAACTATGATTGTTCCATAACTTGTCAAAAGCAAAGTCTTTCGTATGTCGATATGCATGTATTGATAAAAGAATGAATAGACTTTTGACAAATATAAAAGTTAAGACTATTATGTTAATTATTGATGGAAGATAGGTTAAAATCTTTTGTTTGCAAGGATTATGTCTATTGAATGTCGTTATGCGAATAGTGATGGAAAATAAAATGAATCCTTGTGTATTCCGCAGTATTGATCTTCCCTGATCCATATTTTATGTATTACTGTGAGGCTCCGTAAAGTGTCTTATGTTGAGCATTGAACGACCAAGTTGATTATTTTTATGATTAGCTATGTTGTTGTTCCGTGAGGTACTTTATGTCGAGCATATTCAACTAAATTAATCATCTTGTTTGGTTATTTAGTTGTTGCTCCGTTAGTTTTCTTATGTCGAGCATGACCAATTAAATTGATTACTTTTATGATTAGTTTGGTTGAGTATTTCGATTAGATTAATTATGGATTCTCTTGTGATTAATCTAATTGTATGTTTTTAAGTCTCCATAAGTTCACTTATGTTGAGCATTTGTCGATTAAATTAATCATGGGTTCTCTTGTGGTTAGTTTAATTGAATATTTTTGGATTCAAATTCATACTTGTATGTGATTTGTTATGTCCAATGAAATCCTTATTTTCTTTCGAAATTAAGGTCTCTCTTGTTGTTCCTTCGGGAATAACATTTTATGGGGGAGAGTTCTTTTAGAACTTGCGCTTAATTGCTAAATCTTTGTGGGGAGTGCGGCTGTGGAATATTATAGGGGTTATCTTGTATCTTTACAAACTCCTTGATGAATGCATTTAGCTTCGGCTTTATGATTGCATCTAAATTAGATGATATATTTTTGCTTTATTTTGGTCAAGAAATGTCTCTTTTGGAAATTTCATTAGGATCCCGTTCTTGTACCTTTGCCAATTTTATTGACAAAAAGGGGGAGAATTAATATGTAGTTCACACTACAAATACATATGGTTTTCGAATCATTATGTAAGGGGGAGTGGTTTTCATGTGAGATGGAGTATTGACTAAGGGGGAGTGATACATATCACCATAGTATTGTTGTTGAAGTTGTGATACAATTGAACTTTGACGTTGTGTAATGATACTATGACACTGTATAACAATGATTGAGAACTCTTGTTTTCTCGTTGTTAAAGCTATGGATTTTCAAAAACGATGATGCTGAACTTACAACCTTTGGGATCATTGGAGTACTTGGAAGTGGCGAAGATTTCAAGTAATGTTGAAGATTAGGCGTATGGAATAGGAGATACAAAAGTTTATTTATTTATTTTTTGTATTCCATATGTATTGATAGTTTTGTCACTAAAATTGACAAAGGGGGAGATTGTTAGAGCATTGCTCGGTCGAACTCGCATGCGTTACTATCTCAAGCATGTTTGTCAATGTTAGTGATCAAAACTATAAGTCTTGATTTCTAGTCTACTATAGTTAAGGTCTCGGACTAGGATAGAAAGTGTAGTTGAGCTCAAGAACTCCATGGCAATCATCATACAAGACGAAGGACTACTCAAGGAACCGGTGAATCTTCATCGACTAAAAGGTATGTGGAGACTTGAACTTATCTATCACTCAAAAGTCTATTTATCTCCTATCTTGAGACAAAACTCGTTTTGCTATATAGACTTAAATTATACACATTTGCTATTTCGAGCCGAGTTTAACTCGCCTATCTATTTATCGAAATAAGTGTTGGTAAGCTTTCGCTTTAGCCAAATTCTTCTTTACCTAGTGACGAATGACATGTTATGTTTCAATCACTTTGAAAATTGCTCTGACGAAAAATGGTCTGTGAATAACGACTATATAAACGTTCTCTGAGAATGTTTCAATGATTGAAATGAGAGTTTAGATTACATAACCATTGATAGGAGATAAGCACTGTTGTGGAAACACATATATGTATAAGTCTTTATTTCTTGAACCAAAGTTTGTGAACTTTGTTGATCAAGGGAAACGGAATGTGGCGTGAGCCAAGTCCGCGAACTGGCGGAAGTTCTCGACCCGAGAATTTCTGCTGGAGTTTGTGAACTCCTTCCGTGAGCTTAAGTCCGCGATCCCAGTCCGCGAACTTAAGTAGGTTATATCTAAAATCGGTTGTTCTTGAACTCATGTTTATATAAACTAAGGAATGCTTTTGCAAACCGTGGCTATAAAGTTCATGAACCGATTTGAGTGAATCAAACGGTTTTTGCTTCGATTGTGTCTTGTGTAGTTACATAAGATCTAAGCAATTGAACAACTCTCTAACTAGTTCATTTGAGTCATTTGAACTAGTTATGGTGAAGAATAATATGGTTGATATGAAAGTGATCATATGGCTAACCATTTGGTTAACTATTGTTGAACCAACAAATGTACAAGTTTGGGTACGGTTAATCAAGCCTAGAAACGTGCATTTCATTTGTGTGTAACAAGCTAGTTTTTGATCTAACTGTTGAAAGATATTAGCTTGAATCTAAATCAGGTTTTCATCTAACGGTGAATATTGAATGCTTTGTTACCAAGCTAACATTGATTGCAAACCCTGATTTGAAAGACTATATAAGGGATAACTCTAGCAACTGGGAAACCTAATCCCCACACCTTCCGTGTGATACTGGTTGTGCTAAGCTAGAGTCGATTCTCCTTTAAACCTTTGGTTTCTTCTTATAAACCAGGTAATAATTGTGAAGCCAGACCGATACTACTTTCTCGTAGTTGTGTGATCTGATCTTGCTGTTTCTATCGTACGAGTACAATTGTAATAATTGGCTTGAGATTGATATCTCCGATAGCAAGATATAAAAGAAATCACAAAAACTTTGTCTCATAGTTTGTAATTCCACAATATCTTTTTTCGCTGCGATTACGATTATTGTGAGGTGATTGATAATACTAGGTTGTTCTTCGGGAATATAAGTCCGGTTTATCAATTGGTTCTTGTTCACCTTGATTTATCAAAACACGGAACAAAACTCGTAGGTATATTCGTGGGAGACGGATTTATCTATTACCGTAGACTTTTTTGTGTGATACAGATTTGTTTATTAAAGTCTTCGACTTTGGGTCGTAGCAACTCTTAGTTGTGGGTGAGATCAGCTAAGGGAATCAAGTACGTAGTATCCGGCTAGGATCAGAGACGTAAGAGCATAACTGTACCTTGGGTCAGTGTGAGATTGATTGGGGTTCAACTACAGTCCAGACCGAAGTTAATTTGGAGTAGGCTAGTGTCTGTATCGGCTTAATACAGTGTGTGTTCAATCTGGACTAGGTCCCGAGTTTTTTTGCATTTGCGGTTTCCTCGTTAACAAAATTCTGGTGTTTGTGTTATTTATTTTCCGCATTATATTTTGTTATATAATTGAAATATCACATGTTGTGCGTTGTTCAATCAATTAGAATATCCGACCTTTTGGTTGTTGATTTAAATTGATTGACACTTGGATATTGGTCTTTGGTACCATCCAAGTTATCTCTCTAGTATTTGATAAAGACTCGCAGATTTCTATTTGCTTGAGTATATATCAAATTGAGAGATTGAGATATAAACTCTTTGATATACTTTTTATCTAGATTGAGTCTGACTGTCTAGTTGATTCTCTAGAAAGTATATTGGAGTTTGTCCATACAGATTGTTAAGCGAAATATTGGGTGTGGTTGTTATCCCCCGCTTTTTCACTTTTGCTTCGACCAAGTTCATCTTGATCATGTGAAAATCGTCGAGTAACATTTTACATGGTTTGTGTGATACAATCATTTGGTGTAGACTTGGAATGTTTCGTTATGATTATTTCAATAACTTGAAAATTGCTTTGATGCTAATAGTGTGTGAAAACGGCTATTGTCATCCTCTAAGAAAGTTTCAATGATTGGAATAAGAGTTTAGAACACTTAACCATTATTGGATTGTGACATGTTGTGTACTCTTGCACATATGTGATCCATGTCTAGGAACCATAGTATGCATACTTGTATGCATACCTGTTGGTTTGAGAAATCTGGGAACCTAAGTATGCGTACCCCTATGCGTACTGGCGTAAGGTTCATGTCCGAGATTTTCTGTTAGGATTGGTGGTATGCGTACCTGTTCGCGTACTTGTGAAACCCAATTTCAATCCGGGTATTTCAAGTTTGCGTACCCATTCGCGTACTTGAAGGTTAAAGTTCTAAAATCAGTTTAGTACATAAACTAATACATTTATATAATAAGGAATGCATTCTTTGCAAACCATGGCTACAATGCTCATGAATTGATTCGAGTGAATTAAACCGATTTTGCTTCAATTGTGTTCTTGTATACTTCTATGAGAATATAACAATTGAACAACTCTTTAACTAGTTTCATTTGAGTCATTTGAACTAGTTATGGTTAA
The DNA here is from genome assembly GCF_003573695.1 of Papaver somniferum. NCBI lineage: Eukaryota > Viridiplantae > Streptophyta > Magnoliopsida > Ranunculales > Papaveraceae > Papaver > Papaver somniferum. The sequence continues at coordinate 83,655,647 of NC_039367.1, read as the reverse complement.
GATGAATAAGGTTTATATGAGAGTATCCATATGGCTTACCTTGGTTAACTATTGTTGAGCCAACATGGTGTACACGTTTAGGTACGGCTACATAAACCTAAATGAAGGTACATTTCATTTGTGTGTATCAAGTTAAGTTCGATCTAACGGTTGAAAGATATTAGCTTGAAACTAATCAGGTTTTCATCTAACGGTGAATATTGAATGCTTTGTTACCAAGGTAACTTAGATTGCAAACCCTGATTTGAAAACTATATAAAGGAGAACTCTAGCAACTGGGAAAACTAATCCCCACACCTCCTGTGTGATACTAGTTGCATAAGATAGAGTCGATTCTTCTTTAACCTTAGATTTTTCACGAAACCTTGTAGGTTAACGAATTGAAGACTTCATTGGGATTATGAAGCCAGACCCAACTATTTTCTCTGTAGTTGCGTGATCTGATCTTGCTATTTCTATCGTGTTTGAGTACGATCTTCTTTAAGATTGGCTCGAGATTTAATCTCCGATAGGCAAGATAAAAAGTAATCACAAACATCTTCGTCTCATCGTTTGTGATTCCAAAATATCTTGTTTCGCTACCATACGATTAAGATTATTGTGAGGTGATTGATATTTCTAGGTTGTTCTTCGGGAATATAAGTCCGGTATATCAATTGGTTCATGTTCACCTTGATTTTTCAAAAGACAGAACAAAACTCATAGGTATGTCTGCGGGAGACAGATTTATCTATTCTTATAGACTTTTTTGCGTGAGACAGATTTGTTTATCAAGTCTTCGACTTTGGGTCGTAGCAACTCTTAGTTGTGGGTGAGATCAGCTAAGGGAATCAAGTGTGTAATATCCTGGTGGGATCAGAGACGTAAGGAGCGCAATTGTACCTTGAATCAGTGTGAGATTGATTAGGGTTCAACTACAGTCCAGTCCGAAGTTCATTGGTAATAGGCTAGTGTCTGTAGCGGCTTAATACAATGTGATGTTCAAATCTGGACTAGGTCCCGGGGTATTTCAAATCTGAAGTTCATTTGTGTTATTTCTTTTCCGCATTATGTTTTGTTATATAATTGAAATAACACATGTTGTAAGGTTGAATCGATCAATTGGGATATCCAACCTTTGGTTGTTGAATGAAATTTATTGATCCTTAAACATTGGTCTTTGGAACCGTTCAAGTTATTTATCTTGTATTCAATCGGGCTCGCAAATTCCTATTTGCTGATTGCAGATTGAATTGAGGGATAGAGATACAAAACTCTTGGATATATTTTTCTCTAGATTGAGTCTAACTGTCTAGTTGAGCTAGAAAGTATATTGGAGTTTCTCTTCAGATTGGCAAACGAATTATTGGGTGTGGTTGTTGTACCCCCCGCTTTTTCAGTTGTGATAAAATCAATAGCTTGTGCCATTGGTTTGGCCTGAATCATTGAGTTTAACTAATTCATATGAGTCAGTCAGCTGTCTTGTCTGACTCATTCTGACTCAGATTTGAGTCTGTGTGACTCAGCCTTTTTGATTGTGCTAACTATGTTGACTCACTTGACTTATTTGACTTGACCAGTTGACTATTTGACCGAAACTTGACTCTTTTGACCAAAATTTAACCTTTGACATATGTTGACCGTTAGTGACTCGTTGACCCTTAGTTTGATCGGTGACTTTCTTGGTCACATGTAGACTTTTCAGGCCAGTTTCCGACCACTCTTTCTACCTCTTCAATGACCGATTTGAACATAGAACTATCAATAAAAATTTATCAAAGAAAGAGATAACGAATAGTAGAAAGAACAATGAGATAAAGTGAAGGATATAGATTGAGTTCTGAACAACCATTTACGTATCATTGTCATGTTGATACAGATGGTAATTACACTTCAAGATGATAATGATTAAAGACGATACTATTTACTTGATGAAAATTCTTGAAGTAGGCGCGGTTTGTCATCAAAACAGGCGGGAACTCTTGTAACCTTCTTATAATCATTAAGCTCTTTTCATCTGCGAGCATGATGTAATGTGCCTGTATTGTTGAGTATGATACCTATGCATTTGTATATGCGGTGTTTTGCTATGAATGAACGTGTGTGCGTAATATGCGTTGTGTGATATTCTTGCGAGGAGTGTCTGTGTTTCCCTATGACTTTTAGCTAAGTTAAGTTGGCCGATAAGTCATCCGGTTAAAAATTATTTTAGTAGGGCGGTAAGTCATCCGTTTGAATATTATTATAATAGGTTGGTAAGTCATTCGTTTGAATATTATTTCTTATTAATATAGTAGGATGGCAAGTCATCCATCGACAATATTATATAGTAGGCGATAAGTCATCTGTTATGATATTATATATACTATTTTATTTGGAGAAAATCACTCGTGTATATATTATGCTTGATTGCCCAACTTTTTAGTCTTGATGGTAATATTCTGAATCATGATTTGGGTGGAGCACTTCATGTGGATGATGTTATTATTTTTGATTAGGATTGTTCTTGCGTCGTCTTCTTCAATGAGTTTGGCGAGGTTAGGATAACACTTACTCGTTGTGGCATGAATTGTTGAATGCTTTAATTTATTATTGTTTATCCATTATTGTTATCTTAGAACTGTGAATCATGTTAGTGATTACTTGAGAGTTATATGTTTTCACTGGGCACCCCTTTCGGGATGATGTGCTTACTCGTTCCCACTTTAGTGTTTTCAGTTATCAGAAGAGATGGCGCGCTTGAAGATATACGTTTCCATAGTTTAAAGCTTTAGAAAATTAAGAACGTTACATATCTTTTATATATAAGTATTCTTTGTTATCTATAAAATAACACATTAATATATTTATATCACTTGAGAGATTTTCATTTAAAATGTATCAGAGGGTTTGGGGCTTTATGTTGATCTGCTTTATGTAAATATGATAATCTAGATGTAATGCATCAATTAGGTTGTAATCATATTAGCTAAGAAAGTTTAATATTTGGGACAAACACATCTTCTCAGGCAACACTACCCATCTAGTTCAACTCCATGTCTTCACAATATCTCATATTTTCTCTACCATTTCTCTCACAACTTACACTTTATAGTCTAGACTTACTACAATACCTTCATTTGTTCTACCAGCTTCGTTATTAACAATTCATAATCTCACAACCACAATCAAACCCACTTATTCATTCCCTGAATTTTCTTAATTCAGAATTTAACCAAAACCATCAATAAACTTATCTTCTTTATCTCAGTAACTCCCATTACCTAAGATTCTCATATTCACCACTACCAATATAACAACATCACCACCCAATTTAATACCCAAAATTACTCGCTTAACTAATTCAAGTTTTCGACAACATCCTCATTTTTGATAATTATTCTCAGCTTACACACAGACAAACAACAAAATATAAATCATAGCAGATCCTACTCAAATTCACTACCACTTGCAGTTGCAGTTCTATTACCAACTCACTTTGTTTGTACTATTCGTACATCTGTTAGCTCATTCATCTAAATCTTCAATTCACTGTATTAGAATCCAAAATCCCAGATAACATAACAATTACTTAAATCCCCCATATATCAATTATAACAATACTTAAATTGAATAATAAGACTTACCTCGTACAAATCTCAGAGTCACTTTCTTATCAATCTCAAAAACATCAACTCTGAAACCTTAACTCACTTTTATCAATTCATCTCTTAAGATTTGATTTCACTTAAAATTATCACCTAATTTGTTCAATCAACACAATACCCATCCTTAATCATCTTCATAGAGTATCAATTTCAACTCCCAAATTTTCTCTGAGTTTTTCATGAAACCCTAATTCTTCGATCTTCATAAAAAAAAATAACTCTACAACATCCATTGATCAATAACCCACTCGATCTACATCTATCAACAACTCAATAAGCCTATTAATTCTATATAAACTCGGAAGTTAATCTAAAAACCCTAAATTCAATTTCTCTAGTTCACCCTTTTCCTTGTTACCCAAAAACCCTAACTCATAAATATCAACGAACTAAATATCACCTTTTTTGATTTATTAGTATCTTACTTTTACAAGTAGAATGCACGTGCGTTGCACGTTAAAAACTTAAGTTTTTCATACGAATTATCCATTTTCCCAAAACTATGACACTCTACAACGAAGTTCATTATAGCATACGGATCCAAGCATTCATACGTGGGCTTGCACATGTGGGGCACGTCGACCTTTAAATTAAGGTCTAGTTTCTGCATACACTTTTGTTGGCTTGGTGCATACCATATTGTTTTCTCAAACATTCTAGGCTTTTTTTTTTTTTCTATATCTATAAACTCTAGCTTCCATTTACTGAATTGATTCATAATGGCATTTGGACCGGATTACTTGAGAAGTGATCAAATGTTCTGGCTGCAGGTCTGGTGTAAGAATTCAAGATATAATTCATTCATATACTCGTAACAATTGATGATACTGAAACCTAATTTTACAAAACAAATAAGATTGACAAAATTTATTAGCATAATGAATATGGTATGCACCAAGCAATGACCTGGATATACCAATGTCAAGAATTATGGTTGATGTGCACTCAAACCTTTTTACAATCTAAAAGGTCACAAAACATGTATATTTTACAACTGTTTGCATGACCCGGATTGTTTGCCTAATGAATAATGATATCTAACCCACGAAGCGAAGACCACCGATAGGTCTTAACTATAGTACTGACCTATTGTTTCACCCTGTAAATATCAACATAGCAATGACAATAAAAAATCTCTTAACTCAAGCCACTGTCTACTGACAACTGTTATAGCAATGACAATAAAAAATCTCTTAACTCAAGCCACTGTCTACTGACAACTGTTCTTGAAGAACCCATCTCAGTTTTCTTCGACAATATGGGTTTGTTCTTAAAATGCATAATTTCTCCAGTCAACAACATCAACAGCTGAATCTAAAGTTCATCGTTACATATGGGAAGTAACGTATCAATGCAATCACCTGAACTAACAAAATCTCTTGTTTTATTAAACTGATTGCACTATCAGCAAATCATTCAATTTCGCTTGATTATAATTTATGAGCGAATAAGTAAATGTGAATCCTTTCCAACCAAGTCAGCATGGGTTAACAAAATTATTGCCCAAGTATATGAACATAGGCATGAAAATAAAGAAAGTTCCAGCGGAATTTCATCAAACATGTTTTGTGCACAAAACTTTGTCAGGACTTTTGGGGTGGCATGAGAAAACTCTCTCGGCGTTGAAAGAGCAAAACACATCGGATAAGAAAAAAAATAAAACAATCTAATTTGTCAATATCGAACACTAACCTGATGATAATGTTGATGAATTAGTGAATTGAAATTGAAACTCTGATTTGAGTGGAGATGAAAATCATCGAATCATTTGTTGTTGCCTAAAATAAGTTTGTGGGAGAAGAACGGGTTACTATATAGGAGTGCATCGTCATCATCATGTCTTATTTCAACTGATTTTAATTAATCATCTTCTCTTCTGTTTGTAAGTAGAATTTGGTTACCAATTCCTCACCTCTCTCTTCAATTCAATTCTGTTTTTGTTTCTCCCTTTTTTTGGTCTTCAGATTAAATCCCAAACCAAACTCTAGATTTCAGTTCATCTCTCTATTTGTTTGATCGCGGAGAGCAGTGCGAAAAATTTTCACTGAAAATCGATTTGGTCTGTTGTTTAAATAGGAGATCTAACGGGTGAGTATCAATAATTGTTTAATGGCCCAGATTGAATGTGCGGACGTTTAAAAGATTCGGTGAACGAAAAATTGGTTAACCAATTTGGGTTGTGATTGAGTTTCCTTGTTGTTATTAAAAGGGGGAGAGATAAAAATTTCACAGCAAAGATTTTGGTATAAATTTCTCTTTGACAGGTTTTGGTATAAAGCAAAACATTTTTACCAACGCACCCAAACTTTTGGATATGGGCACCCACACGGGTGCCAGAGTGTGTGGGTGTCAGAGTAGAAATTTCGGTTGCCTTAATAGCATGATTAACTAAAATGACTGTTTTGGATGATTTCTTCTTCATCAGATATCCGAATGACGCGTTTAAGTAGTCAATTCCGAGTAATTTTCGAGACCTATCCAATGATACTAGTTTCATAATCAAATTATTGTTAGATTAATTTTTTTTAGTTATTGTTCATATTTAGTTAATCGGATCATTAACAGCTAAATTGTCTTTTGATCGGTCAAATAACGTTGGCGAGCTTACGAGTCTTTATATTTCAACCCGCGTGTTGTTAATCGGTAATGGTTAACATGTTGACTAAAATATAATCTTCCTAGCGGTACTCAACACTTTCCTAAATATTATTACATTTGATTTTTATATATAGGCTCCGTATGGATACTAAGTATTTAAGACATCTTAAATGAGCAGATGCATTTTTTTTTTATCATGGATCCATAAAACTTTGGATCCTCGAATAACACGTGATCACCTCGCTCACAGTTTATCTCATCTCGAAGCATGTGAACAAAATTAACCATTCTTGATAATGACTCGTATCTCCAAAGAGAACAATATAGTGTTAGAATGCTTAGATGCACGACGCCTCTCGTATTCAATATTTAATACAATATCGGCGTGTACATAGTAACAAGTCATGTACAGCTGCGTATCTTCTGTCAAGAGTGATTGAAGTTGTGTAATTGATATCATATATTTTGTTTACTAAAATAGTTATGTAATTGATATCATATATTTTGTTTACTAAAATAGTTAGCGTCGATATACGTTAGAGTCAATCAAGGGTCAATCATCTTAATTATAATTGATTCCCTAGATATTGTATCTCCCTGTAAATATAAATAGAGGTTCTTATCTCTCTGTATGATTTATCAAAGAAACTCAATTCCAAATGGTCCAGAGCAGGAACATCTGATCTTAAGTTGTTTGATCAAATTCCTGTGGGATTTTTTTTTTATCACTTTTTTTTCCTCTTTCGTCTTTTGATTATGGAAGGAGAACAAAGTACTAATGCTTCAATCCCTACTAGGCAGTCAACTTCAATTTCTTTGGATACTGCTTCTTATCGTGATCCATTTTTTTTCCATCCATCGGACAACCCCAATGTTGTTCTTTGTAACCCTCCATTAAACGATGATAACTTTGCATCGTGGAAGATAGGAATGATGAGAGATTTGCGTGTGAAGAACAAGATTGGTTTTATTGATGGATCTATTTCCAAACCAACTGATCCGGCCAAACTCGCAGAGTGGATGCGGGCAGATGGTCTTGTCATTGGTTGGATTCATGCTGCTATTCTTCCTAGCATTAAAGATAGTGCTTCTTATGCTCCTACTGCTTATCTTCTCTGGAAAGATCTCGAGAACAGGCATGTTGAATCTTATGCTCCAAACCTATATCAATTGAAACAACAACTTACCTCTATTAAGCAGGATGGTTCTTCTGTGATGTTTTTTATGGTCGACTTCTTGCTATTTGGGATGAAATGGATGCTATAAGACCTGTAAGTACTTGTATTTGTGCTAATGCCAAGGATGCTATCATCTTAACCAAGATAGAGCCATGGAGTTCTTACAAGGCCTTCATGATAGGTATGCTGGTCTCCGTTCTAACATTTTGCAGCGTATTGAGTTTCCACCCTTGTTAACTATTTATAATTTAGTCCGACAAGAAGAGGTTCAACAATCTTTGGCTAATACCATTCCGATTGTTGAATCGGATACCCTTGTTGTTGCTCGCCATGAAGGTGATAACTCTTCCAAAACTAACAAAAAGAGAAGTTATTATTGTGATTACTGTCATAAAGATGGTCATACTAGAGACCGTTGTTACAAACTGAATGGTTATCTACCAAAATATAAGCGCAAGGATGGCACAACTTTGGCTACCACTTTTGTTGTTCTTCAAGGTGTGCTACCACAACAGCATGATGCATCACAAGGGATGATTCCTCCACCAACTACTGCTGGTCCGCTTTTCCCCGGATTATCCGCTGATCATTTGGCTCGCTTGGCTGCTTTTGCTGCAACACTCCCTGCTACAGCAGACGAACAACCTAAAATGAATCTCGCTGGTACGTTTTTATGTTCCTTCGATACTGAATGGATTATTGATAGCGGTGCTACCCACCATGCATGTTCATCTTTAAAAATATTTTCAACCTATAAAATTGCCCCGCCTAATATGGGTGTTTTATTACCTGATGGTACAAGGGCTTTGATTTCTCATATTGGTATTGTTAATCTTTCCCCCACTTTGATTTTAAGGGATGTTTATTATTTACCATCCTTTAAATATAACCTCATTTCAGTGAGTAGGTTATGTTCTTCTTCAAATTGTGAAATTACTTTTTCTCATAATTCTTGTCGTTTTCAGGACCAATCGATGAAGAAACTTATTGGTCAGGGTGATTTGGTTTCAGGCTTATATCAATTGCGCTCTTCTTCGGTGCTTTCTTTTATGAAAAATAATCCTTTTGATCTATGGCATTTTCGCCTTGGGCACCCTAGTTTAGGTCGTTTTCGCTCTCTAGTTAATCGTTTTAATTATATGCATTCTACTTTGGAACATAAATGTGTAATCTGCCCTATGGCAAAACAGTGTCGTTTACCATTTAATAAAAGTATTACTTTTAGTACATCTCCGTTTCAATTAATTCATTGTGATATCTGGGGACCTTTTTCGGTTCCTTCTTTGAATGGTGATCGTTATTTTTTGACGATTGTTGATGATTACACTCGTTGTACTTGGGTTTTTTTGATGAAATTAAAATCAGAAACCTTAAAATATTTATTTTATTTTTTTAACCAGGTTATTACTCAATATAAGAAACTTGTTCGTCGTGTGTCTACCGGGTCGGGTTCATTTATAATTCCTGATCTTCAAAAATTTCGATCCGATAATGGATCTGAGTTCTTATCAAAGGAACTTCAAGCTTATTTTTCTAAAATGGGAATTGTTCACCAACGCAGTTGTGTTTATACTCCACAACAAAATGGTGTTGTTGAAAGAAAGCATCGACATTTACTTGAAGTAGCTCGTGCTCTTCGTTTTCATTCCAACCTTCCTATTCAATTTTGGGGGGAATGTTTATTGGCAGCAACTTACTTAATAAATAAAATGCCAACACAGCTTTTAAATCATATATCTCCACATGAAAAATTGTTTGGTACACCACCAGATTATTCTGCTTTACGTGTTTTTGGGCGTCTTTGTTTTGCTCGCAATATCAACATTAAAACTAAATTTGATCAACGGGCTACACCCTGCATTTTTCTTGGGTATCCTTTTGCTCAAAAAGGATATATTGTTTATGATATTGGAAGACGTTGAAAGTTTGTTTCTCGTGACGTTGTCTTTTATGAAGATATTTTTCCTTTTGATGAGACTAGTATCTCAAAACCATCTACAACTACGTCATCTACAGATGATGATTTTTTCTTTGATTTTCCACCACATTTACATAAAGATATATACCCTTCAGATTCCACTATTAATCGTTCACCTGATTCCGCACCTATTTTGTCTACAACACCACCTTCTCCCATTTCACATACTACAGCAGACCAACACAATTCACCACTTCAGGACATCCCAATTAATGTTAACACTCATGCATCAACATCCCCTTCCCAAACAAGTGTCCACATACATGAACTTCCACCTGATTCTCAAACTAGTAATGTTCATGAACCCACACTTGATTCTGATCACACAGCTGATCCTGTTAACTCTTCTAATCCTGTTTTACGACGATCGGAAAGATCACACAATTTACCTTCTTACTTAAAATATTATGTTTGTTCTTCTGTTGAGTGTTCCCAATCTCAACCTTATCCTCTTACAAACTATTTGTCGTTTGATAATTTTAGTCCTTCTCATAAAATTTTCTTGACCACAGTTTTGAACACAGCCGAACCAACTTCTTTTAAAGCTGCTATGCAGATTCCAGTATGGCGCAATGCTATGGTTGAACAAGTTCGGGCCTTGAAGGACAATGACACTTGGATAGAGATGGATTTTCTTCCTCCCGGTAAGTCTATTGTTGGTTGCAAATGGGTTTACAAAATTAAATACAAATCTGATGGTAGTATTGAGCGATACAAATCTCGTATGGTTGCAAAAGGTTATACCCAACTTGAAGGGGTGGACTATCATGATACGTTTCCTCCTGTTGCAAAGTTAGTTACCGTTAGAGTTTTGATTTCTTTAGCTTCCATAAAAGGTTGGCATTTACACCAACTTGATATTAACAATGCATTTCTTCAAGGTGATCTTGATGAGGAAATCTACACGCGTCCTCCACCTGGATTTGGTAAACCTAACCAAGTTTGTCGTTTAAAAAAATATATTTACGGTCTTAAACATGCCTCTAGCCAGTGGTTTGCGAAATTTTCGTCCTCCCTTATTGCTGAGGGTTTCCAGCAATCTACTGCTGATTATTCGTTGTTTACTCTTCATCGAAAATCTTTATCTCTATATGTTTTAGTCTACGTCGATGATATTGTGATTACCGGAAATGATTCTACTGCTATTTCTCGTCTAATTTCTTGTTTAGAAACTTTGTTTTCAATTAAAGACTTAGGTCGTTTACAATTTTTTTTGGGAATAGAGGTTTCCCATTCTTCTGATGGAATTTTTCTATGTCAACGCAAATATATTCTTGATATCTTGCGTGACTCTGGCCTAACCGGGGCAAATCCATCAACATTTCCTATGGAACAACATATAAAGTTATTACCCACGGATGGTGCTCCACTTAAAGACCCATCACAGTTTAGGAGCCTTATTGGTCACTTACTTTATCTTACGGTAACCAGGCCCGATATTAATTATGCGGTTAACTATTTAAGTCAATTTATGTCTTCTCCTCGAACTGCACATTTTGATGCTGCGATCCGAGTTCTTCGATATCTTAAGGGAACTTTAGGACATGGCATTCTTCTTTCTTCCCGTAGTTATTTACAGTTGACAGGATTTACTGATTCGGACTGGGATGGTTTTCCTACCACCCGTCGATCTACAACTGGTTATTTTGTTTTACTGGGTGGTAGTCCCATTTCTTGGAAATCAAAAAAACAGGCAATCGTATCTCGTTCTTCTGCTGAGGCAGAATATTGTGCTTTGGCTACTTTAACCACTAAATTGCAGTGGTTACGTTATTTATTCAATGATTTTCGCATTCCTTCTACTTCCCCTATTTCTGTTTACTGCGATAGTCAAGCTGCCATTCACATTGCAGAGAATCCTATCTTCCACGAACGAACCAAACACATTGAGATAGACTGCCATTTTGTTCGTGAGAAGATCCAAAGGAAACTTATCAGTCCACGTCATATCGCTTCCGCTGCACAACTTGTTGATGTCTTTACGAAGCCTCTTGGTGCAAACCAGTTCACGAAGTTAGTAAGCAAGTTGGGCGTTTGTCAAATTTCTGCACCCGCTCCAACTTGAGGGGGGCTATTGGCGTGTACATAGTAACAAGTCATGTACAGCTGCATATCTTCTGTCAAGAGTGATTGAAGTTGTGTAATTGATATCATATATTTTGTTTACTAAAATAGTTGTGTAATTGATATCATATATTTTGTTTACTAAAATAGTTAGCGTTGATATACGTTAGAGTCAATCAAGGTTCAATCATCTTAATTATAATTGATTCCCTAGATATTTTATCTCCCTATAAATATAAATAGAGGTTCTTATTTCTCTGTATGATTTATCAAAGAAACTCAATTCTTGATACAACTAGCAGATTAATGGTATATGGCAAGATCATAATAAAAGAGTAGACCGATGTCATAAAAATGTCGCACCACAAAAGAGAAGACCATCGAGACTCGATGTATTAAAGGATAATAAAACCTCCTTAGAGGAATGTCGTTATCCTATAAATAGGGAGCTTATACCCTGGGAGAAGGGTAAGGCGATTTTCTTGAGAAAGAATAAAATAAACCTTTAATTTCTACTACTTTACACATCTTGTAAGACAAGATAAAATCTACTAATCAATTGTAACCTCATCAAATCCTAAAGAAACTCATAACCAAACCCCGTGAGAAAGTTGTGTTTAGCTCTAACAAATAAAAGATTATTTATAGCCGAATTCTCTAATCTCACGTCGGTGAAGATAGGGATTACTTGTCGCACCAAGCACTTCTCTCGTCTCTTCATGATTATATAGGGATAAACTAGGATGAGTTTATCTATTTATTCCACCACCTTTACTCTATTTTGCGGAGAGAAATAACCTGGATACTTCTCAAGCGTGTCGTGGACCACCATACCAAAACCTTAAATGATATCCCCCCACTTGCGCGTAGCTGAGTCAACCTTTGTGATGATGTGTGAGAAGAGAAAAATATTCTCTATAGTAGAGTTGGCCAAGATATAAAGATATTCTTTTGATTTTCAAGCATGACTGGGATGAGTCACGTAAAAAGGCAAGGGATGTCTCAAAGATCGTGTGTGTAATATGAGACGAGATGATATTACACTCTATCTCTTTGTGGCCGGTCACACATGTCATGTGGAGGAGGAATTCTTCCCCATGGGTTCCTTTATTGAGCATGAGGATCTCAAAGGGGTTTATCCACGTTTTTGGATAAAGATGGACGATTCTGGCTCATTTTACTAGTCGTGAGTGTATTTGAGACGCTGAAAAAGATGCCTGATCCCTAGGTGAGACTTGTGTCTGAGTCTCATGCTTGTACAAAGACTCTTTAGATGAGCTGGTTAATCTTGGATTAAAATGAGGTTGGTCGAGGCTTAGATCATGCGATTGAGTCTCTCCGTAGTCGGCTAGAAAATGTTTGAGAGAAAAGAGAGGCATGCATGCCTAATAACGTCTCTACGAGACCTTGGATCACTAGTTTTGACCAACGTATCTTATGGAGATATGCGAGAAGCCAATTGTGTCTGTTTGGAGGGGCCGACATGACCAGTGTATCTCGAACAGATGTTTTGGGAGTCTGTCGAAAGGCCCAGGGGCAGAATAACCAGTGTATCTTGCGGGGATGTCCTAGGAATTATCTGGAAGCCTCGGTAAGTTAACTCAGTGCCTAGAGTAGGCGTGACCAGTGTATCTCGGAACGCTGTACTAGGAATCATAACCTTGATCTCAAAGAGGGTGAGTCATGCTTACAAGAGACGCATATGTCTCCGCTTTGGGTCATAAGTCAGCCGGGTACGTTTTTACGCATTTGTAGAGACTACATGACCAGCAGTTTCTCGTTGAGGATGTATAATAGGAATCATGGAATCACAACTAGTTGTGTCCATCCGCTCTGGTTCATAAGTCAGCAGCGGACGTTTTACGCTCTATAGAACCTACATGACCACAATATATCGTCGAGGATGTACGCTATGAGTCACGGCTGTTAGAGCAATGCTTGATTGAACCCACAAGTTTTGATATCTCAAGCTTGTTGTCAATGTTAGATTAACAAAGTTATATCTTGATTTCTAGTCTACTGAAGTCAAGTCTCGGACTAGGATTAAAAGTGTGTAGTTGAATATCAGACATCACTGAATAACCCTCGAAGATTGAAGATCAAAAGAAGATATCAATAAGGACTTCATAAACAAAGGTATGTGGTGACTGATTTCATTTGGACACTTGTTCAATTTTACCTTTCTAATCTATTGAAAAAAGTGCTCACTCTATGGAACAATTCCTATAACGGTAAGCATGCCTTTATATATGGACTCAAGGATATTTGAGCCATGAATTTAGTGTAATTGCCTCTATCACTAGAAATCTCCTTATGTTGTATCTAATGAACTTACGAATTCAACGAGCCAAAAATCACTCAATTCCGAGTTATAACGAAGAAGTTGAAAAGACGAGGGTACCCAAATATACCTCAATCTAAAAATTTTCCACCTATAAGTCCTTTATCCGAAAGTGATTGCCTATGGATACGAGATCGAGACAATACAACAACGAAGTGTTTACTTGATAAGAGGTTCGGACTTAACCAAATACAATAGGATTACTATCAAGTAAATAGGAATTAACGTTTGTGTATTTTATTTCTAATTATAATAAAAACAATTATAATTGCGGAAATAGAAAAGTAAAAGACACAGCAAGATTTCGTTAACGAGGAAACCGCAAATGCAGAAAAACCCCGAGACCTTGTCCAGAATTGAATACTCTCAGGATTAAGCCGCTATACAAAATCAAACCAACTTCGTATAGTTGAGGCCAAGCAACTAAACCTATAGTTCACCTAGTTCCGTCTGTATTCCCACGCCTCCAACTTATAATAAGTCACGTACTTGGAACAATTCCTTTGGTTCGTATTCCAAACAGTAAAGTAATAACAAATCTGTTTGGTATCAACTATTTTCAACCAAGTAATGTGAGTTCGACAAAAGGCTCTTCCGTTTATCTCAATAAACTCCTTTGTCAGGTCCTTATATCTATCTACTAACAATTACCGAAGTAATCGTCTAGATTTTGCAAATCAATACTTTGAATGACAAAGAAACGTATTGATGCCGATCTACTCAACTAATCAATCCAATCTACCACAAGGATAAACTGATTATAGTTGGATCCTCTTTAACCGAAACAAGTATTGTGCACACCAAAGATTATGAACCCAAATCATAAATCTTCAAAGTCTTCTTTGTCTTAAAATCTTCTTATATATTCAATAAATACCTGCACACAATCAACTTGAATCTCTTGTGATCAATCACGCACAGAACGGAGTCTGTTAACAATGGATTATCACAAGACGTCTTTAGAACTATAAACAGTCTAAAGATCCCCGTCGAAACTTCGATCTAGTTTGAGTGAATCTTATATCAGAAGAGAAGATTCTCAAGCATAAACAAACTAGGTACAATCAAAGTTCAACAACCCTTAGTCAATCAAATCAATCGAAAACTAATAATAAACCGCAATTATCTAGTTTCCCACCAACGGTACTAATAGAGCTTCTCAATCCCAAAGAAGTCTTTAAACCGAGCGTCCGTAAGAGATTTCGCCTAGTAAGGTTACTTTCCTCTCCGAATAGGCGGCTCCACCAGTAACAACACAACTAGGTAGTTTTGCTGGCTTTGAGGATTAGTTTGATAGAAATGAAAACTTTGATATTTATAGACCAAGGAAGTTTGGACACTAAGGAATTTCCAAAACCGGAAATATTCTCAAGATATGCAATATATTCCATATTCGGTTTCCATAATTCTTGGAAATGCTTTGTCCAAACGTTGACCGAAAATCTCTTAGAAAATCTCCAATTAGTAAATTCACATTACCAATTTTCATTTTCCAAAAGTAAAATTAAAAACCTTAATAAAAAGATTCTCAACTTATTTTTCGATCCGGGATTTTCCTTTAGTTATTAAGGAATATCTTTGAACAATAAAAGATAGACGTTACTGCACATGTTCAAAGTATGTCGACATCTTTACTTTGTAAGTCCTCTTTCATACTTACAATCTTGAAACTGATTTGCCACACTTCCAAACGAGTTTAGAATTGGTTCATCTGACTTTCAAGAACTATGTGATTGATTAAGAGCGCTCAATCACAAATCATGGGTTTTACGGTTCTACCAAAAAAAGTTTCGGTTCTACCTCCATGTGAGTAATGTGCATAGTCACACTAGCTTTCCAAAAATTCGGTTGACTAGGTACTAGGATCGGTTCCCCACATACTTATGGTAACTACTTGTATTTGTTGCACATGTCCATAGGATCGGTTCTCCTTTCACTAAAAACTTGTTGCACATGTTCATAGGATCGGTACCCCCATCTACTAAAAACGTGTTGGACCTCTTACAAGGATCGATTACCCTTTTGTGATCGGTTGCACCTCTTCATAGGATCGGTTCCCCTTTTCTTTGAGTTGGTCATACCAATAACACTAAATCGATCATACCATCTCAGGCGATTACTTAAGATCGGTTTCACTAATAAAAGTCATACCAATACAAAAGTCAGGCCTTGTGAATAGTTTTACCAAGAACATAAACAAGTCATGAGCGGTTATACTAATCACACATATTGGTAGTTCAAAAGATATGCAATGAATAACAATACCAGTAAGCCTAGCGATTTCCCTTTTGATTCACGAAACAAGTTCATGAATTTAATTCCTTTAAACTAATGTAAAACATTATTTCCTAGGATGAAATCTTCACCCCATATCCATACATAATCACAATAGCATTCGAACGATTATGTCGATATCTTATATACGAAGTTCAAAAGATATGCATTATACTTCGTATTGTATTCCTTAATACGACGTCTAACTAGAGTGTAATCATTCATGCTTCGCAGTTATGTTTTCAATATGCACGACTTGAAAGATACGTTAGGGAATGAAACAGTTCAAATCAAATCTTCAAGTCTTCGCAATACTTGTAATGTCTCATATCCTAATACTTTCAAGCTAACCTATACGAAGTTGACTCTAGTACATAATTAAGCGACTCTTTAAATGAGTTTTGGTTCACTAAAATATGACAACCAAACTTGACACACCAATGCTTGGTGGGTTCAACCGAGCTATGCTCTAACAGAAGTTATGAGTGATTTATTAAAGAAACACTTATTAAGTGTTGCAATTCGTGAATAAGAAACATTCTATGAACTGTTTGCAATGGTTCACAGACTTGAGCGTGAAAACATGACTATATGCCTTTTTTGGTCAAGTTTTTGATGTTTCCTTATCTAGGCAAGATGCCTATTCTTCCATACACAGTTGATTACCATATTCAATTGTGTGTGATGTTTTAAAACTCCTTCCTAAGTTAAACTGTAATTTATTTTCTAAAAATACAATTTATGCTAAAGTAATTATTTATGCAAGAATTGTAAATTGGGAAAGACTAAATAAGGAGAGTCTTGAAAAAAGGAAAATATCTCACGAACTTGGGAAAATAGCTCACGAACTTGCTTAGGTTTCAAGCAACCGTTCACTATAAATAAAGGGTTCATGTAAGCTACACAAATCATCCTTTGGAAAATTGGTGTAAGCTTCATAAGATTGTTTTTCCACTACTTTTGTTCTTCGTGAACAAAAGTGAGATAACAAGACTTTGTTTTGGAAATCATAAATCCCGAGTTGGTAATAATCTTCTTGATAGTTACCGAACTTTTATAGGTTAATTTAATAATTCTTGTCTATTCTAAGGTCCTTCTCTTCTGATATAAGGAAATTCAAGAATTGTTGATCATAAACCCTAGGTTTGATAGTGTTAGAGCACTGCTGGGTCGAACTCGCAAGCGTTGCTATCTCAAGCTTGTTGTCAAGTTTAGTTGCCAAAACTATAAGTCTTTATTTCTAGTCTACTTATAGCTAAGTCTCGGATTAGGATAAAAAGTGTAGTTGAGCATTAGAATTCATGCCGTTCATTGATTGAAGATGAAGAACTACTAAGGGGAACTTGTGGAACTTCATCAACAAAAGGTATATGGAGACTTGAACTCATCTATCACTCAAAAGTCTATCTACTCTATCTCCTATTTGAGACAAAAGTCGTATAGCTATATAGACATCGGTTATACACATTTGATATTTCTACTTGAGTTTAACTCGCTTACATATTTCTCGAAATATATGTTGGTAAGCTTTCGCTTTAACCAAGTTCATCTTATACGCTTGACGAAAGTCAAAAGATGATCATGTGAAAATCGCCTGGTAACATCTTACATGATTTGTGTAAGACAATCATTTGATGTAGACTCGGAATGTTTCGTATTGATCATTCGATCACTTGAAAATTTCTTTGAAGGTAATAGTTTGTGTGAGACAACTATTTTCGTCTTCTAAGAATGTTTCAATGATTGAAATGGGAGTTTAGAACACTTAACCATAATTGGATTATAAGCACAGCATGCGTACTTGCACATGTATTGATCAAAGATCGGAATGCAGTATGCATACCCGTATGCGTACTGGCGAGGTCAGGTAAACTCCGGGAGCTAGAGTATGCGTACATGTGCGCGTACCGGCGAAGTCAGTTGAAGTACAGGTACTATAATATGCGTACCAGTACGCGTACTGGATTCAATTGAAACTTGGAAGTGTACGACAGTATGCGTACCCGTTTGCATACTGACGAATACAGGCCAAGTCCGGATACTTAGGTACGCGTACCCGTTTGCATACTCGAGTGGGTTATGTTCTAAAATCGGTTTGTTCATGAACTAATATATTTATATAATAAGAAATGCAATCTTTTGCAAACCATGGCTATAATGTTCATGAATTGATTCGAGTGAATCAAAATCGATTTTGCTTCAATTGTGTCTTCTATACTTCTATGAGAATATAAAAAATTGAACAACTCTAGAATTAGTTTCATTTGAGTCATTTGAACTAGTTATCGTTAAGATGAACAAGGTTGATATGAAAGTGCTCATACGGCTAACTTCGGTTAACTATTGCTGAGTCAACAAAGGTGTACACGTTTAGTTACGGTTACTAATATCTAAATGAAGTCACTTTTCATTTGTGTATAACAATCTAAGTTCGATCTAACGGTTGAAAGATATTAGCTTGAGTCTAATCAGGTTTTCATCTAACGGTGAATATTGAATGCTTTGTTACCAAGGTAACATTGATTGCAAACCCTGATTTGAAAACTATATAAAGGAGAACTCTAGCAACTGGGAAACCTAATCCCCACACCTCCTGTGTGATACTAGTTGCGACTAGAGTCGATTCTCCTATAACCTTAGGTTTTTCTAAAACCCTGTAGGTTAACGACTTGAAGACTTCATTGGGATAGTGAATCCAGGCCCAACTATATTTTCTGTAGTTGCGTGTTCTGATCCTGCTTTTTTCTATCGTGATTGAGTATTATCTTATCTAAGATTTGCTCGAGATTTAATTTCCGATAGGCAAGATAAAAAGTAGTCACAAACATCTTCGTCTCATCGTTTGTAATTCCTTAATATCTTGTTTCGCTAATATACGATTAAGATTATTCTGAGGTGGTTGATATTTCTAGGGTGTTATTCGGGAATATAAGTCCGGTATATCGATTGGTTCCTGTTCACCTTGATTTATCAAAAGACGGAACTAAACTCATAGGTGTATCTGTGGGAGACAGATTTATCTATTCAATAAACTTTTCTGTGTGACACAGATTAGTTTTTCAAGTCTTCGACTTTGTGTCGTAGCAACTCTTAGTTGTGGGTGAGATCAACTAAGGGAATCAAGTGCGCAGAATCCAGCGTGGTTCTAGAAGCGTAAGGAATGCGACTGTACCTTGATCAGTGTGAGATTGGTTAGGGCTCAACTACATTCCAGACCGAAGTTTACTTGGAGTAGGCTAGTGTCTGTAGCGGCTTAATACAGTATGGTGTTCAAATATGGACTAAGTCCTAGGGTTTTTTTGCATTTGCAGTTTTCTCGTTAACAAAACTTCTGGTGTCTGTGTTATTTCTACTCCGCATTATATTTGTTTATATAATTGAAATATTGCGTAAGTTTAATCAATTATGAAACCAAACGTTGGTTGTTGATTAAATTGATTGACACTTGGATATTGGTTTTTGATACCATCCAAGTTATTTCTTATATTTAATCTGGATCGCAAATTCCTATTTGTTTGATTGCAGATTAAATTGAGAAATAGAGATATAACTCTTTGATATACTTTTCTTAAGATTGATTCTGACTGTCTAGTTGATTCTCTTGAAAGTATATTGGAGTTAGTCCATACAGATTGTTAAGCGAAATATTGGGTGTGGTTGTTAGACCTCCGCTTTTTTTTCCAGATAGATATCAGTTCACGAATGTATTCCGACACCAGTTGGTCGAATTCTGAACTAGAAAGAAAACTTCAATTAAGGTGTCTCATAAATTCCTTAAGAAGTTTTAACAAAATATCTCTAGATTTATTCTAGTTGTTCTTATTGTAGAATAATTAGGTTTCTCTTCCAGTTTGAAGAGTACAATAATCCCTAATATTCAAGTTTGTTTTGATATTACTTTTATCTTGTAATTATTCAAAACAAATACAATATTTCCAAAACCTTGGTTCACACCTAAAAGGAAAATCAAAATCGGTGCATAATGGATTCAAAACCCAAAAAATATTCACTGCGGCTGAAGCAACTCTTAGGCTGTGAAGGGCGTCAGCTAAGGGAACCAAGTGCGTAGAGCCTTGTGAGGTTCAAAAGACGTAAGGAGCGCGGTTGTAATTGAGTCTCTTGGAGCTTGATTCTGTCTCGCACTACATTCCAGTCTGAAGTCTGATAGTATGCCAGAGTCTGTAGTTGGTTAATACTTATCGGTGTTCAAACTGGACGAGGTCCCAGGGTTTTTCAGCAGGTGTCGTTTTCCTCTTTAACAAAATTTCTATGTTTCTTGCTTTACTTTTTACTTCCGCATTATATTTGTGTTTGATATAATTAAAGTAAAAGCAAGTGATTCGATAAACAACCTAAACAATTTTTTAACTAAAACTGTATAGAACCCACAAGACTTGTTCTTGATAATTCGTATCTTGAAATATAGATTACAAGACTTGTTCTTGTTGGAAATCGGTTCGTGTACTGTTCCGGTACATACTAGGTTGATCTTGGATATTGATTTTTGGGATCGTCTAAGAGTACTTGTATACAAACAGGTTCACGGATCTTTGATCTAAAACTACTGATTATACAAGAAAGATAAACCGTATATACATATTGTTCAAGGATCATTAAGTTGGTCTACTTGGAATTGTATTAGGTTTTGTCTTATAGGTCTAAAGGAAAAAGTTAGTATACTTGGTACCCCCGCGTTTTCAGTGGCATCATGACCAGCAGTGTCTCGCGGGGACATATACTAGATATCGCGGCTATGGGTGCCTTAAAGACCATGGGTGGAGTCTCTCCAGAGGGAGTTGAGTTTTGTCCTATGGGTTGAGCTTGTCTTTTGGTGATGATGATTGAACTTGTCTTCATAGCTCTTTTCCCATATTTGTTTATCTTATTTTTAGCTTTATTGAACTTTTGAAGATAACTATTGGCCCTGAATGATGACTCAACCCTTAGTTACGGAATTACGATTTTGCCCTTGGTCTTGAAATGACACTTTTTTCTCTTATCCAAATTTCACCATCTACAACTGCTTACTTTAGCTTTTATATTGCTTTGATCATTGTATGTAATCCGAACCGTTAAATATGTTTGAGGTGACTATTAGAAAAAAAATAGTTACTCTGAAGATCTTAAAATCTAACATAAGTAAGATGAAATGAGATAAAGTTTTGTAATACCCCGATATTCGGCAGTGGTTGGCCGAATGGAATATAAGTAATGATTTGTCCCTTCCTAACACCGAGTCTTTTCAGCACAATTGACTCCAGAGTTGGCAGAAAACTCTGCAGTTAAGCGTGATCGGGAGGGAGTAATTCTGGGATGGGTGACCTCCCGGGAAGTTACTGCTGGATAACCGCAGCGATGCCCATTGAAAACCCTACTGTGAGGGGCATATGAAAACAACTAGCACTACTTGTACAAATAATTTATATTAGATCACTGCTCGATTGAACCCACCAAACATTGACATGTCAAGTTTGGTTGTCATATTTAGTTCCAAAATTCGGTCGCTTGAACTTCTTACTAAAATCAACTTCATTAGATCCGACTTAGGACATTGAAATATTAAAACAATCTCTAGTTACTCATTAAAGAGCGGAATTGCTTACTAATTACTATTTTAAGAAAATAAAGACACAATTAACTGAGTATTTTTTTTTAAACACTTTAACTTTCAATTAGTAGCATGTTGCTACATGTTTCACTTTCCTTTACCTTAGTTGCCTTTATTTTATCTTTTGACCTTTAACCTTAATGAATCGTTAGAAGTACACCAGAGGAAAAGATATGAATTCTTATTGGATGATTTCTGAATTATCCCAAAAATCTAACAAATACAATTAACTTGGTTGATGTTTAATGTTTTTCTTTTTTTTTTTTAAGAAAACACTTAAATCCAATTCAAAATCCATTCGATTCAAAAGTTATACACGCGATCCCTCAATATACAAACGGAATACCACCTGGAATGGTATCCCACACAGCAGCGAGGCAGCTCTATAAGCCAGCGGGCTATAAATCCTTGGATAATAATGTATATGTTTTTTTGGCCATTGATCGTGACTGTATAACTGACAGTGGATTTAATTACAAACAAACCCTTACTTTAACTTGCTATAATTAAAAACACCCTTGTGTATTTTTAAATTTCATTCGTAAGACTTTTTCACTGAGGAAACTACGAATTTTCTTTCATATGTTTTCCGAACCCACCCTATGGATTTTACGGTGCTAAGCATTAACAAATACATCAGACAATCCCACATCCTGACATCCATCAACATCTTTTCACTTCACCTTCTTCACCTCCTAAGCATTGTCAGTCCCTATTGACCAAAACAGTCAACATCTTTTCACTTCACCTTCTTCACCTCCTAAACATTGTCAGTCCCCATTGATCAAAACAGGAGAAAATTTTTGATGGGGCAAATTTCGAAGGGGGCATGGGGACGAATAAGAAACCGACATTTATCCTTTATTTTCTTGATGGTTTTCAACAAATATAACTTAATATCTTATACTCCCAAATTATCCTTCACTTACATCAAAACAAATCGATTATTTATTGATTATATTCAAGTCAGGAAAGAGCATTCCGGCCGTTTTATGAAGTTTATTGAATCCATCGTTGTCTCTAAGTTGAAATGTTGAATTCCCGTTAAGATTTTAGAAGTTTTGTCCAGGACTGTATTCAATCTAATATTTGATTGTGGAAGCACCAAAAATATTCGCGTCAGTAACATCAATTCATGCAGTTCAACCACTCGGTAACCATACCAATCCATTTGTTTCCATAAACGTGATAAGTGGATTCTAATGATAACCACGAAACTAAGTTTACTAAAATCAATACATGTTCGTTCTCTACAAAAACAATGGTACTTGTTTTTTAAGAGAGGGAAACCAACCATCATGTTTATCTTGTTTGTCCTCACAAGTTAGACCCTCTTAATTGTATACGTGGGATCTTTTTTCTTCCTTTTATAATCGGTTTGTGTTGACCGTCTTAATTCTCCTAATGTTAATTTTGGTTACTTGATGTTAATTTAGGTTACTTATTATTTTTAGATAATTATAATTGACGTTAATTTAGGTCTGTCATTATTTTTATGTTAATTTAGGTTGGTTATTAGGCTATTAATCAACGTTAATTTAGGTCACTTGTTATTCTTAAGTAACTAACAAGATTGGATTTGATGAAAATGAAGGGTAATTTGGGAGTATAACATATTAAATTAAATTTGTTAAAAACCGCCAAAAGAATGAAGGACAAATGTCAATTTCCTATTCGTCCCCCATCTCCTTCGAAATTTGCCCCCATCAAAAATTTTCTCATCAAAACAGTGAAGAAAACTCATCGAAATCTTATCTTAGCACAAAGATACCATGATCAAGGGATAATCATCATTATTTAAACCCTCAGGAGCAATAAGAACCTTAAATTACTACTATTCAACCCTTCTATTTTTCTTGTTCTTCTAATAGCATATTGGGTGTTGCACACAAAAAAAACATCACTAAACATGATCAACGCCAAAGTTAATGTTGATTATGGTGGAAGAGGGCGTTCTATAGATTTAACAAGAGTAAGAAATGTTCTACTAACTTGAAGATGCATGAATGAAAAAGAAAATCTACATTGAATAATTATCGTCATGGTTATTACTACACAAGACCTAAGTAGTTAATAAATACTCACTCCGTTCCTTTTTAATAGGCTGGTTTTGTTTTTAGAGAAATTAAGAGAACTAATCATTGAAAGTGGTCCTCATGACACTTGTCAATAAAACAAGTGAAGTGAAATGGTCCCCATCACATTTGTCAGCAAAATAAGTATAGTGAAATGGTCCACATGATACTTGTCATCAAAAGAAGTTAAGAAAAAAGTGGTCCCAGAAAACTAAAGTAACATTTAACTTTCCCAATTAGGAAACCAACCTATTTTTTTGAAACATTTATTTTAGGAAACCAGCCTATTAAAAAGGAATGGAGGGAATATGAATTAAGGTGAGGTTCTGCTAGAAAGTACTCAGTATTTTACAGTCGGCACTAGTTATTTTATAAGGTTTTCCCTGTTTCCTATCCTCACTTTTCCTATTTCCCATCTCCATTAAATCCCAACTCCGATTATCCTAAGTACCACTCATATTAATTTTCATATATCCTAAATACTATCCCTTTGTATACACTCAAAAACTAAAACCACCCAACAGCCAAGATACGAATGACCTCATCTTCTTCTTCTCCATCTCGTTTCCGCTCACCGAACTCCACCTCTTCTTCTCCATCTCCATCTCACCTTGTTGCTGCACCACTTTATGTATATTGGTATGACTAGGTTAACGATTTGAAATAGTATGCACATGGGCGATTAGTGATCAAGCTCCATGGGCCATGGTTGATGGCTCAGAATTCCGCCACTTATGATGATTATTTTAAGATTGATTACAACAAGGGTGAATAGCTGGTGGAGGTATTAAACTTTGTCAATGTGTTAGTATCCTAGCTAACTTAAGACTAATAATTATATAGTCTGTGATAACCTGGTCGTTTTAAAAATTGTATGCAGGTTTAATGGTTAACCAACACTAGATGAATTGCAGTCGTTGTCTTGATTTTTGCTTCTTTTAGGTTTACCGGTTTTATTTTTATTTTTAGATTTACAGATTTTTAATTTATTAGGTTTACGGATTAATCAAACGAAGAAATTAAAAGATTACAAAGAAATTAAAGGAATAAAACGACTTTGGGTATTATAGTTAAACAAAAATCAAATTCAGGGTTTACGATTTAATGATTTTTAAAGAAAACTGAAAAGTTAATAAGGGAGAGAAAGACATATTTTAGCGGTAATAATCATAGTCAGATTTATTTTGACTTTTGGAGTTAGGAAATAGGAGAAATCAGAATAAAAAAATATATTGATTTTATAAATTGTGGGAGGGATAGGAAATAGGAAAAATAAGGTTGGGATATAGGGAAAACCTTTTATAAAGATAACGATATCTTATAAATCTAATAGCTGGCAGCTAGGGTTGAACTTGGTGTCGGTTAACCATTGGAAACCAACCGAACCAGACCAATAAGCAAGAAACCGAACCAAACCATTTAGATTTGGATTGGTTTGGTAAAAAAAGTTGAAAAACCGACATTGCTGGTTTGGTTTTGGTTTGACCTGAAAACCGAACCAAAAACCATTGGGGAACCGATAAATATAGACCGTTGATTAAAATCAGATAGATTTAATTTACCACGTCTATAACACACTTTGTAAACCTAATTTCTAAACCTACGCTACACATTTTATTTATCTTCTTCTCCTTTTCGTAAACAGTCTCCAGAAGCAAAAACCCTCGCCATTTTCTACACCAGTCCACCACCATCTCCAGCCATAATGAAACCACCACCCTAGTTCAATCTTCTCTTCGTATTTCTTCTTCTTCTTCTTCTTCTTCTCAATCTTCGTTTTTCTTCTTCTTCTCAATCTTCTCAGTTCTCAGATGTACTGAAATTCTCAAACTTAGAAACATCTTCTCACTTGTCACATAACCAAATCGATTATCTAAGTCGACTGTTTTCATCATTTCAAGGTACTTCAACTCGATGATGATGATAATTTTGCTGATTTAAGCTTATAATTTATAATTTTAAAAACTAGGGTTTACTAAAATTGATTTTGCATAATTGATTTTGCAGGTTCCCTTTGATTCAATCATGGAGGATTCACAATCAACACCTGTTAGTTCCTATTTCTCAACTAGTTTGGGTTTGATTCTGGTTTTGATAATTAGTTTGTGAAATTTGGATTATCAATTTTGTTATATAACAACTAATCATAATAATAGAGTAGCACTAACATAACAATGAACATAATAACAGTGAGCAAAACTTCAGTAGTTTGGTTTTTTGTTTGCCAAATTGCCTTAGGCCTATGTAACTTCTCTTGAGTAGATTTGTTGCGCTTATTTACTACAGCACTAGCCTTGGGTTTCTTAGTGACCCTTCTTGTTTTGTTTTGTTTTGTTTTGCAACTGTGCCTGTGATAGTGAATAGTGATGTATATAAATTATATGGTTTGCCAATGCGAAAAGTCTTGTTTAAAGCGCCTGGTGCATCCAACACCTTGCATATCACAGTTTGGCCTGATTCTTAGGTCTTATTCTTGTTAAATTTAGTTGAATATGATGATGATAATGTTAGCAATACATTACTTAATCCCATGACTTCCGGGTGGTTGTGAACTACGTTGAATATATATACTTATAAACCGGTAATCTTCTTTGGGTTTTGGAAGTAATATTCTTATCATTCTGTAGATTTTTTTGAGTTTTTCAATTTGAAATTAAATTACTAGTAACGTTTATGTGAACTAAACGGTACTGGCACTTAGTGAGTTATGTATTGCAATTTACTTCTATTATGTCTTTATTATCATCAGTCCAACTTTACAGTAGTATATTTTCAATTGGGTTAAGCTATATTAGTTTGTTGATTGGCATTTTGTTAGTGACTCAGCTTTTATGCAATGGAATAATGTGATGTATAGGATTAGTGACTTATATATACATTCTAAGAACTTAGAACAGATCGGTGCAGGTCAAAATGCTTCACCGTTGTGGTTCTGGAAATTCATGCCACATGTTTCTTTCTAGTTTCTACTAGTTCCAACGACTTTGTTCCTTATACATAGATTGTATTGCGGTCGTCTAGCAGCTAAAATTCTGTCAGGACTCTGCTAAGAGTTAGCCTAAACTTTAACAAATTAATAGTATATTTCATGAAAAGGTTACATCACTTTCAGCTAAAATTCTACCTAATTAACTTCAGTGCGGGTGGATAGAAAATCATTAAAAATTGGACATCAATGGCACTGAAGGCTAATATATGCAGGAATCAATACCAAAAAATGGGACTATGTGCCATTGATTGACATATTAAAATGCACCATTGTTCACTACTGTGGTATTTTGATTCTTAGCTTGATTTTTTAATGAAACACTTTTCTTAGTTCTCCTCTTTAACTTCTTTTTGGAAGCAAAGCGCATCATCCTGTTGATAAGTGAACTAAGACAAGTTTGTAAGTTCACTTATCAACGTTCTTGCATGTCAGATGATTTGAATGCACTTTGATATGATTTTTTACATGTTATCTGATTTGAATTTTCTGCCTTGTTTATATTCAGGCTTCCGTTAACTCAAATGCATTGTTTCCACCACTACATCCTCTTCCAAGATCTTCTAACGCCTCTACAGAAGTTAGTTCAGTTGGAAAAGTACCAACTACAGGTGAAGCTCCATCTGCACCAGCTTCCAATGTTTCCGATGCTGGTACCGTCACTGCACCAGCTTCTAAGAAGCGGAAGAAAACTTCATGGGTATGGGATCACGTTGATCTGGACCCTCCTCCTTCGATAATGGTAACTTGCAAGAAATGTAAACAGAGAATGAAAGCTGACTCTTCTACACATGGGACCGACTCCTTGAATAACCATTTAAGAAAGTGTCTGAATCTTATTCCTAAGGATTCTGGTCAGTCGACTCTTTCTTTTGAACCTGCTAGGCTGGGAGAAGATGAAAAGTTAGTTGCTGTAACTTTTTGTCAGGATTCGTGTAGAAAAGCATTGATTATATTCATCATAGTGGATGAGCAGCCTTTTAGAATAGTTGAGGGGGAAGGTTTCCGAGAATTTTGCAGGGTACTTGAGAGTATATTCAAGATACCATCTCGTATCACTGTACGGAGAGATGTTATGGAACTGTTTGCGTACGAGAAGGAGAGATTGAAGAATTATTTCAAGGTTAATAAAGTCAGAGTTTGCCTCACCACTGACACATGGAGCTCACTTCAGAAGTTGGGATATATGGTTATTACTGCACATTGGATAGATGCTAACTGGAAGTTGCACAAGAAGATAATTAGTTTCATCCAAATTGTAGGTCATAGCGGTGAGACTATTGGTAGGATGATAGGAACATGCTTGTTAGATTGGGATCGAAAATGTGTTTACTATAACTTTAGATAATGTTTTTGTTAACGATGTAGCTGTAACATATCTGCAAAACCAAGTGCTCAGAAAGAATTCATATTTAGTGAAAAGTTTCTAACAAGTGAGATGCGTTTCTCACGTCCTTGCCCTTATTGTAAAACATGAAATGAAGGAGTATGACATCTCAATTAAGAGAATAAGGGCAATAGTGAAGTATTGTATGGGTTCTCCTGCAAGATTGAAAAAATTTATGGACTGTGTCGCTTACGAGAAGATTGAATGCAAGAAGGGTTTGGTCCTAGATGTAGACACCCGTTGGAATTCGACATTTATTATGTTAGACTCAGCTGAGAAGTATCAACCATCTTTTGAGAGGTTAGAGTATGAGGACAAGGCATTCAAGAAGAAGTTCTGTTTTGTAGAAAGTCAAGTTCCTTTAGTTTCTTCTACTTGTAGTACTTTCACTGTTGATAACCAACCTGACTGGGATGTGGATGAAAACCAAGTTGCAGAGTTAAGTTCTGACGAAGAAGTTATTGCTACCACAAAGAGAGGAAAAAAACGCAAGAGAACAAGTTCTGTAAGGCCCCATCATCACCTCCTTTTCACACGCCATACCCATCAGATTGGTTGTATGCTAGAGCCTTCGCGAAGTTTTTGAAGGTATTTTTTGACTTTACTGTCAAGTTCTCCGCTTCTACTCATGTTACCGCACACGAATTCTTGTTTCATGTGAGTGTTATTCATCGAACTTTAAACACATGGGAAAATCACAAAGATACATTTGTTTATAACATGGGTCTTAAAATGCAAAGTAAATATAACGAGTATTGGGGACGTTATGAAAAGATGAACAATCTTATGTTTATTGTTGTACTATTGAATCCACAAGATAAAGAATTAGGATTAAAGTTTCTTCTTGGCCAGTTAGGAATTGGTGGTGGTTATTTGAGAACAAAACTAATGGATCTTGTAATGAGGGACTTTAAGGCTCTTTTTGAAGAGTACTGGGATGTCCAAATGAGTGCTGGAAACTCAACAGTTGTAACAGATAGTAGTGGTGGTAATACTGTTGGCGCTGAACCAGATGATGAAGGAGATTGTGCTGCAGCCGCCCTTATGGCAGAGAGAGCAAGAGAAGAAGAGGAAAGTTTTGATGGTGAAGGGAAAAATGAGCTGGAGACTTATTTGAGAGAGAAACGAGAACCGCGGAAAGAGAAAGTTTCTTTTGATATCTTAGGTTGGTGGAAGACGAACTCGACTAGGTATCCTACTTTGACACTAATGGAAAGAGATATATTGGTTAGACCCATCTCTTCAATGGCATCCGAATCTGCCTTTAGCACTGGGAGACGTATTCTCGATCCATATCGAAGTTCTTTACTTCCCACAACAGTGGAGGCATTGATTTGTGCTCAAAATTGGTTGAAGACGCCGATTGATCTTGATATTTCTTCCTTGGGACCAGAAGAGGAAGTTAGTTCAGGTATTATTTCATTTGTTAATTTGTTTGTAGAATTTTTGGACACTCACTGTATACTACTGATTGTGCATTTGTTCATTGCAGAATTTTTGGACTCTCTCTCTAAATCCATGTTCGTAAACATAACAGACGATGATGTTGAAGACTAAGGAGTACCAAGGTAATTCATGATAAGTAGAAATATACCTGAATTAGATTTTGTGGATGTTAGTTGATTAATGCAGTTGATTATAATGATGTCAGTTGATTAATAGCATCATAATGATTGATGTTAGTTGATTAATGCAGTCAGCCACCCTGGAAAGTTGAAGCTATCAGTTGATTTTGTGGATGCATGGAAGTGTCGATGTTGTTTAGTTACTATGGAGACTGTGGATGCTTAGGTAGAACCGGCTTAGTTTATTTATTTTTATATAAGTTTTGGTGAAACTGAAAGAAGATGTAATCTTTATCTTTTGAATTGTGTTTAAGAATGTTATGAATTTGGATTGTGTAGGGAATGTGAATGTAGGTAGGTTTGAAAATCTTTGAACTATGCTTTTCTTTTTTAGATTTGAACAGTCAGTTTCCTGAAACTGACATAGTAGCCGGTTAATCGATATCCAATGTAATTAACCGAAACCGGCTAGAACCATTAAGAAACCGAACCAATGATTAATGGATTGGTTTGGTTTACATTCTTAGAAACGTATTGGTTTCGGTTTTGGTTTCGAGCCGAAACCGACCATGAACGACCCTACTGGCAGCTGCTACCTCACGGTCACGCGGGTCGTACCCAAAAACCAGATGGGCCGGATCAAATGTGTGGATTGGGTGACAAAAGGTGAGCCCTACCTGGAGCACAGGGAAACCAGGCCCTGGTTCCGCCCCTGTTTAGCTTTAAATCATGGGGATGGCTAGCTATAAAAAAGAACCGACAAACTCAACGAGTGCGTGAGGCTCCCCCAACTGTGACGTACCTATGAATCTACGACGGCAACAAACACCCAGTCAAAACTTCCGTAATTACTCTCATTTTATATAGTTTTTTGAAAAAAATTTAGTCTACCTTTTTCCCTCCTTCAAACTCTTTCTCTCTCTGTATTCCAATCTCTTACTTCAACGTTCGTTTTTTCTCGCTCCACACTAGGAAGAAGAAGTATAATGAAACCCAAAAAAAACCCTAATAATTCCTTCTAAATCAGTTTCTTACGTTACTATTGAATTTCTCTCTTTATCTAGATCTCGATCTGGTCGAGAATGTTTCAGAATCTACTAGGATCAGTTCGTCAGTCACTAGATTTCAGATCTTCAATTAATGGAAGAGGAGATGAAGGAGGAGGAAGATTTGTTGAGAAGATCAATAGTTGTATCAGAAAATCAGGGATTTTCACCAGACCTAATTCATTAGTACCAGCACTTCCTTCATCTACTACATCTCAATTTATAACCCTAAAAGAAAATAATAATAATGAACCTGAAATTAGATGGCGAAAAGGTGAATTGATTGGTTGTGGTGCTTTTGGGAGAGTTTATATGGGTATGAATCTTGATTCTGGTGAACTTCTCGCCATCAAACAGGTTTGCCCTAATTTCTATCATTTTCTTAATTTAAATTTTGGGCCTTGTGTTTTTGTGCTTGTGCCCTAGCTCTGATCTTACGCTTCTGTAATTTCAGGTTATGATCCCATCGAATAATGCCTCTAAGGAGAAAGCGCAGGTATCGATCAGATTATATGATTTTTACTTGAATTTTAAAAAGTGTTTACTTTAATGAAGTTGGTGCTGAGTTAGTAGATCTGTAGTTTGAAATTGGAAAGTTAATTATGATTCCAAACATATCTAATAAATAAAAGCATCATTGATTTTTGAATCAAAACCTTTATTTTACAGATTTATTTACTATAAATGTTGACTTATATTATCAATATAATGAAAAACTGGCAATTTCTGCTAGGAGAATACTTTTTATTTCAGTATGTTTGAGGTTCTTGTGAAATATAACGTGTAATTTGATTTGATGGAAAAAAGGCTCATATTCTGGAGCTAGAGGAAGAAGTCAAACTGTTGAAAAATTTATCACATCCTAACATTGTGGTGAGTAATGATTTCTGTCTCATTTTATCGAACGGATTGTTTGTTCTTTTGGGTGTGTGATTTTGTTCCTTTGTTTTTGTTACGCAGAGGTATGTGGGAACTATTCGTGAGGAAGGAACATTAAACATCTTATTGGAATTTGTTTCCGGAGGATCAATTTCATCGCTTCTTGGGAAGCTTGGTTCTTTTCCAGAGACGGTAAGTTACTCTAATTCATTAAATTTTAGAGATATATTCATTTCGGTGGTCTTCAGACTGTAGAGGACTGAGTTGCGGTGAGTAGTGATGCATGAGGACCTATCTGTTGAACACAGGTAATAAGAAAGTATACGAAACAGATGTTGCTGGGGCTTGAGTATCTTCATAAGAACGGCATCATGCATAGGGACATCAAGGTATATTCCGTTCCGTTAATTTGGTTTGTGCCCTCGCTCTTCCTTTCTTTCTTTCTTAACCAATTATACTTTCGGTGTACAATCAGGGGGCAAACATTCTTGTAGATAACAATGGTGGTATCAAGCTTGCTGACTTTGGAGCATCCAAGAAAGTTGTTGAACTGGTATGTAGCCTTTCATTTCTTATATTTGGTGATGCACTACAAACTTGTTTTATATCTCGAGCATGCCTTGTTATCTAAACCTCATGGAATTTTGCAGGCTACTATTTCAGGTGCCAAGTCAATGAAGGGTACCCCATACTGGATGGCTCCCGAAGTCATTCTCCAAACGGGACATAGCTTGTAAGGATCCCAATAGACCACTATCTAAGTTCTTAGAATTTCCCCTGAAAGTTTGATGGTTCCATGTTCTTTTTGCCGATCTTCGCACGCACCTTTTCTCCTTTTGAACTGGAAGTAGATTGCTGACTGGTTTCAATGATTTCTTGTTTATTTTTTTTCCGTTCTAGTTCTGCTGATATTTGGAGTTTTGGATGTACTATGATTGAGATGGCTACTGGAAAACCTCCTTGGAGTCAACAGTTCCAAGAGGTAGGCTCTATTTTGTGCTTTGGTTTGCCAACATAATTTGTAAACCATGACTAACTATTGTTTTAAATAGGTTGCTGCTCTCTTTCACATTGGGACGACAAAATCTCACCCACCCATCCCTGAGCATCTGTCAGTGGAGGCAAAGGATTTTCTTTTGAAATGTTTGCAGAAGTAGGTTACAACTCTCTGATTTCTTAACCTTGAATAAACCGAGCATTAAAATAAAATATAAACCATGAGAATAGTTTGAGAAATTTGTTGTTGTCATGAAATCTTGTCTGGCCCTTAGTTAACATCCTGTTAGCTTTTCCATTTACCTTTGTTAGCGGAGTGAGTTGGGCCTTAGTAAAATTCCTGTTAGCTTTTACTTTCTTAGCGGAGTGAGCTTGTAATGTGATTTGCAACCTCTGCGTAACCGAAATCCATCCTAATATATAGAACTTTAAACATGCGTAAAGACGGCAAAATCCTCCAGGGAAAAGTTTGAACTGACAGCTGTTCTCTGTTTGTTCTTGTCTTTATGAAACAAGCTGACATATTTATTTGCAGGGAGCCATACTTGCGATCATCCGCATCAGAATTGCTCCAGGTAATCTTTCTGGAATAGTACATCGTTAATTAGTTCTTATTTTTTCACAATACCATAATAGCTTTTTGAATGTCCAGTTACAGACAGATGTGGTGTCACTTGTTGCTGGTAAAGTAAAAAAAGAAAACTGGATTGATGAGATCGTTGGAATTCTTACTTTCTTGCTTTGCTAATTTTTTACAGCATCCTTTTGTTACTGGGGAATATCAAGAAATTCATACATTACTCCGCAATTCAGTTATGGTCAGTATGTATATTTTAAATCTTATGCTTCAGCAGCTGGTTGTTGTAATTAGATTCTTCTACCTTTACCTTCTTTGATTCTTTTATTCTGATCTTAGTAATCATATTGATCACCTTCAGGAGCCCTCTGTAAGCATGCTGCCAGCATCCGGTTCAAACCTGAGGAACTCGTAAGAATTTTACTACTCTATGAATAATTTACTTCTCCCTAATGTCTAGATTATTCTATTACTTCAAATCGTGACCATGATTTTTTTTTGTGCTGCAGCATTAACCTTGTGTCTAAACCTAGGAGAACCTTAAGTGGTTTGAAGGATGTATGTGACATGCGCAATAGTGTAAGGTGCTCAACGATATACCCAGAGAAGTTTTCTGAGACTAGTCCATTTTGGGGAACTAGGACCAGTGATGATGACATGTGTGTCATCGATGACAAAGATGATACTTTTTTGGGCGGATCAGTACGCTTCAGTTCATTGTTGCCAGATGACCCAAATAAGGTATGGAATAGTTCACGTCTAATAGTATTACATGTATAGCAAAAAAACTCGAGTAACTAACTGGTTTTTTGTTAATGTGTATATATTTAGAGCTTTAATCCTATGTCTGAGCCTGCTGATGATTCGCGGTGCAAGTTTGATGAAAGTTCAGACTTAGGAAGTGGAATGAACTTGGATCCTGGTGTAACAGTTAATGGTTTCTCTTTTAATCACGGAGGACCTGCAAACGCGGAAAACAATTTCACAGTTCCTTCTGGGCCACCAGGTTCTGAGGATGATGATGATATTACCGAGTTAAAAATTAGAGAGTTCTTGGATGAGAAGGTAATTCTTTATGGTGTTAGGTAGTAACGAGCGAATTACCCCATGGAAGCTTTTTTAGTTTGGTGTGGCATCTTGTAAATTACTTCTGGATATAAATATATTAGCCTTTTGAGTTCTCTAGCAATTGATTTTCAGGCAGTGGAATTGAAGAAGCTGGAAACACCGCTATATGAAGAGTACTACAACACTGTGAATGTGAGTGCTTCGAGTCATTTGGGACGTGTGCTACGGAATTTGCAAGATGAAAATTCTCCCAGTTACTTGAAGTTACCTCCGAAAAGTAGGTCACCGAGCCAAGTTGTTGGCCAAAGAAGTATGATGCCAAATGATTGTCCATATGCTGGAAGCCCTGTGAGTTGTAGCAGGCGGATATCGAATGTTAATGGTGTAAATAATAAAGTTTTGCAAGAGATTTCTTCGCCCCAAACAGGTCAACAACTTGATTCGCAACAACAAGTCAGCCCAAGGTTTGTGGAATGGTTAATGATAGTTTTATCTCTTCATTAATGATGTATGTGCTACCTTGATCTGTTTGGGCTAATTTATTTGTATATGCAGTACCTATGCAGAGAGGCAGAAGAAGTGGAAGGAAGAGCTCGATCAAGAGCTTGAAAGGAAACGAGGTAAATCTTAGATTATGTTGGTAAAATACATCGATAATGAGGGGTTAAACAACAATGCCCCATCTTGTTTTTTTCTCAAGTATTAAACATTCCTTGTAGTCACATAAGACACTGGCGGGAGCTAGTAAGAGATTCATTACAGTCCATTTTGTTTGATTTCAAGTTTTTGCGTCCACTTCCATGCAAAATTGGTTCTCTGCATGACAACTTGACTGCCCATGTTACTTTGGTGATTCGATAATAATTGGAAACTGTTTGAATTTGAATATTTGGAAGAAGCTTAGGTCCAGTTTGCTGCACTATAATTATCTTCATTGGTGTTATTTAAAGTATCATATCTCCTCCATAATAATTACTCATATATAATGCGTGTGTATATATATAAATCTGCAGAGATGATCCGTCAGGCAGGTGTTGGGAGCACATCGTCTCCAAAAGATCGACCTCTGAATC
Organism: Papaver somniferum; assembly: GCF_003573695.1. Classification (NCBI taxonomy): domain Eukaryota; kingdom Viridiplantae; phylum Streptophyta; class Magnoliopsida; order Ranunculales; family Papaveraceae; genus Papaver; species Papaver somniferum. The sequence goes on along the minus strand of NC_039367.1, from coordinate 83,620,328 downwards.
GGCAGAAATCCCACCGGTTAAGATTGTTCTCTTCCCCAGGAAAATGAAGTGAAGTATAATAATTTGTTGTCTACCACTAGTGTTTCCAATCAGAGTCTATTTCTTCTGATGGACTAGACAGAGAGTGATAGATTACTGTTGATGCATGTATCTCTATTTTTGGTCGAAATGGTCCTAATAAGATTAGGTTGGTTGGGTTAGTCATCCATAGCCCCATCTCCACATCCACAGCACAGCAGTCGATGCAACATGAAAACCATAGAAAGAAAATTGGTATACGCTCTCTTCTTTCTTCACCCCTAAAAGCTTGTTCTAGTTTGTAATACGAACAAATTGTTTGAAAATATACATATATGTATTTGATGTTAGTTTTTAAAAGTATTTACATTTTTTTCCTGACAAAGGAAGAAAATCACACTAACGCTGCTACAACCATGAAACCATTTCGATGGTAACTGTAAAAACCAAGTAGCAACAAGCTAATGTGCCAGGGGATTATTTTCTACTCCCTCCGTTTCTTTTTAATAGACTGGTTTCCTAAAATAAATGTTTCAAAAAAATAGGCTGGTTTTCTAATTGGGAAAGTCAAATCTTACTTTAGTTTTCTGGGACCATTTTTCTCTTAACTTCTTTTGATGACAAGTGTGATGTGGACCATTTCACTATACTTCTTTTGCTGACAAGTGTCATGGGACCATTTCATTTCACTTTTTTTATTGACAAGTGTCATGAGGACTACTTTCAATAATTAATTCTCTTAATTTACTTAATTTTTTCTAAAAACAAAATCAGCCTATTAAAAAGGAACGGAGGGAGTATCTTTTACTTATTAGGGTTTCTCAATTATGATGTAAAATGTTACAGATATCTGACTCAACTGAGAATCAATTTTTTTTGTATGTTTATGTACTTTAATTGGCAACACATAACTTCAAGTGGATGAAGTCTACATATAACTCCAGAACTAAAAATACAACCCTAGGATGAACAGTTGTTTTCCTTTTTTACCCGAGAATAAAAAACTACTGCACAAGAAACCTATAGGATTTCGAAACGAGTACACTATGATACTCAAAAAACTTTTGCAATTTTAGCATTCTAGTATAATTTGATAGAATTACTATGTATGGTAAAATGAACCTATGGGAGGTCGAAACGAGTACACTCTTCATGTAATATGCATCATTTATGTCCTTCAGTTCATATAGAATCCTCTTTTAGGGTACAATTTTGATCAGTTATAAGTGCTGTATTCCTGCCCATTTCGTTGCCAATTTGCTATTGGCTAGATGGACTTGATACTGTTACACAACTCGTGAGGTGGGGTAACTACCAGGTAAGGTTGGTACAATTTTCTACAAATAGGGTATTAAAATCGAGTATGGGTTCCCAACAACGGTAAAATTCGCAGAAGTCATGTGTTAAAGCCATTGGTTGCAAAAAGTCTTGGAATCAAAGTTTTCTGGCAACGGTACAGAGTTGATGATTTTTCTTTTGCTTTGTGGTGACAATTACTTGAGCAGTCTTCCTGCGCTTTTTACGCGCCTATGTTATGAAACGAGTTTGATGCGAATATAAGCTTTTGCCAAGGGAATTTACGTTTGATGGAAACAATACGTACAAGATGTTTTTTTCAGTACTTTTTACGCACTTATTATCGATCTAATCTGCCTGTCATATAAGAAAAAAAGAAAGAAAGGCACAAGCATGAAGAAACAACGTTTGTTGTCTTAAGATTTTGTTCATTTACAAACATGATGATAAGATAAGGAGGAGATTTGCTTAGGTAATCTATTAAAGTAAGATTTTGAAATCATGAATGAATGTTGACAATCTATAAAGAGAAACCCTAACACTTGAAGGAGTGGACACATAAACTCCACGTTCAAACCTTACCTTTCTCGTTTATAAGGACTGCTGGAATGAACTGCAGCACTCACTTAATTATCTAATGAGCCAGTACTTAAGAAATACCCCCCATCCCAAGAATATTCTTGAAATGCGACAGGTCTTGCTTAACTGTTGTTAACCCCTCCTGGTTATTTGATGGTGGAGGTTTAAATAAGAGGCCATCTCTTAATCTTGTGATTAATAGCAGTTTAATCCTATATGGTTAGGAGCGAATGCGTCTATCTTTCGTTCTCTGACGATGATGATTGTTTTTTACGTTTTATTATGCTTTTATAGAAGGGCAATTCGGTAATACAACAGGTCTTCTGAAAAGATGGGTGAAAGGGAGCCGAAAATGTCATGCTCATGGAAGTCTATCATCAGCTGATGAAATGAAATTGTGATGAGGTTTGAGTAGGAAGATTAAAGAGATGGGGGCAGGATCGAGAGCATGTTCATGGTGCGACCCACAAAACTTTCCGACAACGACTAGTCTTCAACCACCACTAGTACCCCTACCACCGTACTCTGTCGTACGCCCCAACTTGCCTTTCCTTTTGCACCACCCACGACACTTACTTTTCACAAACTTTTACTATCAGTATGAACAACACCCTTGGATATAATTATTCTAGCTTAGCTAGTTACAGAATTGACTTAGTGATTCCGTGTTTAAACTGTCACCGACAACAACAACAACAACGAACATTGCTGATCACTTGTATACTTATAACTGAAAAGTCTGGCTCCCGAATTTGGTTGCCGTCTTGCCAAGAACAAGTGAGAAAAGCAATGACCAAGCAGATATGAGATAATAAAATATTTGTGATTTTGTAAAAATGTTATTTTTCATTACCAAGAAGTTGAAACAACAATCAGTTTTTAGCACACTTTTACCTGCACTAGTCAATAACTACCTTAACTAACAAACTAACCATGTTATTTGAGTGTCATGAGAGTTCACTTGTGGAAAAGAAAAATACAGCACAGCTGGATGGTGGTACTATGCCAGCTAACTAGTTAGACGTACTGTCTTTCTTATGTAGCCACGCAAAAATGATCCCATTTTGCCAATTCTGCTTTGTTTCCACTTTCCTTGCACCTTCTGTGCCTATGCAGATTTCCAATTCCCATTTCACTTACCACATCACCCTTAATCCCATCCATCTCCTCCCTTACATTTGAGTCCTTATTTATCTCTTCTTCATGCATTTCCTTGACGCCATCATTTTCATTTTCATCATCTTCTTCTTCTTCATTTTCTTGGTCCTCGTTGAATACTTGTTCCTTTAGGAGAAGTCTAAGACGACCATTTACTCTTTCAGCTTGAAAACAAGTCGGAGAAGTTGCAACAGCGATGGCTTTGATAACTAGTCGGCCGCCTTCACGGTGGGGCCTAAATTGAACATTACAATCGCTACTGTTGCCGATTGAAGTCAATGGAGGAGGGAAAGATCGTCGAGGACTAGTTATTACCTTCTCATGCACTGAAAACTGTTGAGAATTTGATGTTTTCCTCGCAGGGCTCCTACAACTTTCAACTGAGTTTGATGACATTGAAGAAGTAGAAAAGCTTACATTGTCATCATCATCAACATTTGTACCTGTCTCACAACCTAAAGTCTCAGTGCATAGTTCCAAGCTCTTCCCACTAAGGGCCGATGACGAACGCTTAACCATGGGATGAATGTAAGTCGACTTTTCTTTCTTTTCATCTACTTCATCAACTTTGGTTATAGATTCGATACAACTCCAACTATCCGAGTTGGTAGTTTTCTGCTTGTACGTGTTGTTGTTGCCGTGATTGTAGTACTTATGAGGTTGCTCAGTGTTAAAACGGGATTCTGATACTGTAGGAGACCTCATGTCACATAAGAATGCGAGTTGATTTGAGGACACTTGGAGACCTAGGGTGCGAGGCTCAAAGCACGATTGGAAGTTTTGACAAACTACAGACGACATATTTAGTGACGGTGGAAAAGTAAGACCAGAACAAAAGAAGATTGGTTTTTGTGTAGAATGTGTTACAAAAAATCAAGACCAAAGAACATCAAAATTAGGGTTTGAGAGAAGGAATTTGAGTTGAGTTTCGGTAGCCAGAAAAAAGAATAGAATTTGAAGATGAGAAGAAAACATGAGGGATAAGCAATGAAGATGAGTGAGTATTTATAGTCCACTTAAAAGCATCCCAAAAGGAACTATTTATTGAGTGGACAACTTTTACTTCACCACATGAGAAAAGCTTCAGGACTTGGAGCTGGTACTATGTATGTATTCTGCAGAGAGATTGAATGTCTCCCAACTCCACATATATGTATATCATTTCAAATTCCACGTATCCTGAGACCTTATATTCTATCTAAACCACATTGACTGATAAATGTTTGCCAAACATTTTTTCATTGGTGGATCTAATCACGTATAAATATCCAAAATAAATCAAATAAATAAAATGAAAATTGATTGATTAGTTTTCCGTTTGTATTTATGCTCGAGTCCAAAAATGAAAATGTGTTGCAACAAAGAACTCTGGAACAAATTAAACAACTAGACTAGACAGTAGAGAAGAAAACATGAGTGCAGACAGACCAGGTCAGTCTCGTGGTTTAGACGCTCGGTGGTCTCTATACGAGTGAAGGATTTTGATCTTTATCTGCCAGCATGAAATGACTCGGACACTAACTTCAGAGCACATAATCGACCATTGAAATGACCGGGAAGAATTCTATCAATCGAAGTTATTTCTAAAGATTGTAGCTATAACAAAGTGCAGTGTAATAATTAATTTACTACTATTATAGGTTTTAGAGCATACTGTCATTTACTTTCATACCATCCAAATAGGTATACTTTTTCAAAGAAATCCACTATTTCTTGAAAACAGATGGAATGACGGTATGGCTATAGTTAGAAATCAAACCAACGAAATTGATGTTATATGGTTCTGGTAAATGGGAGGATGAGAAAGACGCCCTTGGGTTGGTTAGTGGGACTATAAAAACAAGAATATTACATGTAAAGATTCTGATGTTTATAGGGCCAAACAATAAAGAAAATCACTGTTTTGCGTTTGGGCATGTAGTTCTCTTGATTGGGCGATCAGACATCATCATCGCCTACTGCGAAATTTAAAGTTGCTGAGCTCTTTTCTTTGCTTTTATATTTGTGGGTTTACTTCATTTTTCTCCATTCTTATTCTGTTGCATTCTTTTACAAGAAGAAAGTAGGTTTGTGTTATTTTAGATGACAGGGGAAAAGGGAAAAGATATAAACCAAGCCTTGCTTATGCTAGCCCTAGTATCTTTTGCTAACGATTGGATTTCTACGCTTCAAAGTTTTAGCATAGTCCAAACAAAAAGGAGAAAGAATTATAAAGGGGAAAGTAGTTGGTGATTAATTAGTGTTCGTATTATAACTGATCTTTCTTAATAGCAAAGGCTTCTTTTTCGATTTGGGTAACTAAAAGTAGAGTTCACAAGTAAATGTCATGATCCACAACGACTTCCCGCCTACCTTGGAGACTCCACCTTCTCCTCCTCAACACACACACCATAAATAACATTTGGATATTGTGTTCGTTTAATTGGGTCGACCGAGCGAAGCGAGAGACCTTTATATGGTCATTTTTTTTGTAAATCCTAAGTCATCAATTGACACAAAAAGATTGATTTGGTGTCAATGATTGGTCTTTTTCACTTGACAGAATTATCCCTCCCTTTTAGTTCAATTACTAAAATATAACATTTTTAGGGGTATAATTAGAAAGCAAACTTTAATATAACATATTTAAAAATCCGTGCCTTGTAATTTTACAAATTTTATCTCGTTAGAAAGGTAATAAAAAAAGCTATGCAATGAGTACAAACAACAATATCAAATTTTGAGTTTTTACGAAAAATTCGGAGGTATTTATCATTTTAGGCACAATATTATAAAATTAAATGCATATTCATTATGCAAACCACTATAAAGGATAGGGCTATTTTGCGTTTCCTCCCCTATAAAGATCGCTAATTAGCGTTTCCTCCCCAAAAAGTGTACGATCAGAATCTCGCAACAATAATATCTTAGCGAAATTATCAACAACACAACACAATAGCGTCGCAGAGCAATTTCAGAAATGAGATAATAAACGACGTCAGCTAAAATCATGAGAAAGATGTGATGGTCCTGCGAAAATTAGAGAGTTCGCGAGATTAAGATTTGTAAGGTTGCGAGAATATCGCAAGACATTTCCGAAAATAAAGGACAGATTAGCTGTCATCCACTATGTATTTCCCTATAAATAGTCATTCAGTTGTAAAGAAAAAGAGAGATCTTTTTTTAGTAAGAAACAAGTAAATAGGAGAGAGAAAGTCTATAGCAGAGGTCATTCTTGATTCCTTTATCTTTTCTTGTAAGAATATTCAAAGATTGATCAATAAAATTAAGAGTGTAAATCTAAAAATGAGTTGAGTAATAATGAAATCATATGAGGGTTGTAGTGTAGGATTCCCTGCAACTACATAATGGCGCTAGAAACAGGGACTTCAAGATCGAAAGTTGAAGATTGTTGTTGAGAATGTTCAAATCTAGAAAGTGATTAAATAAATCAGTGAACCAGTTAAAAGAAAGATGATTAGAATTAATGAAGATGACAAAAGATTGGAGTGTAATATGATAACAAAAACGATGGTTAATGAATTCCATGAAAACATCAAAGGAAGAATACATAAACGAAATTTTGAAGGAAGGAAGGTTATGGCGGTAGAAAAGACATAACCCTTGAAAGATTGGGAAAAGCAAAAAATTACATTCATGGCGGCAGAAATACCAAAAGAAAATTTGAACCACACATCTCCGTTGGTTATTACAGTGCCTATTATGCGAAAAGAGAAGGAGACAACAACAAAATCCACGGGAGAATGGATATTGAACAGAACTTTAATCGATACAGGAAGTTCAGTGGATATAATATTTTATCATGCATTCCGGGGAATGGGATTTAAAGATGAAGAAATGTCCAGTTCAGCATATTTTGTTCACGGCTTTGGAAAATCCACAACAAAACCTAAAGGAAAAATAGTGGTACGAATTCCACTTGGTGAGATCGAAACACACGTAACACTGTGCGTGGTGGATATGGAATCGCCATACAATATGTTATTAGGAAGACCATGGATACATGCGATAAAAGCTGTAGTATCAACGTTGCATCAATGTATTAAATTCCCCACACCAAATGGAATAGGTGAAATCAGAGGAGATGTTGACAATGCGAAATTATGTCATCAAATTGAAGTAAAGCATTATGAAGGAGAAGCAAAAAAGAAAACAATTTGGCAGAAAGTTGGCAAAGGAAGCAAAGAAAGAAAAAGAATTTAGAGTATATATGATAAGGGCAAAAAAAGGCAAAGGAATACCAGCGAAATTTCGGAGGAAGGAGAAAGACCTGTAAAAACAATAAAAGAACCAACACCGATGGGAGAACCTAAACCCAGTTACACTGTCGCAGAACCAACAAAAGAAATAAACGTTAGGACTATAAAAGAACCTCTAATATTGAGAATTTGAACCAAAATGGATGTGGAAGAAGAAGAAAGAACTATTAACCTGTTGCGAGAATATAAAGATGTTTTCGCAAGAAGCATGGATGAGATACCGGGAATAGATCCATCAATTGCATGCCACAAGTTGGAGATTAACAAAAATGTGAGACCATTTAAACAGAGAATAAGAAAAATTGCAACAACTTACCATTCCCAAATAGAAGAAGAACTACAGAAAATGCTTGATGCGGGAATCATAAGAGAAGCTAAATACCCAGAACGGATAGCGAATATGGTCATTGTCCCAAAGAAAAACAAAGGAATCAGGATTTACATAGATTTCACTGATTTAAACAAAGCTTGCCCCAAAGATAGTTTTTCGTTACCAGATATTCCTCAAATGGTGGAATCCGCAGCGGGAAACGATAGAGTATCGTCTTTAGATGGGTACAAAGGGTATAACCAAATCCCTCTCGCTGAAGAAGATCAATAACATACTGCTTTCTTCGCCCCTAGAGGTTTATATTGTTACACGAAAATGCCATTTGGTTTGCGAAATGCGGGAGCGACATACCAAAGAATGGTAGAGAAGGTGTTCGCAAAATGGATACACAAAACATTAGAAGTATACGTGGATGACATGTTAGTAAAGAGTAAAGAAGCTAAAGACCATGTACAAGACCTGAGGGAGATTTTTGAACAAATGCGAGTATAACATTAAATTGAATCCTGAGAAGTGTACTATTGGAGTTGCATCGGGAAAATTTTTAGGCTACATTGTATCAAAGGAAGGAATACAGGTTGATCCAGAAAAAGTGCAAGCAGTTCGTGACATGCCAACACCAGCAACAATAAAAGATGTACAAAGTTGAATGGGCTTCTAGCTTCGCTGGGGAGATTCATTTCGCGATCATCAGACAAATGCAAATATTTTTTCGATATACTCAAGAAGGGTGCGAAATTTAAATGGACTGATGAATGTGAAAAAGCTTTTCAAGGGATCAAAGAACATCTTATGAATACAACTATTTTACAAAAAGCAGAATCAGGAGAAGAATTATTGATCTATCTTGCGACGACGTCGCATGCATTAAGTGTGTGTTATTGCGAGTAGACGCAGGAGTGGAGAAACCCATTTATTACATTAGCAAAACTTTTAATACTGCGCGAGAAGAATTACTCAAAGATTGAGAAGTTAATCTTAGCATTAGTTTATGCATCGTTTAAGCTCCGCATATATTTTCAGGCGCATAAGATAAAGGTATTAACAAAAGTACCAATTGAATCAGTGATGAAGAATTCTAAAAGATCAGGAAGAGTGGAGAGATGGAATGCACAAGTAGGCCACTTTGATATTAAATATGAAATTTTGTCTTCACCAAAGTCACAAGTTGTTGCAGATTTCTTGGCAGAATTTCCTTTAGAAGAAGATGAAGCAGTAGAATGATGGATATAGAAGAAGAACACGGAGATCCAAAATTTATAACAGAACCAAATAGATGGGAGATATTGGTAGATGGATCATCAAATGGAGAAGGAAATGGAGTTGGAATTGTTTTAATTTCGCCAGAAGGAATAAAGATGGCTTTTTCATTCAGATTGGAATTCGCATCCACTAATAATGAAACGGAATATGAAGCTGTGATACATGCCTTAAAATTCGCAATAGAAATGAAACTAGAAAATGCCAGGATCACTAGTGATTCGCAGCTAGTTATTCGCCAAATAAAGGGAGAGTATACTACAAATGAACTATCCTTGAAGAAATACAAGAAGCTCGTTGAAGAATTGTCAGCGAAAATCCCAAAAATAAAATGGAGGCACATTTCAAGAAAGATAACAGACTCGCAGACGCTTTTGCTTTCATCTCAAGCATGATGACAGATCCAACTGCGAGATGCATAAAAATACAAACACTTCTGTCACCATCAATCAATAAAGAAGAAGAAGAAGTGGACGTGATGATAATAGACAATGAAGAAGAAAACAAACGAACAATATCGCAGACTGGAGAATGGAACTTCATGCATATTTGGCGAAAGGAGAAACACCAAGAAATAGATTGGAAACACACAAATTAAAAACCGCGCAACGAATTATGAATTAAGAGATGGGTTGCTATACCGAAAATCCTTTAATGGACCATCACTCAGATGTTTGACACGAGAGGAAGGAGAAAAAGTGCTAAAAATGTTACATAGTGGGGATGCTGGCAATCATAGCGGGGGAAGATCTTTGGCACATAGAGCAAAAATGCAAGGCTATTACTGGCCATACATGCACGAAGATGCAAAACAAATATCAAGACGTTGCGAAGATTGTCAGCGGCATGGAAAGAAAATACATGCACCTGGAGCACTATCATCTTCAACCAGTGTGTGGCCTTTTGGAAAGTGGGGCTTAGATATTGTGGGACCATTTTTACCAGGTTCTGGACAAAGAAGATATTTAATAGTCGCAACAGATTATTTCACAAAATGGACAGAAGTGAAGCAGTACAACATATTCGCGACAAAGATATCTTTACATTCATATTCGAAAATATCATTTGCAGATTCGGAATTCCTGCGCAGTTGGTATCTGATAATGGGAAACAGTTTGAAGGACAGAATATAGAAATGCTACTTAATGCATTCAAGATAAAATGTGGAAAGTCTACTCCTTTGTATCCACAAGCTAATGGGCAGGTAGAAGCAACAAACAAAACAATTGCAGATATATTAAAGAAGAAATTGGAAGGACATCACAGAGCATGGTGCGAACAAGTACATAATGCAGTATGGGCTTATAATACAACTAGAAGAGAAGCTACTGGAATGTCACCTTTTTGTTTAACATACGGAGTTGAAGCGGTGTTACCAACAGAAGTTGTTATTCCAAACAAAAAGAGAAGCTTGGGAGAAAAATCTTAGTGCGGGTTTGATCTTAAATAAACTTGATGAATTAGAAGAGAAGAGAAAAAGCTTTACAACATATGGAGAATTATCAGCGAAGATTAGCCCGAGAATATAATAAACGTGTCAAAGTACGCGAATTCCAACCAGGAGATTTAGTTCTGCGAGAGACACCAAATATCAGCGAGAAAATGGTGGAAAATTAGCGAAAAAATGGGATGGACCTTACATCATTAAGAAGATAGTTGGAACATGAGCTTATAGATTAATGGATCCAGAAGGCAGAGATGTTGGTCATAGACTTGACAGACCATGGAACAGGTTGTATTTAAAAATATATTATCCGTAAGAAGCTTTGAGAAGTTATGGATTCTGAAAAAATAATTGCAAGATTATTCATATCAAAACAAGATCATGATGTGTGAAATTTTCGCAGAGATAATCACAGAACAATGACATAAAAGAAAGGGGCAAACCTTTATGGCGTACACCCTAGTTCGCGAATAAAATTTCGCAAGAGGCAAATGTAAGACCTAAAGTACGTCATTTTAGGGGGTACCTGTTGCATGGCTCAGGGAAAGGCTACACCGCCACCGGAACCTCAGTCATGGAGATTTGGGGTAAATAAAACCCATCCGGGAGAGGCACCTTGGATTCTCAGCTTAAGCATATGACTTGGGTTGGGCGACTAAGGTAATAAGGACTCTCCCAAGGAGTGCAGATCTGATCAAGGCGCCGAGGTACATGGTTGAGTCAAGAGTGCCAGGGACGTTTGAAGCGTACCTTGCCATTCTTGACAAGTCTTGGCTTATACTGCACTCGGCCCGAAGAAAACCCCACTTAGGGTGCAGTCTCGTAACCATAAGCCCTATAGGTAAAAGGGATAAGAGTCTGCGAAAACAACTGGTTGTTGTTAAGACTGGATTGGATGAGCTAACCTTGTATGGTATAAGTACGCCTCCTTGAAGGGGAAACCAGGGGGAAGATAACGGCGGCACCCTCCATTAGGGAGCTGATAAGTGTCTTAAGACGCAAATGTCATGAGGCTTTCTATTCGCAAGAGTATTAAGGCTTATCATATTTGTGCAACAATCCTGAAGAGGCAATAATACAAAAAAAAAAGATAAAACGATATCAATGGGTTTTCGCATGAAAGTGCGAAGACGTCCTGCGATTTCGTCGCAAGACGACAATGTCATGGGGCTTTATTTTAGCAAGAATATTTAGGCCTGTCATATTGTCGCAACATTCCTGAAGAGGCCCTAATACAAAAGAAAAAGTTAAGGCAAGATCAATGGGTTTTTGCATGAAAGTACAAGGACGTCCTGCGATTTTGTCGCAATGACAAGAGGTGGCATAATAAGACCTTTAATTAGGAAGGAAAAATAAGACCACATGATAAAACAAAATATTTATAAGTATTCGTAACAGATTATTTTTTACAAGAAAGATAATGAGAGGCAAGTATGGGAATCAATAAACAAGAAGCATTATCTTTCTCATCAACAAAATACTATAAGGAAAAATTGATTCCAAAGTTGGTTGAAGAATATTATTCGCAAAAGTGATAAAAATAAGACAATTCAAGAAGACAATTCGCCAATGTTCTCAATATCGCAAGCCTCTCCTTCATTTCGGTTCTGATCTTCGCCTTGACTAGCACCTTCATTATCACCAGCAATTACTTCTTCAGGAGAGATTTCTTTCTCATTTTGATTAATACCAGCAGATGCTTCCTTAGAAAAAATTTCTTCTTCACCTTCCAAGAGATCATCCTCTGCACCACTTTCATAATCATAATCACTATCAGCAGGACGAAGAACTTCATCATCATCTACTAAGGTTCAATTGATGTAGGAGGAAGAGATTTGGACAATAAAATATCATTTGCAAGGACTTCTGCCCGGAGATGAACTTGACGAAGAAGTGCTCTCTGATGATTCCTATCTTGAATATCCTTAAAATAAGCAAGATAATCAAGTTTTCTTTCTGCTCGGTCGCGAGAACCAGTAAGAGCAGAGACGGGAAATGCATTTTCTTTGCGAATTTTAGCATATTTAGCCTCCAAAACAGAAATGGAGGAATGAAGATTCTTCTTAGACTCTGCGAAAGGTAGAATACAAAATTTCAATAAGATAAAGAAATCAGAAAAATATGACAAAGAAAAGATAGTTAAGGCAGTCAAACTATTATGACTACCTTCCTTTTGCGAAATAAGGTGTTGAATCAAGGACAGACAACTATTCTCCCAGCGGTCCATTGCGTCATCAAATTTATCTCCAACTAAACCTTTAAGTCGAGACTGAAGGTTTTTCTCTTTAGAAATAAGAAAGGCATTTTTCTTCGCAAGAGAAAAATAAGATTCTTCTAATTTGGAATATTTTTCTTTAAGTTGATTCGCCTTTACACTTAAAGCTATTCTAACTTGAATGAGTGTATCTCTTTCAACGATAAATGACTCTGTTACTTCTTTAAGTTCATTTCTCAAAGAGCGAAGAGATTGCTCTTGGTCATCACATACTTTCTGAAGAATGCTAAGTTGTTGCGAAGATATCGCCATCTTGTTTAAACAAGTTCGCTTCTCTTGAGATAGGTTTTATTCTCATCTGATAAAGTTTCCATCCCTAAATTAGCTTTAGTTAAAGAATAAGAAAGGCGAGATACTTCATTACTTAATAAATCTTGTCTCTGAACTAATTGGGTATTTTCATTGGTAAGATTATGTATATGATCAAGAGAATATGAATAGAGGTTATCTAATTGGTTATATTGATCCATCAAAATTTCTTTATCAACACGGGCTTCTTCAACAACAGATTCAAATTGATATCTCTCCATTATCGTTTCTGGTTTAAGGCTTAACATGCGAAAGAGGGATTTCAAGGATAATTAAATATGGGAAGGATAAAACCATTAAAAAGGTAAATTGAAGACATGAATAAGAAAATCATACATCTCAATTCATCATTCTTCTTGCGAAGAATGTCACGATCCAACAAAACATTCTGAAGCTTTTTATTTTCGAGACGAAGAGCATTACACTCTTTTTCCAAAGCTGTCTACGAAGCAGCTCTGTCAGAACCTAAATGCTTACTCAGAATTTCGCAAACATTAGACTTGATAGGATCAATAGAAGACTTCTTTCCATCATCCAGGACTTCAGATAAAACTTTGAAAGCAATATCTATTCCTTCCACGGTTTCTTTCGAAAGAGGAAGAGACTTAGGTAGAAAACTGGCAGTGATAGAAGGTTCAGAAACATTCTCAATAGGAAGAGAAGAAGTTTCATTCATAGAAGGATCAACAGGGGGGTTTCAATCATTGAAAGTTCAGCTGAAGAAATGAAGTCTGAGGCAGATTTTTCGCGAATTGGAAATAAAGGTTTATCTTGCGAAGATGTCGCAGGAGATTTAGAAGAGATGAGTAAGTAGAATGGAACGGAAGTTGGAACAGTTTTAAGGTGGCGAGATTTCTTGAGAGGTTTATTGACATTCTTATCACCCTGCGAATTACAATCCAGATAAGAAACAGAGGCAACAATATTGTTATTAGAAAAGGATAGTGTTTCTTACTACCTTCTCATTCGCATACTTTCTTTTATGTGCAACAACCTTATGCTGCGGTTTGGGAATATTAGGGTTCTGAATTGTAAATTTAGTGTTGGAGGCGCTTTTGCTGAAATAACAAGAGTATGGGAATCACATAAACAACATCAAATAAGGCAATAAACAAGATCAATTTCAGCAAAACCCATAAAGAAGAAAAAAGAAAACCAACCTTGATGAATCCATGGAAAACAGTAGCAGGAAGATTATTTCGAAGAAAATTACGAACGATGAAGATCTGTATAAGAAATAGTATGAAGATGAAGAAGAACTTAAAAAGATTAAAGAAGAAAGAAGAAAGAAGAAAAATTGCAATAACGGATTTGCAGAAGAACGATGAAGTTGCAGAGAAAATAAAAAGAAAGAAAAAGAGAATGAGAAAGAATATATATAGAGGGAATTTTTCCTCGAGAAGATAAACACGATTAATACGGAAAAATATAAACGGTTAAAAAGCAGCGGTTACAAAAGACGTGTCAAGAAACAGATGGAAGAAAGAGTACGTGTGATAAATGCAGAATATGAAGAAATGAATAGCTGCGACATTTCTCACACCATTCTCTACTTCGCAGAAAAGATATGAGAAGAGGCAAGATGTATGATCAGAATCTCGCAACAATAATATCTTAGCGAAATTATCAACAACACAACACAATAGCGTCGCAGAGCAATTTCAGAAATGTGATAATAAACGACGTCAGCTAAAATCATGAGAAAGATGTGATGGTCCTGCGAAAATTAGAGAGTTTGCGAGATTAAGATTTGTAAGGTTGCGAGAATATCGCAAGTCATTTCCGAAAATAAAGGACAGATTAGCTGTCATCCACTATGTATTTCCCTATAAATAGTCGTTCAGTTGTAAAGAAAAAGAGAGATCTTTTTTGAGTAAGAAACAAGTAAATAGGAGAGAGAAAGTCTATAGCAGAGGTCATTCTTGATTCCTTTATATTTTCTTGTAAGAATATTCAAAGATTGATCAATAAAATTAAGAGTGTAAATCTAAAAATGAGTTGAGTAATAATGAAATCATATGAGGGGTGTAGTGTAGGATTTCCTGCAACTACAAAAAGATTGAAATTAGTGTTTCCTCCCATCGTTAGCTTTTCCATCCATTCCTCGGTTAGCTGAGTCAGCACATGTGCACGCGTGTCAAAAACGGTACACGTGTTTTCAGACCTTCCCAAAATACCCTCATTATTTTCCATATATTCCATAATTCATTTTCACTGAAAACCCTAAAACCAATCGACTCACTTCCTCATCTCTCTCCATCTAAAAGATTGAAAATGGCAGCTAACATGATTTTACTTGGTGCAGACAAGATTGGCTAGTGTTCGATTTTCTGAGACGGAAAACCCACACTTCCACTTCTAAGATTGAAAACGGCAGCTAACCAATTCTCCACCAGCAGCACTACCACTAACCTGTTTTGTTAACGAAATGAGTTTGGGTATTTCGGGAAATGTCGGCGTGATTATTGTCTGAAAATCAAGGAAGAAATTCATGATGTTGTTGAACTTGAAATCGAAGAACTGTGTTAACTGAGGTTGGAGTTAGGGTTCGATGTGGTATGATTTTGCATAAATGGATTTGAATTTCTGTAGAAATCGAATCAAGAGTTGTCCTTGATTTGCAGAGATGTTGAGCAGTGATTAAAGAAGATGAAGAGGCCGTTAATGGAAGAGATGACGAGTTGTTGATGTAAATAGAAACATGGAAGTTGGGGTTTGAGATGAATTTGATCTTGGTGGCAATTTGATGGAGAAATTGATGAGATTCAGAAGGGGATTGGGGTTTCTACTACTGGATTGAATCGATTGTTGCTTCTGTTAAAATTAAGAGATGGAAGATGGGTTTCTGGAATAGGGATGATTGAGCAGTGAGAGTTGATTTCAGCAAACGAAGAATTTGGGTTCGATGGTGATTGCTATGGGTTTTAGGGTTTGAAAAGAAATTACAAGTAGAGATTTGATTAGAAGAATTCACCCACAACAGGACATGGATAGATGGTGGTGTTTGGAACGAATGAAATAGAGAACAACAAGAATTCATTTCATAAATTTCAGGAACCCTAGCTTCTCGCCGATTTCATTATTCAACTCGATCTGTTCTTGGGAATTTGAGCGCAGTAGATAATGAGTTAGTCGAGGGTATTTTGGGACGACCACAAAACAGGTGTCCAATTTATGCCACGCGTGTACAGGTGCTGACTCAGCTAACCCAGAAATGGACAGAAAAGCTAACGATGGGAGGAAACACTAATTTCAATCTTTTTGGGGAAGAATCGCTAATTAACGATCTTTATAGGGGAGGAAACTCAAAATAGCCCTAAAGAATACATAATATTTTATGTAGCCATATTTTGGTTTATGCCTCAACTAATTTTCCGTTGCAACTAATAAAACGATGTACTCCCTCCGTTTCAAGAAAAGTGATACTTTCATTTTAGACACAATTTTCGAAAATTGAATGCATAGCCATTATGCAAGCCACCACAAAGGATGCATAACACATCATGCAACCATATTTTGGTTTATGGATCGACTAATTTTCCATTTCAGAAAAAAGTAATACTTTCACATTTTTTTAGGAAAAATGATCCTTTCTCCCCATTTCGGGAAAAGTGATAGTTTCGCTCCGTTTTGGGAAAAGTGATGCTTTCGATCACTTTTTCTGGAACAGAGCGAAAGCATCACTTTTTCTGAAACTGGGCAAAATTTCACTTTTTCCTGAGACGAGGCGAAAGTGTCATTTTTTTGAGACGAGGCGAAAGTATCATTTTTCTGAAATGGGGTGAAAATATCACTTTTTCCGAAACAGGGAGAAATGATCATTTTTCCTGAAACGGAATGTGAAAGTAGTCGCAGAAAAACCCCATCTTTAGATTCTTCTTCGGCCGGCCCTCCCACTGTGGCAACGGTTGTACTAGTTACTGTTAATTCCTTAGGACAAACTGAACAAAAAAATTACATCAATTCTTACATCAAATACGTAATATTTCACTTTCAAAAAATAATAATATGTTATATAATTGACAAATAGAGGAAAACATGTTAGTTACAAAAATTTCATCCACTGGATATCTAACTCCTTTAAAATCCTAAGTCATGCGAGGCCATGCGTCGCGCGGTGTCAATACCTCCCTCCTCCTTCGATGGTGACCCTCACCCACTCATAGAATTGATCCGTTTCACTTTTCCTCAAAGGAGAGAAAGAAAAAGAAATCCCTCACAAATTTCGCACACAAAACATAAAACAAAAAAAAAACACATAACAAACCCTAAGAACCAATTTTGTGTTTCGCTCACAAGACATAAAAACAAAAAAAAACACAGAACAAACCCTAAGAACAAACCCTAAGATATGCTTTGTTCATGGCCAGGGGACAAAGGCTTTATCTTTTACTGAAGAAGGCGTTCTATGTGCAGATGAGATCATCCAGACTTTAAACAACTAATGATATGCTTCCAATCCAAAGAACAATCCTGCAATCCAGAAACCAACAACGCATTGATTCCCCGCATTTATTGCAAGAATGGAATACTTGGTAAAATCTCTGATACATTTTTTTTTTCCATTACCTTCCTTGCCGCCATCTTAATCAGTTACCTATTTTTAAAAACTATTCACGGTTTGATATTATGATTTCCATTGTTTTTTTCTTTTTTTTTGCGATTTGATATTATGATTTCCGTTGAAGGGATGTATATTCTTCATTTAAAAACTTATTTGCCTTTGACTATTGATTTTGTTCTAACTGTCCTTTGTTTTGTTTTATTTCGCAGGTACACCTATTTTTACTGAAAATATAGTAAACAAAAAAACCTATTCGGTAAAACCTAACCTCCTTTTGTTCTATTACTTTTTAATCTCTATTTTTATTACTACTCGAACACGACACGAGCTTTGGAACAATGTAGTCGTTTTCTTTTGCTTTTTCTCTTTTTTGTTTTGTTTACATTACATGTCTTCTGTTCATACAGCTTCATATTACATGGTAAATTGGTAAGCTATTGATCAGTTAATTCACAAGCCTTGACACAATAATCTTTTTCTGGCAGAATAATTAGGCTATCAACTTGCCAACAACTACAATACAAATAGCAAAATCTGAACAGTATTTTATTAGATCATGTAGCCATTAACTTCTAGGGTACGTTAATGGTACCCAATTGAAAATTTGTTCCGAGATATGTTATTATAGTGTTTTAACTACTCATGGTGCTTTACATTTTGTTCCAGTTCTCACTTAATGCAGTACCGATCTATGCATAAGTGATACGAGTCATATGACTGTGTGCCCAAATCATCTGACTTCAACTGCTAATACAATGACCGGTGGTGATCAATCTTACTTCGCTAGCAAAGATTACGGATACTTTGACATATTCAAAGCGCGCCTACTTTCTCTGTGGTAAGAAGTACGGAGTTCTTGGAGTTTCATATTAACGACTCTTAACTTTTTTTGTATACGTGAAAAATGGATTAAAAAGCATCAAGAAGAAATGACACGCATACATCTTTTTTTGTCTTATATTTTTTTTTTTTGCTTAATGCTAGCCAAGGTAGAAAGTCAATAGGAAAAAAGAATTAGGGAGAATGTGAATGAGGCCTGGTCATTAGTCAGTTATATGACACAGCAACACCATTAATAACATGTTGTACAGCGATCTATCTCTAAAAATGGTACCATACTTGAATTATCTAAACTTTGAACTGTATAATAGAGTATGTTGTCAGTGTGTTTTCCTTTATAGAAAGAGGAGTTCCAGAGTTTGTGCAACTAGCACAGTTTTGTAGGGAGGTTACTGATGATCAAAAGAATGAAGCTGAAAAAGTAGGGGTATCTTGCTTCTCCTAGGAAGAATTATCCTCATTGGTAACAACCTGAAATTTATTGCTCTTGCTTCTCCTAGCACAGTTTTGTTTGCTGTAAATTAGTTTCTTATCATGTTTCCCACTAATAGTTCTCCTGCTATCCTAATTCTGGATTAATTTTTTGGGGAATCATGTAGCTACCCGGCCATTGGATTTCCGGTTACCCTTCTCCTGATATTAATTATAAATATTCACTACTTTGGATTTTCTATCCAAAAAACCATTCGATCGCTACTTTGTTTTTATAGTTTTGTTGACTAATTTCAGTTCATGACATTGTTTGTGTTTTGAAGAAACAACTTCGTGGAGGTGGGGATGTGAGTTCTGGGTTCTCATGACAGCAACGCTTGCAATGGGTCATAAATTTGTCTTCACCGGCATTTTAATCCCTGGATACGAAGCCAATGCCATAAAAAGCAGAGATGGAACATATATATGCGAGCACTCTTAATCTCTAATATATGGCAATACACTAAGCCATAGGACTAATAGAATCTGTAGGCAATCTTTCAAAAAAATAAAAAATCCTGTGTGGGATGTTAATTAACCTTTCATGCGGCCTAGGACGTGAAGGAGCTTCAATATATCAGGTAATTATGTTGCAACACCAACTCCATTTACTCCATTCTTTCCCTATTAAGTTTCTACTGGGTCACTGTTTATATCGGTATGAAGCTCAAACACCTGTATGGTGCTGATGAGTTTTTGGTTTATTCCTTCATAATCTGTTTGAAGATTTTCTCTATGAGTTACAAGCCATAATTCTAAATTCCATAGGACAAATCGGATACAGTACTAATCATGATTACTTGGACGACAGGGGGTTGATTATAGATTGATAGTGCTTGTTAGGAGGTTTTATCTTTATGTACATGTTAGAGCATAGCTCGGTCAACCTCGCATGCGTTGCTATCTCAAGTATGTTTGTCAATGTTAGTGATCAAAACTATAAGTCTTGATTTCTAGCCTACATAGCTAAGTCTCGGACTAGGATAGAAAAGTGTAGTTGAGCTCAAGGACTTCATGGCGATTCATCATACAACGACGAAGATCTATACAAGGAACCGTGGAACTTCATCAACAAAAAGGTATGTGGAGACTTGAACTTATCTATCACTCAAAAGTCTATCTCTTCTATCTCCTACTTCTTATGAGACAAAAGTCGTATGCTATATAGACTAGATCATACACATTTGACATTTCGAGCTGAGCATTCATTGCTTATCTTTTATCTCGAAATCGTGTGTTGGTAAAGCGTTTCGCTTTGATCAAGTTTATCTTCACCTAGTGACGAAAGTCATGAAAAGTTTCAATCACTTTGAGAATTGCTCTGACGTGAATCGGTCTGTGAATAACGGCTACATAGCATCCTCTGAGAATGTCTCAATGATTGAAATGAGAGTTTAGATTACATAACCATATATTCCTTGAACCGAATTTTTCGAACTTTGAAGAGAAATCGGGAGGATTGTGGAATTGGATTGCCAAGTCCGCGAACCTGGTTCGCAGACTCAATCCGCGAACTGTTGGAAGTTCTCGACCGAGAATTTCTGCTGGGATTTTTCGAAACTCGTTTGTGTGCTAAGTTCGCGAACTGGCGGAAGTTCTCTTTCCGAGAATTTCTGCTGAGTTTGGAAAACTCAACCGATTAACTTAAGTCCACGAACTTGTTTGTGAATTTAAGAGGTTATGATCTAAAGATGTGCCCTGAACATGAAACATTAAATTACTAAGGAATGCTTTATGCAAACCGTGGCTATAATGTTCATGAGCCGATTCAATCAAATCGAATCATCTTTGTTTCAATTGTGTCTTGTGTAGTTACATAAGATCTCATAGCAATTGAACAACTCTTTAACTAGTTCATTTGAGTCAATTGAACTAGTTATGGTCAAGAAGAACAAGGTTAATATGAAATGCTCATATGGTTAACCTTTTGGGTTACTAAGTTGAACCAACATACACGTACACGTTTGGGCATGGTTTTCACGAACCCAGTAAACTGATAAGCACGTCAGTGCTACATTTTATACACATATTTATATTAGGTAGGACTCGATATTTTGGCTAACGACATTATTTTAGTGCTTTTGTAGAAAGCACAAGAAATTCTGCTCTTCTGGGGAATACACGTCTAAAGTAAAAGCTAAATTAGCATTTACCGCTCATACACCAATGGAGCCAGAGCTTAACATCAATGATCTAGTGGAATACCAAGTCACTGATTCATTTTGCACCATCACTTGCCATTTGACGGCCAGAGGATGATAGTGAGAAATAAAGTGGTCTCTTTGCTTAGGGGAAAGCACGTAAAGGGTTAGAAAAGTATTGGGACGTGGTGCTGTTCGGTTCATAAGAAAGAGGTGCATGTAATGATTGGTGAAACTATTTCGAGCAATGGATTTGGTTAGAGTTGTGGATGAAGTACCATCGAGAAAACAAGGCAAATATCTGTATGTTGGTTGGTTTTATGTGGAGTTGTTGTTCTTGAGAAATAGACGAGAAAGCTCGGGATACTTGGTAGCTTACTCCCGTGGATTCCTCACTGCGAACTTTCGATTCGAACAAGAGTGCATCAGCGAAGATGAAGGGTCTGTATGTCAGCTGGAGTTGGGAGAGTTTGCGAGATTGAATGGCAGCAGCTGTCTGCAATCAGTCCAAGGAAATGAATGGCGTGTAGGCTGGAAATAGAAGGGAAGGTGTGCTGACTGATTTGAGTTCGATCTCATACCTACCATGGGTTCGCTCAGAAATTGGTTTTGGTTGTTTGTATACTGAAGTTTTGTTTGCACAGCAACAACGATGGAGTCAAGGTTGCAGGTTTGAGTGATGGTGGCTATGCTATCGATGGAGTTCATTGCTGGCCAAGCTTGGACGAGTTTGGCACTTGAACTCGAGCCTGGAATGGAGAATATGAAGATGGATTGGCCTGAAATGATCTCGATGGGGTCGTGGTTAACTGAAACAGTTCTTCCTCGCTTTTTGTTTGTTATTGATCGAGCATATAATTGCAGGAAGTGGCAGGAATGGTTGCAGTCAAGAAGGGCCGCTGCTGTGGTGATTCGATGGAGATAAAGCGAGACGGTTGCAGTCGGATATTGACCGGAACAAGAGTGGATGAACTGATGTCGTGGTGAGCAACTCTGATGGGTTTTTACTGTGTAGAAGATGATGGAGCTCGAGCAGATGCATGAACTGTAACTAATGGGAGTTAAGGCGTTGGCTGGTTATAATGTACGAAGGAGAAGGACTAGTGCTCGATGCTAGAAAGAGTATGAAAGCATCAATGGAAGAAGCTCTTCTTTTGAGCTTGGCAGTGAACGAAACAAGAGGAAGAAGCTGAGAAGAGTGGTAGTTGGCTGTTGCAGTTGCTCTGGTGGAAGTACCTGCGAAGTCAAGCTACTGGTGGAGACGAAGAGTTCATGTTGGCAGCAAACAAAGCATATGGGTATTTTTGGACTGGGCATAGGCAACTTTGCTAGGTCTAAATTGGATTTGCGCAGCATATATAAGGGAAACGAACAGAAAGTGAAAGCAGGCCGGTTTTGGGAGTCGACTGTGGAGGCGGACGGCCAGAGAGCAAAAACAACAGAAACTTGAGAAGGAAAAGGAGGCCGCGGAAGTGTTTTGGAGCTCAAGAAAAAGAGGCGACAAAGACGTCGATATTGGTTTAATCGTTTCTTCTCTTTTGTTATTATTTTTTATGGGTTTTAAGAAACCCTTTGATATATTCTAATCCTTTTGTAGCTAGGGTTTTATGGAGAAAACTACTTCTAGCATTAAGACCATTAAGACCATTTGAATCGATTTTGAATAATTTGGTATTAGGCTATATGAATTGAATTTCGAAATCCAATAATTATGGTTTATTGATTTTACAAAGAATACATGTTGTTGCTTCACCGGCTTTGTACGACACAATAACCTAAGTTCATTAATTCATGTACGTTACAATTTTATGTGTTAGTATTTGATAATCCATGTTTAGGTTGATTCTTTTGATGGGTTATGCTTAGAAGAAGTAAATAATAATTGTAAATCTTTAAATTATGTTTTTGATAATTCTCTCGTCATTATAATTTGATAGGTCATGCTTAGAAATTTGATGGGCTATACTTAGGAGATGCGAGTTTATGATCGGAAATTATATCAATAATAGGTGTTGCAATAGAACAAAGCTATAAACACATATTTGGAATTAGAGTTCTTTTCGGTGCACAATTATAAATAGTAGTTGAATTCATAGACCCTAGTTACAAACTCCTTCCTATTGTGTTTTATTAATCTTCGTTTCTTTTGTTTCGTTCTTTTTAAATCCTTAATTCTAAAAATCCAAAAACATCATTGTCGGTTAATATTAGAGATATTGGTTACGGTATTTCCACCGCTCCCCGTGGGAACGACCCGTACTTGTCGCTGTCTACCAGTTGGACACCGTGCGATTGCGGTTATCACACCCCCACACTTATATTTTGCTAGTCCTCGATCAAAACAAATAGTTGACCCGCTACACAGCTGGTCATATCATAAGTGAGAGTTAGACCCGCTACACAGCTGGTCATAAAATGAAAATTCGAAATACAACACACAAGACCCGCTACACAGCTGGTCATGACAAATACCATACACAAGACCCGCTACACAGCTGGTCATAACCCTAAATATATATATATATATATATATTATTTTTTTTAAGACCCGCTACACAACTGGTCATTTTTTTTAGACCCGCTACACAGTTGGTCATCATTTCACTTTTTTTTTTCTTTTAAATTTTGAAAATACTTAACGAAAGTGTCACTCCCCCACACTTAAACATTACATTGTCCTCAATGTAATTGAGTCATCCAACGTAGAACTTAAGATGGGAATTCAAGCAAAAAGATAAAAGATGGAGGAAAGAAAACAAATCTGATGGGTTGACTCCCATGAAGCGAAATAGTATGGGTTGACTCCCATGAAGCAAAATCTTTGTATCCCTGCTTGCGCACATAAAGAACCTCAAACAAGGTGAAGTTTCACCAAAGTAAGCAGTAAAGCATATATATAAAGTCTTAAAAGTTGGGAATCAATCCAACGAATCAGGTCAGCTGCGAAGAATTTCGAAATCCAATAATTATGGTTTATTGATTTTACAAAGAATACATGTTGTTGCCTCACCGGATTTGTACGACACAATAGCCTAAGTTCATTAATTCATGTAGGTTACAATTTTATGTGTTAGTATTTGATAATCCATGCTTAGGTTGATTCTTTTGATGGGTTATGCTTAGACGAAGCAAATAATAATTGTAAATCTTTAAATTATGTTTTCGATAATTCTCTCGTCATTATAATTTGATAGGTCATGCTTAGAAATTTGATGGGCTATACTTAGGAGATGCGAGTTTATGATCGGAAATTATATCAATAATAGGTGTTGCAATAGAACAAAGCTATAAACACATATTTGGAATTAGAGTTCTTTTCGTTGCACAATTATAAATAGTAGTTGAATTCATAGACCTTAGTTACAAACTCCTTCTCATTATGTTTTATTAATCTTCGTTTCTTTTGTTTCGTTCTTTTTAAATCCTTAATTCTAAAAATCCATAAACATCATTGTCGGTTAATTTATTAGAGATATTGGTTACGGTATTTCCACCGCTCCCTGTGGGAACGACCCGTACTTGCCGCTGTCTACTAGTTGGACACCGTGCGATTGCGGTTATCACATATATAGAGTTCTCCCAGAATCCTATCAATTTTTGGCGTCGCTGCCGGGGAGCGATTGTGGAATATTGTGATTGGTATTTTTGATTTTGTAAATATCTTTTTATTTTTATTCTTTTGTATAGTATTCTTTTTATTTTTAAGGATTTCTTTTTCCTTTTGACTTGTTTTGTGTTTCAGAATTTTATTGCAGGAGCCTTTTTGAGAACGATGAATGTTTTGCGCGAGACGTCGTCTATGACGCTTGGTGAATATAAGATGGGTCACGGTATAAGGAAGTTCTTGATTATAATCGTCTCAGGTATGGAACTTGGAATCCACGTAATTTCGTTATGTGTGGTTATTCAGATGAGTATCAACCCCAATACCATGAGGGTGAAAATGAACTTGACGCTACAAGTGATTTTAGGAATTATGATACAGATAAAATATCTGAATCTATTGTATCTTACCCAACTCATGATCATTTAACTGATTATTTGCCTATTCAAAAGGACGAGAGTTGTGTTAGAGACGCCATTTATTCAGATAATGATGATTTAGAAGAACATATTTATACAGAAGATACTATTGTTGAGTCTGATGACTTAGAGACAGTAGATGTGCATAATGAGATATTTTCTAATCATTCAAATAATGAGTTTCCTATAAGTCACTTAGTTGCGGATAGTGATGAGGCGATTATTCATGATATTGTTGCTCCATTGTGCTCTTGTTTTTCTGATCCATCTAGTGATTTTCTGAATGTTGAACATATTGATATTGGTCAGATAACTTGTGTCGATGATTTTGAGCCTTTATCTGTTTGTTTATCCCACTTTTCTGATTCCGATGACCCTATGATTATTGATATTATCAATGCATTGCGACCGGATAATCAAGGTAACTCAACAACGGAAGTTATTTCCGCGGACTTAGAACCGAATTTAGGAGTTGCAGATTTTGATAAACTTGAACCATTAGATACAAGTTTAAACCATTGTGTTGAGTTTGATAATCTGGTACCTTTTTGCATTGTTAGTACATTGCTTCCTATGATTTCTAGTGAAGAAAATGTGTCGACCAGATGTATTTCAGCTGATTTAGAACCTGATATAGAGTGTGCTTCCCGAATAGAAAATAAGATACATTCTATATTTGTTGTCCATGTGAGTGATTTATTTATCTCGACTAAGGACTGTTTTCTATTGGGAATGGATTTACACATCTTTTTGGAGGTTTATAGTGTTTGCAGGTTCATAAATTCATATAGCCTAATACCAAATTATTCAATATCGATACAAATGGTCTTAATGCTAGAAGTAATTTTCTCCATAAAACCCTAGCTACAAAAGGATTAGAACATATCAAAGGGTTTCTTAAAACCCATCAAAAATAATAACAAAAGAGGAGAAACGATTAAACCAATATCGTCTTCGTCGCCTCTTTTTCTTGAGCTCCAAAACACTTCCACGGCCTCCTTTTCCTTCTCAAGTTTCTGTTGTTTTTGCTCTCTGGCCGTCCGCCTCCACAGTCGACTCCAAAAACCGGCCTGCTTTCACTTTCTGTTCGTTTCCCTTATATATGCTGCGCAAATCCAATTTAGACCTAGCAAAGTTGCCTAGGACCAGTCCAAAAATATCCATATGCTTTGTTTGCTGCCAACATGAACTCTTCGTCTCCACCAGTAGCTTGACTTCGCAGGTACTTCCAGCAGTTGCAACTGCAACAGCCAACTACCACTCTTCTCAGCTTCTTCCTCTTGTTTCGTTCACTGCTAAGCTCAAAAGACGAGCTTCTTCCATTGATGCTTCCATACTCTTTCCAACATCGAGCACTAGTTCTTCTCCTTCGAACATTATAACCAGCCAACGCCTTAACTCCCATTAGTTACAGTTCATGCATCTGCTCGAGCTCCATCATCTTCTACACAGTAAAAACCCATCAGAGTTGTTCACCACGACATCAGTTCATCCACTCTTGTTCCGGTCAATATCCGACTGCAACCGTCTCGCTTCATCTCCATCGAATCACCACAGCAGCGGCCCTTCTTGACTGCAACCATTCCTACCACTTCCTGCAATTATATGCTCGATCAATAACAAACAAAAAGCAAGGAAGAACTGTTTCCGTTAACCACGACCCCATCGAGATCATTTCAGGACAATCCATCTTCATATTCTCCATTCCAGGGTCAAGTTCAAGTGCCAAACTCGTCCAAGCTTGGCCAGCAATGAACTCCATCGATAGCACATCCACCATCACTCAAACCTGCAACCTTGACTCCATCGTTGTTGCTGTGCAAATAAAACTTCAGTATACAAACAACCAACACCAATTTCTGACCGAACCCATGGTAGGTATGAGATCGAACTCAAATCAGTCAGTACACATTCCCTTCTATTTCCAGCCTACACGCCATTCATTTCCTTGGACTGATTGCAGAGAGCTGCTGCCATTCAATCTCGCAAACTCTCCCAATTCCAACTGACATACGGACCCTTCATCTTCGCTGCTGCACTCTTGTTCGAATCGAAAGTTCGCAGTGAGGAATCCACGGAAGTAAGCTACCAAGTATCCCGAGCTTTCTCGTCTATTTCTCAAGAACAACAACTCCACATAAAACCAACCAACATACAGATATTTGCCTTGTTTTCTCGATGGTACTTCATCCACAACTCATCCCAAATCCATTGCTCGAAATAGTTTCACCAATCATTACATGCACCTCTTTCTTATGAACCGAACAGCACCACGTCCCAATACTTTTCTAACCCTTCAAGTGCTTTCCCCTAAGCAAAGAGACCACTTTATTTCTCACTATCATCCTCTGGCCGTCAAATGGCAAGTGATGGTGCAAAATGAATCAGTGACTTGGTATTCCATTGGATGATTGATGTTAAGCTCTAGCACCATTGGTGTATGAGCGGTAAATGCTAATTTAGCTTCTATTTTAGACGTTTATTCCCCGATAGAGCAGAATTCCTTGTGCTTTCTACAAAAGCACTAAAATAATGTCGTTAGCCAAAATATCGAGTCCTAACTAATATAAATATGGGTATAAAATGTAGCACTGACGTGCTTATCATAAACGTCTACCCAAGTATGTGTGACAAGCTAAGTTTTCGATGTAACGGTTGAGAAATATTAGCTTGAATCTAAATCAGGTTTTCATCTAACGGTGAATAAGGATTGCTTTGTAACTAAAGCAAAACCCTGATTTGAAGGCTATATAAAAGAGACATCTAGAATTGTGCAAAACTAATCCCCACACGTCTGTGTGCTACTAGTGCGCCTGCTAGAGTCGATCTCCATTAACCTTTGATTTTCTTCTCTAAAATCAGGTTAACGACTTAAAGACTTCATTGGGATTGTGAAGCCAGACCGATACTACTTTATCGTAGTTGTGTGATCTGATCTTGTAGAGAGGTGATTGATTAATCTAGGCTTTTCTTCGGGAATATAAGACCGGATTATCAATTGGTTCATGTTCACCTTGATTTCATATCAAAAGACGGAACAAAACCTAGGGTTTATCTGTGGGAGACAGATTTATCCTTGTATAGACTTTTCTGTGTGAGACAGATCTATTTATTATCAAGTCTGTGATTTTGGGTTACAACAACTCTTGGTTGTGGGTGAGATCAGCTAAGGGAATCAAGTGCGCAGTATCCTGCTGGGATCAGAGGCGTAGGAGTACAACTGTACCTTGCATCGGTGGGAGACTGATTGGGGTTCAACAATAGTCGAGTCCGAAGTTAGTATGCAGTAGGCTAGTGTCTGTAGCGGCTTCATACAGTGTGTATTCAATCTGGACTAGGTCCCGGGGTTTTTCTGCATTTGCGCTTTCCTCGTTAACAAAATTTCTGGTGTCTGTGTTATTTCTTTTCCGCATTATATTTTGTATAATTTAAATAATTAATACAGGTTGTGCGTTCGTGATCATCAATTGGAAATCCAACCTTTGGTTGTTGATTGATATTGATTGATCCTTGGACATTGGTCTTTGGTACCGTCCAAGTATTCCTTGTATTTGATAAAGACTCGCTATTGTTTTTAGCTTGAGTAAAAATCAAATCAAGAGAGAGATATTAACTCCTTGAGATACTGTTATCTAGATTGAGTCTGACTGTCTAGTTGATTCTCTAGCAAAGTATTTCGGAGTTAGTCCATACAGATTGCTAAGCGAAATATTGGGTGGTGTTTTTAGACCCCCGCTTTTTCAATTGGTATCAGAGCAGGTAAACACGTTCAAGACCTAACAAGTCTGTGTTTGTAGCGATCTGACTCTATGGACAGAGGTGCTATCTCTATTAACGTACCACCAGTCCTCGATGGCTCAAACTATCTATGGTGGAAATTTGCTATGCGCGTTTTTCTTCAGTCGCGTGACTTCCAATCATGGATATGTGTTGTGAATGGCTATGAGACTCCCGTTGTTATGGAAAGATATGTTGTTGTACCAAAAGATTTATGTATGTACAATACTACCGAGTTAGTTGCTGCAAGGAAAAACTCCGACGGGTTGAATGCCATCCTACATGCTTTTTCCTCAAACCTTAGACATCATGTGATCTCATGCACTACGTCCAAAGAATCTTGGGATACTTTAGAAAGCGTATTTGGAGGTAACCCCAGTGAAAAGGAAGCTAGGCTTCAAAACCTTAATTCCGAATGGGAAGACCTTTCTATGGCAGAAGAAGATTCTTTCGACGATTTTTATCACAAATTGTCTGAAATTGTTAACGCATCATGTGCATTGGGTAGGAAAATTCCTGAAAAGGAAATTGTGATGAAAATCCTTCGATCACTGCCATCCAGATACGAATCTAAAATACATGCCATCGTTGAAGGAAATAACCTTAACACTCTTTCACGAAACACACTGGTCGGAAAAATTAGAATTTTCGATCGCGAATATATGGCAAGAGATGATCATCATTTGCTTGGAAACCGTGTCACCTCTCCTGATCATAAATTTTGTCATCCAAAATTGACGAAAGAGAAAAGTGAGAATTACTTTATTTCTACGTTGTCTTTGTTTATACAAAAACTTAAGAAGATCCTCAGACGTAGTAAAAGAAAGTCTCAAAAGGAAACTTCGTTAGTCAATATAAAGGATAAGAATACCAAGAATAGCCGTACTAATGAAACTGGTCTTATGTGTGTTCAAGCCTCTTCGAAAAATCCTGAAACGGAGATAAGAGAGATAACTAAAGCATGGATGAATACTCTTGATTATTGTCCTGAGGAAATCTATGATTGCTCTCTCAGTATTTTTGCTGAAAATCATTCTCAGGATTCCTTCGTAACATGTCCGCCTGTGTTGGATCAGCAAACCTCTCCTGATTTTGTGTTGAACTCCAGGAGTTTATCAGAAAAGAGTCTACCAAATCACTCTGTTCAGTTGAGTTCACCTCAGGATCATCTTAGCACGTCAAATCAAAAACAGTCCTTCCTGGCTAATCGTAGTATGCTGAAAACAAAAAGGAAGTCTACCTTTCATCAAAAGGTGTTTTCAAAAACGGTGCAGAATTTGCAAAGATCTGCAGTCAAGTTTTCTAAAACTCTGATCACAATGGATAGAAACCTAGTGAAATGGGTGGTTTCTCTCTTTGCAAAGATTAACCCAGTCCAATCTTGGATTGGAGGCCTTATGCTCAGTAATCTTGTTGAAAAATGATTCTTGTGTTCTCTTCCTCTTATACAAGAATCATAATATGCAAGGGTACTGTAACATATTTTTTTGTGCTTTTTCAGGTCTTGTTCGTGAACGGCTTCATTTTTTTTTTTTTTGATAACCAACTTCAGTTAGGATTTGGTAAAAAGGGTGTTTCTGGGAATTCTACACCTGTATTCCTTTTAAAAGGCTCTACCTCTTCAGCACTCTCATTTCATCCTCTCTATCATGTCCCCCTCTAGTCTTTCAAGTAAAGAAAGTGATGTATGGACAGTTCTGTTTCCCTCAAAGAAGATTTGTTTCGATTCTTCTGACAATGAGATGTGCTATGACAAACATGTCTCTTCTTCTGATGAGAACCCTTCTGTCTCTCTGTTTGATAAGCTCTCTCTAACCATGAATCTCGTTTTGGAACAAGTTCGTGCTCTGAAAAATGAACTTGAAGTGTCTTCCAAAAAACTTGAGGAGAAAATGGATAGTCTTGAATCAAGGATTGACCTAATCGAAGATGAGATTGAAGAATATAGGGAATACGAGAAGAATATTCAAGGTAAGTGAAATGATTGATAAGAGGTATAAATACCTAGTATGTCTTCTTTTTGGAATAGTTGGAAGAATAACTAGTGATTTGAATAGCAATGATTGTGACTACACATAGCTATTTTTGTTTTCATCTTCTTATGTTATTTTTTAGGTTTATTGGTTATTAAATTCTAAAAATATTGGGAGGATGATGTTTATTGCAGTATTTTAATGGTTTGTGATATTGCAATGTTTTTATGGGATATGTATTATTTACGTCCGTGAACTTGAAGGTCCCATATTGCAGTCAAAAGTAAAGTCGTTCATGAATCAGTATTCGTATTGATGAAAGGACGAATGGACTTTTGACATATACAAAAGTTATGCCTATGCAATCATGTATTTGATGGAAAATAGGATAAAATCTTTTGTTCAACAAGGATAAAGTATATTATGTCGTTATGATGGAAAGTAGAATAGATCTTGTATGTTATCCACGGTATTGATCTTCATTGATCCATTTTATTACGTTTTACCGTGAAGGCTCCATTGTGTGTCTTATGTTGAGCACCTTACAACAAAGTCGATTTACCTTGGCTTTGTTGGTTGTTCCATAAGATGCTATATGTCGAGCATTAGGAACTAAATTAATCAACTAGTTTGGTAATTTAGTTTGTACTCCATAAGTTTTCTTTCTTATGTTGAGTACATGTACGGTTAAGGTTGTCATATTCTATGATGAACTTAGTCGGGGTTCCATAAGTTCTCTTGTGTTGAGCCCAAAATAATTAAATTAATTACTTCAGTGATTAGTTTGGTTATTTGTATTCCAATTAGATTAATTATAGGTTCTCTTGTAATTAATCTAGTTGAGTTTTCATTTATTCCACAAGTTCTTGTGTTGAGTATATGAAAGGATACACTATCATGTTCTTTGGTTAATGTAATCATATATTCCGTAAGGTTTTCCTTATGTTGAGTATTTGAACGGTTAAGTTAGTCACCTCCGTGTGATTGACTTAGTCGTAGCTCCGTGAGTTTACTTATGTTGAGCACTTTCAATTAAATTGATCACTTTTGTGGTTTGATTTAGTTGCGTATTCCAATTAAATTAATCATGGGCTTACTTGTGGTTAATTTGGTTGAGCTTTGGATATAGAAAATCATTCCTATGGTTTTTGGTGTCCAATAAAAAATCCTTCTTTTTTGTCGAAATTAAGGTTGCTCTTGTTGTTCTCTCGGGAATGACATCAAATGGGGGAGAGTTCTTTTGAACTTGTGCTTAATGGTAATATCTTGTGGGGAGTGCGGCTGTGGAATTTTATAGGGGTTATCTTGTATCTTAAAACTCCTCGATGAATGATGTTAGCTTCGGCTATTAGATTGCATCTAAATTAAGTTGGTATGTATTTTTCTTTTGGTCATGAAATGTTTCTTGTGGAAATTTCATTATGATCCCATTCTTGTACCTTTGCCAATTTTATTGACAAAACGGGGGAGAAATATTGTAGTTCACACTACAAATACATATGGTTTTCGGATAATTGTGTAAGGGGGAGTGGTTTCCATGATCGAGATGGAGTTTTGACTAAGGGGGAGTGATACATATCACCGTAGTATTATTGTTAAAGTCGTGATACAATTGGACTTTGATGTTATATAATAATACTATGACACTGTATAATAATGATCTAGAATCTCGATTTCTCTCATTGTTATAGCTACGGATCTTCAACAACGATGGTTCTAAACTTACAACCTTTGGGATCATTGGAGTACTTGGAATGAAGAAGATTTCAAGGAACGTTGAAGATTAGACTATGGAATAAGCCACTAAAGTTTATCTTTTTTATATTTCATATGTATTAATAGTTTTTTCACTAAAATTGACAAAGGGGGAGATTGTTAGAGCATAGCTCGGTCAACCTCGCATGCGTTGCTATCTCAAGCATGTTTTTCAATGTTAGTGATCAAAACTATAA
Organism: Papaver somniferum; assembly: GCF_003573695.1. NCBI lineage: Eukaryota > Viridiplantae > Streptophyta > Magnoliopsida > Ranunculales > Papaveraceae > Papaver > Papaver somniferum. The sequence goes on along the minus strand of NC_039367.1, from coordinate 83,587,658 downwards.
GTCTTGATTTCTAGCCTACATAGCTAAGTCTCGTACTAGGATAGAAAAGTGTAGTTGAGCTCAAGGACTTCATGGAGATTTATCATACAACGACGAAGATTTATACAAGGAACCGTGGAACTTCATTAACAAAAAGGTATGTGGAGACTTGAACTTATCTATCACTCAAAAGTCTATCTCTTCTATCTCCTACTTCTTATGAGACAAAAGTCGTATGCTATATAGACTAGATCATACACATTTGACACTTCGATCTGAGAATTCATTGCTTATTTTTTATCTTGAAATCGTGTGTTGGTAAAGCGTTTCGCTTTGATCAAGTTTATCTTCACCTAGTGACGAAAGTCATGAAAAGTTTCAATCACTCTGAGAATTGCTTTGACGTGAATCGGTCTGTGAATAACGGCTACATATCGTCCTGTGAGAATGTCTCAATGATTGAAATGAGAGTTTAGATTACATAACCATGTATTCCTTGAACCGAGTTTTTCGAACTTTGTTGATCAAGAGAAATCGGGAGGATTTTGGAATTGGCTTGCCAAGTCCGCGAACTGTCGAAAGTTCTCGACCGAGAATTTCTGCTGGGATTTTCCGAAACTCGTTTGTGTGCTAAGTCCGCGAGCTCAGTCCGCGAACTGGCGGAAGTTTTCTTTCCGAGATTTTCTGATGAGTTTGGAAAACTCGACCGATTAACTTAAGTACGCGAACTTCTTTGTGAACTTAAGAGGTTATGATCTAAAGATGTGCTCTGAACATGAAACATTAAATTACTAAGGAATGCTTTATGCAAACCGTGGCTATAATGTTCATGAGCCGATTCAATCAAATAGAATCATCTTTGTTTCAATTGTGTCTTGTGTAGTTACATAAAATCTCATAGCAATTGAACAACTCTTTAACTAGTTCATTTGAGTCAATTGAACTAGTTATGGTAGAGAAGAACAAGGTTAATATGAAATGCTCATATGGTTAACCTTTTGGGTTACTATGTTGAACCAACATACACGTACACGTTTGGGTATAGTTTTCACGAACCCAGTAAACGTCTACCCAAGTGTGTGTGACAAGCTAAGTTTTCGATCTAACGGTTGAGAAATATTAACTTGAATCTAAATCAGGTTTTCATCTAACGGTGAATAAGGATTGCTTTGTAACTAAGGCAAAATCCTGATTTGAAGGCTATATAAAGGAGACATCTAGCATTGTGAAAAACTAATCCCCACACGTCTGTGTGCTACTAGTGCGCCCGCTAGAGTCGATCTCCATTAACGTTTGATTTTCTTCTCTAAAATCAGGTTAACAACTTAAAGACTTCATTGGGATTGTGAAGCCAGACCGATACTACTTTATCGTAGTTGTGTGATCTGATCTTGCATCTTCTATCGTACGAGTACAATCGATTGATTGTTTTGATATCGTGAGAGTTCTCCGATAGGCAATAAAAGAAGTCACAAACATCTTCGTCTCACTGTTTGTGATTCCTCGACAATCCGCTTGTGTAGTCAGGAAGGATTGTAGAGAGGTGATTGATTAATCTAGGCTGTTCTTCGGAAATATAAGACCGGATTATCAATTGGTTTCTGTTCACCTTGATTTCATATCAAAAGACGGAAAAAAACCTAGGGTTTATCTGTGGGAGACATATTTATCCTTTTATAGACTTTTCTGTGTGAGATAAATCTGTTTATTATCAAGTCTGTGATTTTGGGTTACATCAACTCTTGGTTGTGGGTGAGATCAGCTAAGGGAATCAAGTGCGCAGTATCCTGCTGGGATCAGAGGCGTAGGATTACAACTGTACCTTGGATCGGTGGGAGACTGATTGGGGTTCAATAATAGTCCAGTCCGAAGTTAGTTTGCAGTAGGCTAGTGTCTGTAGTGGCTTAATACAATGTGTATTCAATCTGGACTAGGTCCCGGGGTTTTTCTGCATTTGCGGTTTCCTCGTTAACAAAATTTCCGGTGTCTGTGTTATTTCTTTTCCGCATTATATTTTATATAATTGAAATAATACAGGTTGTGCGTTCGTGATCATCAATTGGAAATCCAACCTTTGGTTGTTGATTGATATTGATTGATCCTTGGACATTGGTCTTTGGTACCGTCCAAGTATTCCTTGTATTTGATAAAGACTCGCTATTGTTTTTAGCTTGAGTAAAAATCAAATCAAGAGAGAGATATTAACTCCTTGAGATACTTTTATCTAGATTGAGTCTGACTGTCTAGTTGATTCTCTAGCAAAGTATTTCGGAGTTAGTCCATACATATTGCTAAGCGATCTCCATTAACCTTTGATTTTCTTCTCTAAAATCAGGTTAACGACTTAAAGACTTTATTGGGATTGTGAAGCCAGACCGATACTACTTTATCGTAGTTGTGTGATCTGATCTTGCAACTTCTATCGTACGAGTACAATCGATTGATTGGCTTGAGATCGTGAGAGTTCTCCGATAGGCAAGATAAAGAAGTCACAAACATCTTCGTCTCACTGTTTGTGATTCCTCGACAATCCGCTAGTGTAGTCAGGAAGGATTGTAGAGAGGTGATTGATTAATCTAGGCTGTTCTTCGGGAATATAAGACTGGATTATCAATTGGTTCATGTTTACCTTGATTTCATATCAAAAGACGAAACAAAACCTAGGGTTTATCTGTGGAGCTTTAGACTCCACGGCGTTCATCGAATGAAGACGAAGAACTACTCAAGGAAACTTGTGGAACTTCATCAACAAAAGGTATGTGGAGACTTGAACTTATCTATCACTCAAAAGTGTATCTACTCTATCTCTTATTTGAGACAAAAGTTGTATTACTATATAGACTTCAATTATACACATTTGTTATTCCGAGCCAAGTTTATCTCGCTTATCTATTTCTCGAAATATGTGTTGGTAAGCTTTCGCTTTGGCCAAGTTCATCTTTACTCGTGACGAAAGTCATATTATTTCAATAACTTGAAAATCGCTTTGATGTTAATAGTTTGTGAATAACAACTATTTTAACATCCTCTAAGAAAGTTTCAATGATTGAAATGAGAGTTTAGAACAAGTAACCATGTTTGGATATAAACATAGTGTGTTCTCAAATTTGTGTAAAAGTCCAAAACCGGGAACCTAAAGTATGCGTACCCGTACGCGTACCGGCGGTTGTTGGAAACTCGGGAAAGTACGCATACCCGTACGCATACTGGCAGAAGTTTCACGTCGTGAATTTCTGCTGGAGTTTGGGGAGACAGATTTATCCTTTTATATACTTTTCTGTGTGAGACAGATCTGTTTATTATCAAGTCTGTGATTTTGGGTTATAACAACTCTTGGTTGTGGGTGAGATCAGCTAAGGGAATCAAGTGCGCAGTATCCTGCTGGGATCAGAGGCGTAGGAGTACAACTGTACCTTGCATCGGTGGGAGACTGATTGGGGTTCAACAATAGTCGAGTCCGAAGTTAGTATGCAGTAGGCTAGTGTATGTAGCGGCTTAATACAGTGTGTATTCAATCTGGACTAGGTCCCGGGGTTTTTCTGCATTTGCGCTTTCCTCGTTAACAAAATTTCTGGTGTCTGTGTTATTTCTTTTCCGCATTATATTTTGTATAATTGAAATAATTAATACAGGTTGTGCGTTCGTGATCATCAATTGGAAATCCAACCTTTGGTTGTTGATTGATATTGATTGATCCTTGGACATTGGTCTTTGGTACCGTCCAAGTATTCCTTGTATTTGATAAAGACTCGCTATTGTTTTTAGCTTGAGTAAAAATCAAATCAAGAGAGATATATTAACTCCTTGAGATACTTTTATCTAGATTGAGTCTGACTGTCTAGTTGATTCTCTAGCAAAGTATTTCGGAGTTAGTCCATACAAATTGTTAAGCGAAATATTGGGTGGTGTTGTTAGACCCCCGCTTTTTCAGTACAATTATCTATCTATACTTGAATATATGCACCTAATCTTTGCTGCACTTTAAAGCATTATGTATGAAATAGAGAATCCCTTGAAGGAAACTGCAAAAAAAAAAAATCTTCATCTGGAATAGATTTGTAACAGCGTGAGACACAAGAAATGTATTGTTCCGACAAAGCTCGTGTCATCAAAAACAAGGTAAGTATACTTCTCATATAACCAATGTGGATCTGATATATTTAACCTTGCATATTGGTTGCCATATCCAAGGTATTGCACTATTTAGTACTTTCAATTCTACTAATACTTCTCATATAACCAATGTGGATCTGATATATTTAACCTTGCATATTGGTTGCTATATCCAGGGTACTGCACTATTTAGTACTTTGAATTCTACTAATACTTCTCATATAACCAATGTGGATCTGATACGAGACTTCAGTGTATGGTCTATAGTTCGGTTCTCTCAAATTTTTGCCCAACATGCGGCCTAGGACGTAGTGGTGATCAGTGTTATTGGTTCATATGGTAATTGGATTTGTAATGGACTGAAACAATGACAGTCAGAGAAGTATCGTAATCCTATAAGTGTTTTGTAAAGTAATATTTAATTAGGAATTTTGTATTGAATTATATGGATTTTTATTATAAAAAGTTAATGGTTTTTGTATGTGCAAGTTGAAATGGATATTTTTTTATCTATTTTTTTTTATGGTGGTAGAAGCTGAAATGCAAGTTGAAATTCTTTATTTTCGGCCTTACTTTCTTAGTTACTTAGTTACCATTGGATAGCCTTTTACTTCTAATGTTTCTGTTCGGGTGTGTTAGTTATAATCATCTTTTTTTTTTTATCTCCGCAAGTTGATGATAGATATCAGGGTAATATCGTTTAAAATTTAAAGTTTAGTGGGTCTCAACAGGATTCAATCTTAGAATGGAGGTTGATGGAATTTGTTATATTGGAGAATAGTGATTATAGTGGGTTGAGAACACGCCATTAGTTAGTGATACCAAAAATTAACAGCCAATCATCAGAGACGGCCAATTGGAAAATGGGGTGGTGACATTTGATGGGAAAACTTGCTGTTACAGTATGTTTCCTTAGATATCCAATTTCACTTGAAGGTGAGCAAAATTTAAGTCGACGCGAAAGAAAAATTGGCATAGGCTTATTTCCAAACTAAGCCTACTAAACAAGCTGATGAGTGGTTTACGGCATGTCACACTGTTAGTATTGCTGCTCTGAAAGAAGATGCAGAACGAGTTTTTCATGGATTTGAGTTAGACCCGAGAATTGAATGTAAAAGGCCAATGCCGATAAATCCAGTATTGTGGGTGGTGGTTGTTGTAGATTTGAGAGATGGAGGAGGAAGAAAGATGCATGTTTACACTATATGTAGGTTTTACTTATAGGGATGGTATATTATTTTTTGTAAACACCAAATAAAAAATGCATCCGGATGGGACGAGGGGAAGCCGAGCCACATCTAATCAAAAATGTATCGCGATGGGACAGGAAAAAGTCATGCAACACCAAATAAAAAATATATCTGGACGGGGCGAGGCGAAGTCGAAGCCGAGCCACACCTTATCAAAAACGCATCGCGATGGGGCGGCGCGAAGCCGTGCAACACCAAATAAAGTTCATTGGGACGGGACGAGACGAAGCCGAAATCGAGCCACACCTAATAAAGAATGCATAGGGATGGCGCGAGGCGAGGCGAAGCCCAAACCGAGCCACACTTTATCGAAAATGTATCAACTAAATTATCCACATGTGACTATGAAGGTGATAGTGGAAGGTTTGTGGAGCCTCCCGGTGCGTAGCACGGACACACAATCTAGTTTTAATTAAAAAGAGAAAGTTACACATTGTTTTAGTATATCATTGCGTAACAGATTATCCATCCAGCTAGGCCAATCATAATGCCAACTAAAACTTAAACTTCGTATTCTAGCAAACTTTGCTACAACTTAAACTTCGTATTCTAGCAAACTTTGCTACAAAATCTGCTAAGTGACTAGCATCATATGTACATAAGTACAAATCCAAGAATCAAAAATGTTAAGAGCTTCATTTATTACATCATAAGTTGTCTATTTTACCGTTAAAATCTTCCATTTAAATCATTCATCACATTAGTCATTCACCTTCCAAATGAATGTTCCTTCATCCCATATCTTTAGCGCACAACACTACTTCCAACAAAGTTAATGTTTCTATTAGAGCATCACTAGGTCAAACTCACAATTTTTGGTATGTCAAGCTTGTTGTCATTTTAGTTTATCGAAATTATGTCTTGATTTATATACTAAAGTTAGTATCGGCCTAGTAATAAAGCACGGTAGTTGAGTATGAGAATTCACCAATCGACCTTGAAGATTGAAGACTGAAGATGGCGTCAACGGAAACTTCATCAGTATAGGTATGTGAAGGATGACTATCCTATTTACTCAGATTATCTACCATTTTATCTACTGAGAAGAGTCATATGACTTTAGTATAATGATGAACATCACAAAGAATGATGAAGCTAAGGAGTAACTCAAGTTAGTTCTTAAAGTTCACCTACTATTTTACCAATTCACAAACTTGAACTTATAAATATCAAGACTTGAATTTTAAATCTCGATTAACTCGTGTACATGAACTGATTTGCTCAGTTCGCGAACTAGTCGATTTTGAAATAGTACTGAATATTATTTAATTCAAAGGTACCGAACTGATTCATACATATCGTGAACTATATGATTTTGAATATTTCATGTACACCTTTTGTTTTCAAGTATACAAACTGTTTTGACAGTTTGCGAACTTTCCAATTTCAAAAGGTCCCTGAGTTACGAGACAACTTCGAGTTTACAAACTGTATTGAAAGTTTACAAACGGATTCAGTCTTATGATGTATACTTTACTTATTCTTGACGATTCCATGACTTCTGAAAAAGCGGGGGTCTAACAACCTCACCCAATATTTCGTTTAACAATATGTATGGACTAACTCTAGTATACTTTCAAGAGAATCAACTAGAAAGTCAGACTCAATCTTAATAAAAAGTTTATCAAAGAGTTGTATCTCAATTTCTTAATTCAATCCGCAATCAAGCAAATAAGGATTTGCGAGCCTGATTCAATATAAGAGAAATAACTTAAACGGTACCAAACACCAATGTTCAAGGATCAATCAATTTCAATCAATAACCAAAGTTTGGATTTACCAATTGATCGATTCAACGCACAACATGTGATATTTCAATTATATAACAAAATATAATGCGGAAAAGAAATAACACAAACACCATTTTGTTAACGAGGAAACCGCAAGTGCAGAAAAACCCCGGGACCTAGTCCAAATTTGAACACCAAACTGTATTAAGCCGCTACAGACACTAGCCTACTACCAAGCTAACTTCGGTCTGGAATGTAGTTGAGCCCTAATAAATCTCACACTGATCAAGGTACAGTTGTGTTCCTTATATCTCTGATCCCAGCAGGATACTACGCACTTGATTCCCTTAGCTGATCTCACCCACAACTAAGAGTTGCTATGACCCAAAGTCGAAGACTTGATAAACAAATCTGTATCACACAAAAAAGTCTATTGAATAGATAAATATGTCTCCCACAGATATACCTTCGAGTTTTTGTTCCGTCTTTTGATAAATCAAGGTGAACATGAACCAATTGATAACCCAGACTTATATTCCCGAAGAACAACCGAGTATTATCAATCACCTCACAATAATCTTAATCGATTAACGAAACAAGATATTGTGGAATCACAAACGATGAGACGAAGATGTTTGTGACTACTTTTATATCTTACCTATCAGAGATATAAATCTCGAGCTAATCTTACGATTGTACTCAATCACAATAGAAAACAACAAGATCAGATCACGCAATTACAAAGAAAATAGTTGGGTCTGGCTTCATAATCCCAATGAAGTTAAAGGAGAATCGACTCTCGTTATGCAACTAGTATCACACAAGAGGTGTGGGGATTAGGTTTCCCAGTTTCTAGAGTTCTCATTTATATAGATTTCCAATCAGGGTTTGCAATCTAAGTTACCTTGGTAACAAAGCATTCAATATTCACCATTATATGAAAACCTGATTAGATTGAAGCTAATATATTTCAACCGTTAGATCGAATTTAGATTGTTATACACAAATGAAATTTACCTTCCTTTAGGTTTGAGTAACCGTACCTAAACGTGTACACTTAGTCGGTTCAACAATAGTTAACCAATGGTTATCCATATGAGCACTTTCATATCAACCTTATTCATCTTTACCATAACTAGTTCAAATGACTCAAATGAACTAGTTTGAGAGTTGTTCAATTGCTTAGATCTCATAGAAGTATATAAGACACAATCGAAGCAAAATCGATTTAGATTCACTCGAATCAATTCATGAACATTATAGACACGGTTTGCAAAGATTGCATTCCTTATTATATAAATTTTTTAGTTCATGAACAAACCGATTTTAGAAAGTAACCTACTTAAGTATGCAAACGGGTAAGCATACCTAAGTAGCCGAACCGAGTTTGGTTACGCTAGTACGTGTATGGGTACGCATACCACTTCACACTTATAACTACACTTACTATCCTAATCTGAGACTTAGCTACAAGTAGACTAGAAACCAAGACTTATAGTTTTGGAAACTAAACTTGACAAACAAGCTTGAGATATCAACGCTTGCGAGTTCGACCGAGCAATGCTCTAACAATCTCCCCCTTTGTCAATTTTAGTGGCAAAACTATTAATACATATGGAATACAAAACAAATAAACTTTGTAGCTTCTCATCCAAATGCTTGATCTCCTTGGTTCTTCAACATTACTCGAAATCTTCGTCACTTCCAAGTACTCCAATTATTCTAAATGTGTTCAACTCAGCATCACCGTTGTTGAAGATTTGTATCTATAACAATGAGAAAACAATAACTCTCAATCATTGTTATACAATGTCATAGTATTATTACACAACATCAATGTTAAATTGTATCACAACTTTGACAACAATACTATGGTGATATGTATCCCCTTAGTCAATACTTCATCTCACATGAAAACCACTCCCCCTTACATAATGATCCGAAAACCATATGTATTTTTAGTGTGAACTACACATTAATTTCTCCCCCTTTTTGTCAATAAAATTGGCAAAGGTACGAAAATTAGTGGGACCCTAATGAAATTTCCATAGATATACTTCATGACCAAAAGAAAAGCACATATCAACTTTTTTAGATGCAATCATATAGCCGAAACTAAATACATTCATCAAGGAGTTTATAAAGATACAAGATAACCCCTATAATATTCCACAACCGCACTCCCTATAAATATTAGGCAATTAAGCACAAGTTCAATTAAGAACTTTCCCCCATAAAATGTTATTCTCGAAAGAACAACAAGAGCGACCTTACTTTTACAAGAAAAGAAGGATTTCTTTGGACATTAACAAATCACATGAAACATGAATTTGTATCAAAAAATCTCAATTAAATTAACCACAAGAGAACCCATGATTAATTTAATAGGAAATGCTCACATAAGTGAACTTACAGAGCCGCACAGTATTTACATAAAGATATAGATCAAGGAAGATCAATACTGCGGAATAAACAAAGATTCATTCTATTTTTCATCACTATTTGCACAATGACATATAATATACTTTAATCTTTGAGAACAAAAGTTCATCATATCTTCCATCAATATTTGCATAATGACATAATTGGCTTAAGTTTTGTTGGTCAAAAGTTCATTCTATATTTTATCAATACTTTCATACCGACATATGATAGAGTTAACTTTTGAACACGTATGGGACAATCATAGTTCACGGACGCAAACACACATATCCTACAACAACTTGCAATATATAAAACCATAAATATTAATACTGCAAAATCATCTTCCAAATAAACTTTAGAATTTAAATAAATATATCTAAAACTATTGCAAGATGAAAATCGTTGGGAATAGCTATGTGTACTCACAATAATTGCTATTCCAAACCCTAGTTATCCTTCGTAAAACATAAGAATAAATTCTCATAAGAAGTTTCCTAGACATTATAGAGCTTTCTCAGAGCATCTACTGAGAATTCCTTCTCATTATTGAAAAACCCATTGATTATGAGATTGTTCAATTCCTCTAAATCTTCAGAAATATCAGTCAACTCACTAAGTTCTCTTTTTAGATCACGTAAGGTGTTCTTTGTTAGATACAACATTTGTTCATAGTGATTTATCTTTTCTAAAGAGGAAACAATTTGATATTTTAAATCATTTCTTTTGTTGATGAAATCTTTCACCATACCTCTAAAGTTATTATCAAAATGACAAACCGACAAGAGGCAGTTGGAGGAAGAACCTTCTCCATCATTTGTAGATCTCTCTTTCTTCTTCCTTGAGGAAGTGATTCCTTCACACAGATACACATTATCTGCTTCGCCTGCATCCCTTTTTGTGGTACCTCTAGTTACAGGAGCCATGAAACTGTATCTTTCAAGGAGAAACGAGGTGAATGACTTTGATTACAAATGATTGTAAATAGACTTATGGACATCCAAACCCTATAAGAACTTTGAATAAGTCTTTCAAGGTTTACTATCCATTATCTGAATTATTAGGAGAATATTTTCTTATTAAAAATAGGAAATTTATACAAATACAAAACTTGAGCAACCTTGATGCAAACCTCATTTTCTCAAGTTAAAGATGAGAATGCGGACGTCAGCGGTACTAGACAGTGACGGAGTGAGCCGAATGCTCACATCTTTTACCACATAGTGGCTTATCAAGGTTTGTTGTATAAACAGATTTCTTACCTCGTCTGAATCTGTTACTATTTGATTTTTCAGGAAAACCTTGTTGATTATCTAAGGCAAGATTCATCCATTATATGTTCTTTTGAAGTTTGCAATTCTTTTGTTGTTCCTCTTGAATCTCCAACACGTGCTTTGAACATGATTTGCATTTCCACAAAACGAACAAATCAATAAAGATTTTTTGTTATGTTGAATTGCCTCCTGTTTATCACAACATTCAACATACATTGTTCCAATATCAGTCGGAACAAAAGAGTTGTTTGAGCCTACAGTTTTTCTTTTAAACCCTAAACCATTTGTGTTCCCAAAGGACTTATGACCGAATAACATTGCTGAGATTTTGTCAGAACTTCCAGATAACCTTTGCAGGTCATCCTTAAGAGTATTAATCTCTTTTTCCTTTAGAGACATGGTTCTTGTGAATTCATCATTGAAACAATCTATCTTAAGATTTTTCACCTGGAGCGATGATTCAAGTTTCTTCAACGAAGCCTTTAGTTGAAGATTTTCTTGGTGAATCTCTCTACTTTTATTCAAGAATTCAAAAATCTATGTGTCAGACTCAAGTTCCAAATCAAAAATTGAGTAGGTGGAGGTTTCTACTGCAATAGCTGAAAGTTCATTGCACCCATCAGAAGCATCCAAGATGTTGGCACCCAGGGAAGATTTTTCTTGTATTCCCAGTCAGAATTTAGGTTTTGAAGCCTAGCTTTATTCCCTTCAAATACGGTTTCTAAGATATCCCAAGCTTCTTTAGACCGAGTGCACGTAGTCACATGGTGTTGAAGATCTGGGGTAATGGCATGGATGATTGCATTCAATCCGTCAGGATTTTGCTTCGCAGCAAGAATCTCGGCAGCATCATAATCACCAATATCCTTTGGAACAATTACATTTCCTATTGTAACAACCAGAGCAATATAGCCATTAACAACATAAACCCATGATTGAAAATCACGCGCTTTAAGAAAGGCACGCATCGCAATTTTCCACCAAAGGTAATTTGAGCCATTAAAGACTGGTAGTACGTTTATTGAGATAACACTTATGTCCATAGAGTCAGATCGCTACAAACACAGACTTATGAGGTCTTAAACGTGTTTGCCTTCTCTGATACCAATTGAAAAAGAGGGGGTCTAACAACCTCAGCCAATATTTCTCTTAGCAAATCTGTATGGACTAACTCCAATATACTTTCAAGAGAATCAACTAGAAAGTCAGACTCAATTTTAATAAAAAGTATATCAAAGAGTTATATCTCAATTTCTCAATTCAATCCGCAATCAAGAAAATAAGGATTTGCGATCCTGATTGAATATAAGAGAAATAACTTGAGCGGTACCAAAAACCAATGTTCAAGGATCAATCAATTTCAGTCAACAACCAAAGGTTGGATTTACCAATTGATCGATTCAACGCAAAACCTGTGATATTTCAATTATATAACAAAATATATGCTGAAAAGAAATAACACAGACACTAGAAGTTTTGTTAACGAGGAAACCGCAAATGTAGAAAACCCCCGGGACCTAGTCCAAATTTGAACACCACACTGTATTAAGCTGCTACAGACACTAGCCTACTACCAAGCTAACTTCGGTCTAGAATGTAGTTGATCCCTAATCAATCTCACACTAATCCAGGTACAATCGCGTTCCTTACGTCTTTGATCCGAGCAGGATACTACGCACTTGATTCCCTTATCTGATCTCACCCACAACTAAGAGTTCCTACGACCTCTAAGACTTGATATAAAAAATTGTATCACAAAGAAATTTTTATTGAATAGATAAATCTGTTTCCCACATATATACCTATGAGTTTTTGTTCCGTCTTTTGATAAATTAAGGTGAACATGAACCAATTGATAACCCAGACTTATATTCCCGAAGAACAACCTAGTATTATCAATCACCTCAGAATAATCTTAATTGATTAACGAAACAAGATATTGTGGAATCACAAATGCTGAGACGAAGATGTTTGTGACTACTTTTCTATCTTGCCTATCGGAGATATAAATCTCAAACCAATCTTACGATTGTACTCAATCACGATAAAAAACAGCAAGATCAGATCACGCAACTACAGAGAAAATAGTTGGTCTGGCTTCACAATCCCAATGAAGTCTTTACGTCGTTAACCTACAAGGTTTCGTGAAAAACCTAAGGTTAAAGGAGAACCGAATCTAGCTATGCAACTAGTATCACACAAGAGGTGTGGGGATTAGGTTTCCCAGTTTCTAGAGTTCTCCTTTATATAGATTTCAAATCAGGGTTTGCAATCTAAGTTACCTTGGTAACAAAGCATTCAATATTCATTGTTAGATACAAACCTGATTAGATTCAAGCTAATATCTTTAAACCGTTAGATCGAACTTAGCTTGTTATACACAAATGAAATGTACCTTCATTTAGGTTTGAGTAATCGTACCTAAACGTGTACACTTAATCGGTTCAACAATAGTTAACCAATGGTTAGCCATATGAGCACTTTCATATCAACCTTATTCATCTTTACCATAACTAGTTCAAATGACTCAAATGAACTAGCTTGAGAGTTGTTCAATTGCTTATATCTCATAGAAGTATACAAGACACAATCGAAGCAAAATCGATTTTGATTCACTCGAATCAATTCATGAACATTATAGCCACGGTTTTCATAGATTGCATTCCTTATTATATAAATGTTTTAGTTCATGAAAAAACCGATTTTAGAAAGTAACCTACTTAAATATGTAAACGGGTACGCATACCTAAGTAGCCGGACCGAGTTTGGTTAAACTAGTATGCGTACGTGTATGCATACCACTTCACACTTCCAAACTGCAACAGAAATTCACGGACGTGACACTTCCGCCAGTATGCGTACGGGTACGCATACTTGCCCGAGTTTCCAACAACCGTCGGTACGCGTACGGGTACACATACTTTAGGTTCCCGGTTTTGGACTTTTACACAAATGTGAGAACACACTATGTTTATATCCAAACATGTTACTTGTTCTAAACTCTCATTTCAATCATTGAAACTTTCTTATAGGATGGTAAATATTTGTTATTCACAAACTATTAGCATCAAAGAGGTTTTCAAGTTATTGAAATAATATGACTTTCGTCATGAGTAAAGATGAAATTGACCAAAGTGAAAGCTTACCAACACATATTTCGAGAAATAGATAAGCGAGATAAACTCGGCCCGAAATAGCAAATGTGTATAATTGAAGTCTATATAGTAATACGACTTTTGTCTCAAATAAGAGATAGAGTAGATAGACTTTTGAGTGATAGATAAGTTCAAGTCTCCACATACCTTTTGTTGATGAAGTTCCACAAGTTCCCTTGACTAGTTCTTCGTCTTCATTCGATGAACGTCGTGGAGTCTAAAGCTCAATTACACTTACTTTCCTAATCCGATATTTAGCTATAAGTAGACTAGAAATCACGACTTAGAGTTTTGGCAACTAAACTTAACGAACAAGCTTGAGATAGCAACGCTTGCGATTTCGACCGAGCAATGCTCTAACAACTACTTAATCGTGGCTCTTTGGAAAACCCCTTGGTACATTACGTATACTTACGATTGCACACATCTTCTTTGTGATTTAAATCAAACTTCTAACATGCTTTTATGCACAATCCATATGGAGAAGTTTAGCTTGCTTGAATACAAATAAATTCATAAACATGAAAACTATTTTGCTCACGTGCTTTATTTAGCATTGTTCATCAATATAAATAGAGGATTCCTTGATCACTAGAATTGTTATAGCACTGCTCGGTCGAACTCGCAAGCGTTGCTATCTTAAGCTTGATTGTCATGTTTAGTTTCCAAAACTATAAGTCTTAATTTCTAGTCTACTTATAGCTAAGTCTCGGATTAGGATAGAAAGTGTAGTTGAGCTTTAGACTTCACGGCGTTCATCGATTGAAGACGAAAAACTACTAAGGGGTCTTGTGGAACTTCACCAACAAAAGATATGTGGAGACTTGAACTCATCTATCACTAAAAATTCTATCTATTGTATCTCATATTTGAGACAAAAGTCGTATAGCTATATAGACTTCGATTATACACATTTGATATTTCGAGCTGAGTTTAACTCACTTACATATTTCTCGAAATATGTGTTGGTAAGATTTCTCTTTAACCAAGTTCATCTTATATTCTTGAAGAAAGTTAAAAAATGATCATGTGAAAATCGCCTGGTAACATCTTACATGATTTGTGTGAGACATTCATTTGATGTAGACTCGGAATGTTTCGTATTGATCTATCGATCACTTGAAAATTGCTTTGAAACTAATAGTTTGTGTGAGACAGCTATTGTCGTCTTCCAAGAATGTTTCAATGATTGAAATAGGAGTTTAGAACAATTAACCATGATTGGATATAGCACAGTATGCGTACTTGTATGCTAACTGTTGCAAGTTATTCCAAGTCCGGGAACCATAGTATGCATACCCGTGTGCTTACTGGTTGGTTTAATGAAAGTCTGGGAACTTAGTATGCATACCCGTATGCGTACTGGCATAAGTTCATGTACGGAAATTCAACTGAGTTCGGAAGGTATGCATACCAGTTCACATACTGGCGAACCCAAACTAAGTCCGACTACTTAGGTATGCGTAACCGTTGGCATACTTGAGTAGATTATGTTTTAAAATCGGTTTGTTCATGAATTAATACATTTACATAATAAGGAATGCGATCTTTTGCAAACCGTGGCTATAATGTTCATGAATTGATTCGAGTGAATCAAAATCGATTTTGCTTCAATTGTGTCTTGTATACTTCTATGAGAATATAAACAATTGAACAACTCTAGAACTAGTTTCATTTAAGTCATTTGAACTAGTTGTGTTAAAATGAACAAGGTTGATATGAAAGTGTTCATATGGCTAACTTCGGTTAACTATTGTTGAGCCAACAAGGCGTACACGTTTAGGTACGGTTACTCATATTTAAATAAAGTCACTTTTCATTTGTGTAACAAGCTAAGTTCGATCTAACGGTTGAAAGATATTAGCTAGAGTCTAATCAGGTTTTCATCTAATAGTGAATATTGAATGCTTTGTTACCAAGGTAACATTGATTGCAAACCCTGATTTGAAGACTATATATAGTGTGGTGTTCAAATATGGACTAGGTCCCGGGGTTTTTCTTGCATTTACGGTTTCCTCGTTAAGTCCGTGTTATTTCTTTTCCGCATTATATTTTCTATATAATTGAAATATCACAGGTTGTGCGTAGTTCAATCAATTAGATAATCCAACATTTGGTTGCTGATATAAATTGATTGACACTTGAACATTGGTCTTGGTACCGTTCAAGTTGTTTCACATAATAATCAGGCTCGTGGATTTTTATCTGTTTGATTTGCTGATTACATTGTGAAATAGAGATTCAATTCTTGGATATATTTCCATTGATTGAGTCTGACTGTCTAGTTGATTCTCTTGGAATTATATTAGAGTTTGTCCATACAGATTTCCTAAACAAAATATTGGGTGAGGTTGTTAGACACCCTCTTTTTCAAGAATATTAATCCTGACACTTCAGTGTTTTAGTTGCTGTTATAGTCTTCCTTTAAAAACCTAGGTTTCTTTTGTTGAAACTGTACCAGGTTACGACTTTGAAAAACTTCAATAAGGGATTCGTGAAACCTGATCAGACTACCTTTTACTTGATATTTCTTGTTATCTGTATCATGTTCTTTTTGATCTTTTAGTTTCCGAGTTGTAGATCAGGAACGAGATAGATAGAAATCACAAAGTACTCTTCGTCTCAGAACTTTAAGATTATACAAGATAGATATCTAAATCACTTCTGGTTTGATTTGTATAGATTATTCTTGCAGGGTGGTAGTGATCTAGGTTTCTCTTTGATTAGAGTTTTAAGTATTCCAGATCCTTGGGATTTGCTGGACTTGTTTTAGTGCAAACATATTTCCAGACCTTGATTGAAATATATCTTAATGGAATCAAATAAGCTTTCTGTTAGAGGCAGAATATTCATAAAGTATTCACTTAGGTTGAAGTAACTCCTAGGATTGTAAAGGACGCCAGCTAGGGGAATCATATTGAGAGGGGTATTGTGAGATCCAAGAGACGTAAAGGAGAACACCTAAAGCTGAATTTCTCATAGGGTTGATTCGGCCTCAATTACATTCCAGTATGATGTGTCATAGTAAGATAGTGTCTATAGCGGCTTAACACAATGTGGTGTTCAATTTCTAGACTAGGTCTTGGGATTTTTCTGCTTTGTATTTTTTATTATTAACAAAATTTCCAGTATCTTTTCAACATTATATTGTTATTTTTATAATAGAAATATCAAAAGTGGTACATTAAATAACCTAGACAGTTTTTAAGCCTAAAAAAATGTATAGAACCTATAGGATTTATTCTTGAGAATTCATATCTTGAAAGAAAGATTACAAGACTTTTCTTGTTGGGACTTGGTTGTGTAATAGTTCAGATACATACGAGGTTATTACTTGGATATTGTTTTTTGAGGTCGTCTAAGTTATACTTGTCTTCATATCAGGTATCAGATCTTCATCGTTGATCTGTGCTAACAATCTGTGACAAGTTTTTCCATACAGAGTTTCCGAATAAAATTTTTGGTACTTGGTACCTTGTCTTTTTCAGCTTCTGATTGTTCTGGATCTATGGCTTGCTTGTTTTCTTCGCACTCCATTGCATTTACCTGAAAAGTTTCTACAGATTAGAGTTAATTCTGATAAGTTGGTTGAAACAATATGCGATGCATCAGAGTTAATTTTATGTATTGATGGATCTGGTGCTTCCCATCGAGGTATATTCTGCACTGTTGCATATTCACTTGTCTGGATATTATTCAACCTCCATTCCTGCAAATGTGATATAATAGTTTTTGTGCAGTTCCATTTTCCTACATTGTTCTTGAAAAACAGTTCCACTTCCCTGAACAATGATGGTTTTTAGGTTAACTTTGTTCTTCCAAGGAAGAATGATATTTTAGATATTGTTAGATCATTTCTCAGTTTAACCTACTGGCATTGGTAGGTCAAGCCAGTTGTCAAATTTATATGGAAAAACACATTCTTGATTTAGTCCGCTAAAGTCTGTTTCAGACTAGATTAGTTAGGTAGCAGGAGTTTAGAATCAAAGTTATGCTTGAAGACCAAAGATCGAAGACCACATGAAGACATCTTTGGAGAACTTCATTAAAATTTAGTCATTAATACTTGACTCTTTTGGAACTCTTGTTTATTCAACCTTTCTATCTGTCGAAACAAATTACTTTGGATCAATGGATGTGATGGTAATATACCTTTGTGTACACACCAGAGAAGAATTGAGCTTAAAATTTTAATGAATGACCATTGACCTTGAAAAGGTATCTATATTGTAGTGAATGAAAGGATAATCCAACGAGCCAAGAATTGCTCAATTCCATTATTTATGAGTAAAATACTAACGCTGCAAAAGTGTGGCTAAAAGTTGATTTCGGATTTAGGAGAAACAATAGTTCAGGAAACTTTTTTTTTTCCGCATTTCACGAACCCAAAATCCACAGTTCGCGAATTAAATCTTAATAACGTGATTAAAGTGTATTTTAGTCAGGTTTTTGATGTTTTCTCTCTTAGGCAAGGCGACTACTCTTGCACGCACAATCTTTTGGGATATTTGGGTAATTTTTAAACCGTGTGATAATTGTTGTTCCTTTCGAAGCCAAGTTTTAATGAATCTTTTTTATTAAGAGACAATTTATATGGTAGTAATTATTTATTTAATTATCTAAACTATATTGTACAACTTAGGAAAGACTCTCGATGTAAGAAAAGGTTTTAACTAAGGATATAAACTTGTTTTCTTATATCTAAAGATATAAGTTGTTTTAGGAAACACCGAGATTGCTTGGCATCAATGTAACTCGTGAATATGGAAACTAGTTCACGCACTTGCTTCGAATGCAAGTAACCTATCCTTGACCATTCATTATATAAAGAGAATTCATATAACTACATAAGCCATTTGTGTATGTGCTGCAAAAGGTTGATTTACACCACTTTTGTTCTTCAAGAACAAGAGTGGGATTTTGAATACTTTACTTGGGGATCATAAACCACGTATAGAACTTGTAACCAGGAGATTACAATATTCCTTGTCTATTTTTATGTCATTCACTTCCGCTATACGACCATTCAAGGATTATTTATCATAAACCCTATATTTGATAGATTTTAATCTAAAATCTTATAAAAGATATTTCTAGAATATTTCCTAACTGATCTTGTGAGGTAGAATTGATTAGGTTGTGTATCGTGTAAACCCCTATTGTTGAGGAGTATCTTTTAAAAATAATTGGTGCTCTACTAGAATATTTACAAGAGTATCTTCTAAAAAGAATTGGTTTTCTGCTAGAAGATTTACCAGCCCATCTCCTAAAGAAAATTGGTGTTATGCTAAGATCTTACAGGTGCTTGAACACAACTGAAGTATGGATATTTTGTGGGTATACTTTGTCTTTATTATATCTAATCTGAAGTATGATTGTAGGTACGAGGTGTAACAACTTATATTAGTATATGTTTAGTCTGCACTAGGTCCCGACATTTTTCTACTAGGTTGCAGTTTCCTCGTCAATAAAATCTTCGTGTGTTTGCTTTACTTTTATTTCCGGATTATAAACACTTTTATAATTAAAGTGAAATCAAATAAGTACAATAATCAACCTTGTAGTGTCGGTTCTTGAAAAATAGAACAAATAAGATTTGTTCTTATTGGAGTTCAGATTTTGAAAGAGATCATTCTAGGTTGTCCTTGGATATTGATTTTTGAAATCGTCCAAGGAATTCTTCATATAGTTTCTAAAACGAAAAAGTTAGCAGTGAACTAGGTACCCTCTCCTTTTCCAACATTTGGTCCCTCATATTCGTTACTCCAATTCGGGGTCAACTCTTTTGAATACACAGTTCTTCCCCAAAAAATTCGATTCCCTCCTCAAGTCCATTATATTCCTCCCATCGACAAGACTCTTATTTAGCAAATACATCAACAACACATAATTTTGCTTAAATGTCATACATGTACAGTGCATCTATATACAATGTCCATATATATGATTGCTAAAGGGGGTATCACAATTGATAGGGAAGGTACCAATTCAATATTCCAGTGACCATGATTATTTGGTTTTAATTGGATTGATACCCCACCATTGGCAATTTCGATACCCGCATAACATATTTTTTGTGACTTAATTTACAGTGAGATAGAGAATGGATATCCTGTCAAAAGTTAAGCATGGCTACCAATGTTGATACAAATAAATTTAATATGTTATCCATGTATACAGATATTAATGAATATGATGATTGTCCAACATTTTCATCATCATCGATATTGGAGAACCTGGCGATGAAAGATACTGCTTCTTCCCTATCGAATGATTTAAAACCAATTTTGCATGATTTTATGAAAAAATTGGCTAAACCAAAACATAAAATTACCTGAAAGCTCCCGAAAAGAATTCTCGAATGAAACACTTTGGATGAGCTTGTACATGTGATTTTTCACTTCCGTTCCGTTTTCTTTTACTTTCCGCTACTTTCTTCATGAGATTCTGGCATTATGTCTCAATTTTTATTTTATTTATTTTATAAGCTTACTTGCTTAAAAAAGAAAATTTTTAGCCACACTTAATGCGAAACATGTTTTGAGGCATACCAGATTTTTTTGAGGCATACTCAATGCTTACCCTAACTAGTGTAGGTTGATAAAGAACGCGCGATTGGGGGATATTGAAACTAATTGGAGGATATAAATTACTTCCCCCAACCAATAGTGTTTGCTAAGGGGTGTTTTCTGGGGGCAAAAATTCTAAAATACCCTTCCCTCAAAATAAAAATCTAAATACTTCAAATCAAAAAACAAAATCATATCCCCCATTTCCATCTTCACTTCTTATTAATCTCTTTAAGGTTAGGGTTTTGAAACCCAAATATTTCCCATTCCCTTTCAAATTCTAAATTTTCCCCACTCCCTTTTAAATTCTCTTCTCCTTCTCTGCCGGCTCCTCACTTTGAAAACAATTTTTTTTTTTTTACATTCAGAAGTGATGAAGACCATGCCGGAAGTGATGAAGACCATGGTAGTAGTGATGAAGACATGCCGGTAGTGACGAAGACATGTCGGAAGTGACGAAGACCATGCCGGTAGTGATGAAGACCATGCCGGAAGTGATGAAGACCATGCCGGTAGTGATGAATACAATGCCGGTAGTGATGAAGACCATGTCGGAAATATTTTCTTTTACATCACAGGAAGTGATGAAGATCATGCCGGAATTGATGAAGATCATGCCGGATAATGGTGCCGGCATGCTTGGTAACTAACATTCAATGCCGTAACTAAATGCCGGCATGCTCGATAGAAATCTATCAATACCGGTAGTCAAGTGAAAAAAATTTAAGTTTCTTAGATACTTTACATCATGTGCCGGCAGAGAAATTTAAGCAACATACTATGCCAGTAGCTGTACCGATAACTTATCAGCCGAACCTAGATCTAGGTTTTATAAATACAGAAAAAACTTTAAAAAGCTAAAAAAGTATATTTTAAAAAATAATAATTTAAAAGATTAAAATTATTTAAAAAATTAGAAAAATAAATGATAAGGCCATTATTGTCATTATCAAATATCGTTGATAAGGGTTTACTACCCAGTGACTCTATTTTGTCTTTATTAAAATATGCCTCAAACAAAATTGGTACGTCTCAAACCAGGTTTCCATAATGATTAGTTTTTGGATTACCGTTCCCGTCTTTCTAGATTTTAGAGTTGTTGACTGTAGATTTGGGCTAATATGTGACCGGCCAGATATGATATGAGTGTCCATATGTGTCAAGGGATCATTATGTATTTTTGGGTCTACACTGCACTCTGCAAGCCAGAGCCCAGAGGCCAACAAAATCAAAAGTGTATGGGGAATAGTTCCAGCGATCATGCACACAGTACGGCAGTACCTACAGAAGAAAAGTTTGTAACCGGTCGCGTTACATTTCACCTTGAATTGGAAAGAATGATCCTCCACTGACCATTCTTTAAGCATTAAATAACACCCTTTTTCTCTGTCGGGTAAGCTTTAACTTTGAGAAGGCCACACTTTCTACCTTTATACATACAGATACAGTGCATACTTGCGTACATTTGCTAAATCTATCTTTATACTTCTTTTGATCTCAGTACTACAATACAACATTTTCTACTACAAGTGCGAAAGCCCAAAAGTTTCTTTTTAACCAAGTGGTCCAAGTCCACCCATACTTTTTTTTGGTTGTATTGTATCATATTGTGGAAACTACGGTCGGGCGCATTTTTCTAGTCCAGGTTTATTGGTTTGACAAAAGTCCAGCGCTATGATTTGCCAAGAACGGTTTTTTTTGGGACCAGCCTTTTTTGGGACCATTGTTTTATTTTGGGTAAGACATTAGAAGTAAACGTAGGTCATCCCTTATCTCAATATTTATATTAATGCCAAAATTATCCTTCTGATTATTTTTGTATAATGATTAGTTAATGTGATTAATCATTAATTAAGGTTAAATTAATAGATGATTGTATTTAAAAGAAATAGAATTATTGAGTGACCAAAATAATAGAAGAAGAAGAAGAAGATGGAGAAAAAAATTATTTTGAGATGGGTAAATATGGAGAAAAAACATTCTCTCGTTACCGAAATATGCTTGTAACTTAGTGAATGTTGTTATAAATGGCCTAAAATATCGTCAAAATCAAAATTGTAACAAAACCAAACTTTCTGCAAATGTAGTTCGGTTAATAAATCCAAAATCACAGGCAACCGAACCAAAGCTTTAATGGAGTTTTTGTTTCTGCAAATGTAGTTCGGTTGGGACATTTTTTGCGACGTAGCCGAACCCAAAGTTCGGTTGAGACATTTTTCGCGACGTAACCGAACTCAAAGTTCGTTTGGGACATTTTTTTGCGACGAAACCGAACTTTTTTTTTTCGCGACGCAATTGAATTTTTTGCGACGTAACCGAACTCAAAGTTCGGTTGGGACATTTTTGCGACGTAACCGAACTCGAATTTCGGTTGGGACATTTTTTGCGACGAAACCGAAATTTTCTCTGGAAAAAAATAAACCTCCATTAAAGTTGAGTTCGGTTAGTTCGACAAAGTTTTTCACATAATTCCTAACCGAACTTCTCTCTACAACTTCCATTTCAACTCATTTTGGTGATTACTTCTCATTTTTTCAACCAAAAACTATATATATATATATATATATATATATATATAAATATACATATTTTGATGATATATATATATATATATAGAGAGAGAGAGAGAGAGAAAGAGAGGTGGTGGTGGTAGTCGGAGATGGTAGGTGATGGTCGGTAGTGGTGGCGACGGCGATGGGAGGAGATGGTGGTTATTTATATATATATGTATATATATATATGTGATTATTAGGTTAGTTTTAAATTAAGTTAGGTTAAAGATAGGTTAGTCATTTCCACATTTTAGGATACCCCTTATAACTATAGGGAAAGTGGCCTAATAAGATCATAGTCCCAAAAAAAACATGGTCCCAAAAAACCGTTCTTTGCCAAAACCTCCCAATTGAAAGGCCTAGAGTTGTGGACACCATGGAGTAGCGAAGTACGTAAAGGCTTGGAGAGCATACAGGTCTGAGTTTACATGATGTTTGGGACATTTTCAGTCCTCAACTACCTCGTACCTAAAGTAAAAAATCCACCATGCAACATACTGATTCATATCTCTCCTCTACTATACCTTTGTATTTATTTCTTTCCTTTTCACTTGTTGAGCCTTTCTCTCGAGACTAAGGCTTAGTCGTATGGTCTTCTAATCTAGCATCTAGATTGGAAGTCCACATCACTTAGGACAACCTCCTAAGTCCTATGAAAATTCTAATCTAGCATACTAGCTAGATGTGCTGAATGATTCAGCGAAAAGTAGATTTAGGAAGCAACGCTGAATCAGTCAGTAAAAAAGTAGATTTAGGTTGCGCTGAACCATCTCAGCCGTCAGATCAAAAAATAAATCTAGATGCTCTTAACCATTCCGCGAAAAGGTGACTTTGATTGCGATGAACCATTCAGCGCAACTATCTCGCTACTAGTTCAGCGCAACACTTTTTTCTCAACTGCAACACCTTTTTACCAATCTAGCAGCCAAATCTAACCCATAGGACTTAGTCGAATGGAGTAAATTTGGAGAATTGAGTAAAAAAAATCTTTTCTTTTATTGCGCGAAAGAATCAAAGAATCAGTATCAAAGCTGATTCTTATTTGAGAGGTAAATGTGATGCAGTCGTGACAAGTTCAAAGTACAAGGTATATATCATCTCATATTTGAAGTACACACGGTTAAGGTATCTAAACAAAGAAGGTTAATTTCACATGTGGTCCTGCATTTTTAAAGCAAAGGCCTTAATTGGAATTCTTTTGATAGTTCCACCAATTTAAGTAAGATTCAATCGCCTTGGTTCTTTCGGTTCTTTTCCTAAGAAGAATGCCCTTTGGTATTATGGGTAACGAGAATATCTTGACAAAACTCTTATCAAAAAGAAAAACAGCATCATATCTTGGCACAAAGTTCGTCTTTTGTTTTTGCTTAACCAATGCAAGGGGAAAAGAAAGAATCTCTCTTATAAACTAAATCCATTGCTAGTACGCTCTCCTAGCTAGCTACAACTAATCTTTGATCACTTTCACTTTATCTTTCATTTCAAATAGATGGATAGAGCATCATAAATTCATGGTTTATACAAACATAATGTACTTAATATGCATTCTTCCGGCCCTTAGCTTTTGACCAAGTTAATTATGACTAGTATGCATGTCAAGCTTATATCGGTCACTTTAATCACTATCTGGAAATGCAACTTTGATATCTTTTTTTGATCGGTGAAACAAAGAACTAGAATTGCATGTTCATAACACTGTAAAATTCATGATATTGATATACCAGGTAAGGTTTTACTTCCAAGCTCAAACTAATGGGTCGATGGTTCTATACCCTATTACAATTTGGTTTGATTTTGTTTCACATGCACGCATTTATGGTTGAAAGAACTACAATATCTTATCCATATGGGGGAAGATCACGTAAAGAACGAATGAGAAGGCCAGTGGGAACGATCGATCTAAGACAAAGTGAATAATTTTCTTTTGGCTACTGGACTAGATTGAGTGACCAAAAACACATATTCTTTAATTAGAAGTTGAAAAATACTTGTAAATATTATTGTTTTCATAAGGGAATTTAAAACTACATTATCATTTTCTTGTTTGCTGCCTACGTTATGGCCTTTGAAAACCTATGTAGTATGTACGCAGAGTATATCCCTGGTACATATTCATTTCATTCGTTGTTGAAAAATAGAAAAGAGAATTTGAAATAAAAAATAACAAAGTTCATGCAACAAAAAAGATACTCCCTCCGTCCCATTATTAAGTGACCTAGTTTAAGTTTGCACAATTTTTAAGGCAAGCAAGGAAAAAGAGTATATTTAAGCATTTTTTATAATTATATCCTTATAGATAATAACTAGTGAAATTTTGAAATGATTTATCTTTCAAATTACACCACGGATGTTCGCAAACTTCGTACCATTGAAAAGCATTTTAAAACACCTATGTAACGAATATAAACATGTCTATTAAATTATACATATTTCTTATATTTCTTATAATCAATTAAAAAGATAATTTTAGAAATATCTCTTATTTAGTGATATAGGTCACTTAATGGTTGGACAAAATCTAAAAATAAATAGGTCATTTAATGATGGGACGGAGGAGTAGTAGACAATGTGAATCATCTTTATTACACATGTTCTTTTTGACCTGTGCAGAGGATAGTTAATCATTAAAAATCGAGTCGTTACATTTCTGATTTAGGCCTCTACTTTCTACTTTGTAGAATCGGCACAGAATAATAAGCAATGATCTATACGCTACACACTACAAAGTGTTAAAAACAAAATAAGAAAATGAGAAACATTACGTGGATAACGCATGAGACAAGGACTCAATTTTAGCAACAATTGACTTCAAAGGGAAGATTGCTAGATTTGACTTTGGGTTAGACTCCGTGGATACAAATATTTCAGCTCATTTAAGAAGATTGCTCGTGCAAGGACAAAATTTAGGGCACCAACACGCTGTCTAGGCCGTTACCTACCCCCTGCATTTGGTCTGACTTACACCAACATGCTGTCCAGGCCTTTACCTACCCCCTGCATTTGGTCCAGGACTCCAGGCCTTTCAACAGAGATGCTTGACCAAGGACTAGTTCACCTTTTGCTAAGATAGATTTGACAAGTTGGCTGGGACAACCCATGCTAAGTCACATTAAAAGATTAAAGTGTTTACATTTAGGGAATGATCTGATGACATGGTTAGAATGACATTATCATGACATGATGAAACTATTTTTCTCTAAAAAAAATTTAAACGACGATGAATTTGAAGTTAAGATTTTGACGACATATTCGTCATATAAAAATCTACATTCCTACCAAAAATGAGAGAATTCCGAAATACGAAACTTCACCATCCACAAATTTTAATTTCAACTGTTAATCTTCAACGGTTGATATTCAAAATGGTAGATAGTGGTCTTATACATCTCGGAATGCTCTCATTTTTGGTTGGAGTGTAGAGACTTATAAGAAGAACATATCACCAACATTAGCTTCATATTCGTTACCGGTTGGGTTTGGTAGAAAAAATGGCGCTAAAATGTCAAGATTATGTTACCCTAACCATATCAACGGATCCTACCCCTTTGAAAATGATCAGAGGCTTAGAGGAAATGAAGAGTGAATTCTTATATGTGAAAAATACTAGAACCACCATACTATATGGGTTCAATATATACAAGCCCTACAAAATGGATCCTTCTCTCCCAACTCCATACTTTCACATTTTGATATTGCTAGGCCCAAAACTTTTAATATTATGGCTTACCAATAAAACTACACTTTTAAAATACCTAAAATACCCCATCTACATTTGATGAACTGTATCCGACTTATGTTCAGTTTCATTTTTTATT
The DNA here is from genome assembly GCF_003573695.1 of Papaver somniferum. NCBI lineage: Eukaryota > Viridiplantae > Streptophyta > Magnoliopsida > Ranunculales > Papaveraceae > Papaver > Papaver somniferum. Next base: position 83,560,800 of record NC_039367.1, on the reverse strand, counting down.
TCATTTTCTCTCTCCATCTAAAACCAGAGCGAAAACCAGAGATTAGATTCATTTTCTAGGGTTTTCTTGATTCGATGTACTACGAAGAGGAAGAAATGATAATATTTTTTGATCTCTACTTATGTATCTACTGACGATGTGTCTAGATCTTCATTGGTTTCTGAGTAAGTCGAAATCGAGATGCAGAGACGATGAAGATTGTCATCAACAATTAGATCCGAAGATTCAACAACAAAAAGTTGAGAAAGATAAGTTTCTCCCTTCTAATCCTATTTTAGATCAATTGAAATTTCTTATTACGTGATTCAGAAATTGATTTGGAAATAAAACTCAGAAGAAACTAATTCTTACGTCTCTTGAAAGTCTAATTAACTTTGATTTCAATTGAAATTAATTGATTAATTCATGATCATAGTATAGATCGATTATCATCTTATCCCAATCTTCGTGTTTGAGTTAAGAAATTTGAAAAATATTTGTCGACAAATTTTCTAGGGCTTACTGTTAGAAATTGATCTGTCTCTTAATTTGTAATCTCGATCGACAATTGAACTTGTGATTCTTGATTAGAGCATCTTAATCCTTATTACCCTCTGAATAGATTTGAATATTTACTTACTTTTGATTTTCGATCTGATCTGAACTTATATATGTCCATGATCAATTGATTTAGTAATTTTTATCGTCTCTGTATCTCTGTCTAAGCTCTTTGATGGTGTTTCCCAGAGGAGAATAGTCGAAGAACTCCCTATAATTCCTCTCCTGAGATAGAAAAAGGCAAATCCGATTAGGGAGATTTCAGTTCATGTTCAAAGGTTGAAGAAGCGGAGGCAAGGGAAAATATAAAAATGCTAGATGCAATTAAAAGTCAAGGAAATTGAAGAAGTAGTAAGATGAGGATGGTTTATAATTACTAAAAATAAATCTGGTATCATAATAAATCCTCTTGATTCTGTCTTTCAATCCTGTTGATGCCTTTGTGTGTAGTTTTGAGTATTTTGAAGATTTTTGTGTTTTATTTCTGAGAAATCTGGTATATCATAATAAGGGTGATAGATATTTCCAGTATGTACCTATATCTGCTGATTTCCATGGCTGGCATGTTAAGTCCTATATTGAGCATGTATCTACTTTGTTTGGTATAGGTGCATGAATTATATAAATTCTGGTTTCTTTTTCATGTGTTGTCTTTATCTAGTTTTCTAATTTGATTTCCCTGTAATTGTTACAAGTGCATAAGGTCATGTGTTTTTGAATCATTGGTTACTAGTAGCTATTATAATTGCAGGAAGCTTGATTACTTAGCTTCCCTGTACTGCGTCTAACCTGAATCTGCGACTTGTATATTTTCCCTTCAGTAGTCCCTGATTTTGTTATTCTTGGTTATATCATTTTGAAACTGAATTTGTTGAGTTTCTTTATTCTTTTCAACTTGACACATTGAATTGCGTCAGTTTGTTGTTTACTAGTAGTTTTTTTCTAGCTTACTGATTTTTGCAGGTTAGTTAATGTTTACTTGCTATTGCGCATACAAGCTATAGGAATGTGTTGGAGTACTAAGGGTGACATTAATCAGACCAATAAGGATGTTGCATCGCTCGGATGGAATGTGAGTGTCTTAACTTTCTAATGATTGCTCCTCCAAATAATTATTGGATGTGCAACTTATAGCTACACATGCTAATATGCATGTGTAACTAATGGTTACACATGCCATATGCATATGTAACTATTTATTACACATGCATTTTGTATGTGTAACAGCAGTTTACACATACAAAATAGGAAAGATCTTTATGTTATTCGATACGGTTGGGGGAAATAGGAAAGATAAATGAGTTTAAACAACATGAGGTAACAAATAAGGAGTTGCAGGAAAGGTACTCACAAAACCACAAGATTTGGAAGCAGCGTAATTGAATCTGGGATATTCCCAGTTTTTGGTTTCCGTCTAATAATCTGCAGGCAACGAAGCACTAGCTACTCAGCATAAGTGAGGATGAGAAGCTTATAATTATAATGTTATAACATGAGTATTGCTTACATGTGTTTTAGAACCATACTTGTATTTGTACAGTGGTGGTATAAAGTGTTGGATCTCCGATTTGGTTAATGCATTTTACTGATTATGTTTTTGAATCTGCAAATTCGACTAGTAAGATTTTCTGATTTTAATTTTAGGGTTTTATTCTTGATACTTCATTTTATTGAAGTAGTGTTAAGACCTAGATAGTTCTAGATTTGATTATAACTAGTTTCATGTTGTTGGTTTCAGGTAAGTTTACTGTGACGACGTACGAAAGTGGCAAAATGTAAGTGTAATAGAGTTTCAATCGATTCTGTTGTAGTGTTTGACTTCGTACAAGATATTATTTGTTTTGTTTGAACCGATGGTGTTTCCTTGTAGAGAGTCCTTACTTGATTAGGGCATGGTTGCTTGTGTAATCAAATTAAAATTTAGGAATAGCATTGTGAGTGAGAGCTAGCTTGTCTAATGTTTTGAAGTTTCTATTGTTTAAGTTTTTGTTTTTTTAGAGTTATAATGAAGAATTTTATTATAACTAGTAAAATTGTAGGCATTTTATCTAGTTTCCTATTCTGTTAAGTTTTGTCAGTTATCGTGCGTTCATCTACTGGCCCTTGGTGTTTTGTACAGGATGATGGTATTCAGTGAAAGTCGACAAGATTTCTTCTTCACATGAGCCCAATTAACTATGATCAATAATATTTTCTCAAATACTGTAAGCGCACACAAAATTATGAACACTGCTGAGAATTTAGGAGAGGTTCTTATTTACACAGTGAGCCTCCACTTCCGTACATTTTTATTTTTATATTTTATCATTTCTTAAATGCTTTTGCTTAGAAGTTGATGTTCGTCACCCAATCGTTGATGTTTATCTCTATTTTGAAACTGAAATCTCTCACTTGTATTCCAGTTTCAAATGAGGGGAGAAGTTACTTGCAAAGTTTCATGTTGTATTGAAGTTTGATGCCGAAGCTGCAAATAATTTGAAAGAGAAAAAATTGATGATGAGTACCGACTAAACATGTAAGTAGGATTTTTTTTCCTCCCTATGTTACTGTTGGGAACAAGAAACAAGATAGCATATGCTGATATTTTCGTCTTAAGATGATTTTTCACATTGTCACTCATGGAATCATGTTTGGACCTTAGATTTTAATAATAGGAATTTCTTAATTGATGTGTAATTTCTAGTTACACAAGCTAAATAAATGTAATTTCTAGTTACGCATGCTAATTAGATGTGTAACTTCTAGTTACACAAGCTAAATAGATGTGTAATTTCTAGTTACACATGCTAATGATGTGTAACTTTTACTTACACATACTGATTGAATATGTAACTTCTGGTTTTAGTGATTAAATTACTGTTACACTAGTCGGATGCATGTGTAACTTACTGTTACACAAGTTATATGTATGTGTAACTTTCAGTTACATATGCCATATGCATGTGTAATTTCTGATTACCATCTCTCTTCATAGTTTTTTTTTCTGATTACTTAAGTTGGTTACATGGCATATGCTCCACAAATTCAGTTTTTTTTTATTATCCCAACCTAATCCCAGGGTGTTTAATTTCTTTCAGATATCCAAGCATTTTGGAATCGAGGAAGACAAGAAGGAAGAGAACATTTTTATTGTAGGATCATGGCTTATTTCTAAGATATAACGGCTTATTTCGATGATTTCGTTTTACATATCTAGTTTTTTGACTCGTTTGTTGTGAATAACAAGCAATTACTATTATTGATAAACAAACGAATTATTGAAAAATTAAAGTAATACATTTATTTTCTATGTGTAGTTTTGTTGTATAACTAATAAGTACACATATACGCATGTGTAACTTCTGTGTACACATGTGTAACTATTGAGCACACATCTATATACAAGTGTAACTTTGCGTTACACATGTCATATGCATGTGTAACTATGACATGTGTAACTATGACATGTGTAACTTCTGGATACACATGCCATATGTTGGTGGTGGTTGGCGGTGGTGGTGGGAGGTGGTTGGCGGCGACGGTTGTCAGTGGAGGTGGTGGTGGTCGGAGGTAGTTGGCGTTGGTGGTCGGAGGTGGTTGGTGGCGGTGGTGGTCGGAGGTGGTGTGACTGTGGTGGTCGGAGGTGGTTGGAACATCATCACATAATATTTTAATAATTTTGGCCTAAATTTAAATTTTATTTAATTATGGGTTTGACAATATGCATAAGGGTATCAACGAATTTTAATAATTTGGGGTCTAGATTTAAACTTCTTTTAATTAAGGGCCTCATATTATGGGTTATCCATGGGTTGGGCCTTTGCCTAATTTTCCCTAAGCTAAAGAAGTAGAATTATTGAGAGAGTAAAGTTAGAGAAGATGAAGAAGAAAAACATGGAAAATAATTTTTTTTTTGAGTTCACTAATCTTGAGTATTCAAGTGATGGTTCAATTGATGATAGCACATCTGAATCTTCATCTCCTTCCTCTCCTAGAGTATGTGTTAATCTTCACAATGATCCGGATATGAGTTATTTCTTAGATGGTGATTGTATTCTTCCTCAAACTCAATCTCAAGATGAAAACGATGGATTTTACCAACCACAATCGGAGGAAGAGCATTTGGGTTATCAGGTATGCTTCAAACTTAGATAATGTTGGTTTAATTGCTCCAAACTTTCAAAAAAATAAATTTTTTTATATAGATTTGGGCCAGTTGGGTTACGATATGTCAAGAACATGTAACCGGACACATTTGAAAGTGTAGTTCGGTTACGTTTTCCAAACACGCAGGTTACCGAACTCGCTCGTTAATGGAGGTTTTGGTCGTACAATGTAATTTTCGGTTTGCCCCCAATGTAAACGAACTTTAGGGTCTAGAAGTTCGGTTGCTTTGCAAACAATAACTAACCGAACTTTACGTGAAAATAAAATTTTACCAACTGTACATAGTTCGGTTGGTACGCAAAGTTCATCCAACCAACTATCCAATCGAACTTTACGTTAAAAAAAATTATTCCAAGTGTAAGAAGTTCGGCGCAAACTTTTATCCAAAAGCGTATCTAACCGAACTCACCGATAAAGAAACCAAAGTTACAGTGCTATATTCGGTTACCTAGTATAAAATGGTAGGTAACCGAACTTTGAACTTAACAATTTATTTGGATACATCTTGTGTGTTCGGTTACATATCAAATTGCTCTACCAACCGAACTTAAAGTTCGGTGATATCCTTATTTTGCGAAGGAACCGAACTTATGGACTTGTGTTGTTCTAATACAAGGAATTCGGTTAAAAGTATTTTTTGCGAATCAACCGAACTCTGAGTTCAGTTAAGAAAAAATTAATTCGTGATATCCGAACTTTTTGCGACGAAACCGAACGTTTTGCGACGTAACCGAACTAAAAGTTCGGCTGAGACTTGTTTTTTGCGAAACCGAACTTCTCTCTGAAAAAAAACATCCATTAGACCTCTCTGCAACTTCGATTTTCAACATATTTTGATGATTACTTCTCATTTTTTCAACCAAAAACGAATGACAAGTAATGGGTTTGTGAGAATATCTTTGTTAATGTTTTAAATTAAGCTATATATATAGAGGTGGTGGTGGTTGGTGGTGGTGGTAATCAGAGGTGGTGGTGGTAATCGGTGGTTGGTGGTGGTGATAATCATAGGTGGTGGTGGTCAGTGGTGGTGGGAAGAGATGGTGATAATCGGTGGTTGGTGGTGGTGATAATCGGCGGTGGTGGATGGTGGTGGTGGATGGTGGTGGTGGTGGTAATCGGTGGTTGGTGGTGGTGATAATCGGAGGTGGTGGTGGTGGTAATCGGCGGTGGTGGGCGGTGGTGGTTATATATAGGTGGTTATTAGGTTGGTTTTAAATTAAAAAGGATAGGTTAGTCATTTCAACATTTTAGGACACCCCATATAACTATAGGGAAGCTGGCCTAATAAAACCATGGTCCCCTCAAAAAAACCATGGCCCTAAAAAACATTCCTTCTTATATACAATACAAGCCATGGAAATCATGGGCCTTCATGTGTCAGCCATGACATTAGCTTGGTGGACTAGCTACAATCATGTCTAAGAAACTGGGTGCCAACCAGAGGCCAGAGGGTAATCGGGTATACTTCCTTGGTTCCAATTGTTGTTGTTTTTGTTTTTTTGTATAAAATGGCAGGAAGGAAATAAGTTAACTATGCAGCGGCGCTGGCGACAGATACCCAAAGGGAATTAGAGTTGCATTACACTGTATTTGCTGATTGCGCTCTAAAGAGGAACCTAAGCCTGTCAAAAAAAGCTTTCAGCCAGACCCATGCCCAGACAAGATGGTAATCAATCCAATCCTGGATGAAGCTCTACGAATTGTAATGGATTGTTCGGATTTAGATACCCCTTTCTTCAGTAATGAAAACCTCAAAACCGAAGGCAAAAATAAGCTTCCGAGTGGAATTCAGCAAAACATCCTTCAAGGAAATGGGCGACTTTATATAACCAAATTTACAAGGAAAACAAATTTGTTTATTGAAACAACTTCACAAATGTGTAGATATAAAAATTAAATTAATACCACACAACCAATATTGACATCGAGGAAATATCTGAACCAAATTCAAACAAATACGGAGGAACCCCTTCAAACTCTCCAGTTGGAAGAGGATGATCTCACAGGAGTTGAAAACGGTCGCTGTTTCAATCCACTCATCATTCCACCACCCTTTTGTTGCGCTGATGATTTGTTCCTTAGCGGTGAATCCAATTTGTTTGCCAGTTTTGAGGGTGAAAATGATCTTCTTATCTTGGAAGCTGTAGAAACCTTTGGGGATTTTTTGCTCAAAGCTGATGTGGATCTTGTTGGAGACAAAGAAACTTGAGTAGTCTTGATCTTCACCTGAAATTTTGAATTCGAAGGGGGAGATTTAATCAAGAATTTATGGGGAGTTGTTGGTCGGGGTCTTGCAATTATCGGAGATCGTGTCTTACAGAATTTGTGTTGGTGATTGGATGGTGATGAAAGGAACAATGGGTTAGGAAACAGAACAGTCTTCTTAGCCCAAGGTTTATTCTTGGGGGATACACGATTGGCAGTGTACCAATTTTCTTTTCCGAATTCTCTTTTGTTAGGAGAGAGCTTGAAATTGATACGTGATCGGCACCTCTGAAGACGTGGTGGATCCAATTCTGATCGAATAGACTGCATTGCAACTTGTTTCTCTCTTTTTCTTCTTGCTTTCATTTCCGTGCATTCAGGCTGTGACTTTGAAATCCTAACTCGACTCATAGGAGTTTTGGGATCTTCTGCCGCAGGTTTCTTTGTCTTCACAACAACAGCTTCAACTACTTCCCTTGCAAATTGACTGGCTTGAAGAATCTCTCCTACCGTTTCTCCAACCAGCATCGCAGGCAATGACATACGACGCCATTCCCCTGTTTTAGTTTCAGTCAATTGCGAAATTAGACCAGTAATAGAACAAAAAAAACACACAAAAAATCTTCAAATCATAAATCCTAAAATCAAGCGGCGGGGCTATACGCCTATGCTAATTCTGCATTATGTGTGACCATTCCACTTAGCCACTGTTTTACAGAAGAAGAACAGTTCCTAAGCTTCCATTAATTAGTACACAAGGAAGATCAAATCAAAGACGTTTGCTACGAAGAATTCATACAGGAAACGGTTGGGGCAGCGAAGCCCACCAATAATAACATTCAACAAATAAATCAGAAATCATTATATCTCACCTAATGTCAATATAATCAAACAGATATGACAAACATCAAATTGAACACAATTAAAGCTTAATTATCAGTTCATACCGCATTTACTCTGTAAGGAACCTTGAAATTTTCCAACCGGAGACTTTCGAGATGCGGTTGAGTTCTTCATCCTTCATAAAGGTTAAACAAAAACCCCAATTTAAAACAGAGATCAAAGACTGAAAAATAAACAGAGGAGTATACGAATTGGATTTTTTACCTAAGAGATTCTTGTTTGCAGCGAATACTAGTTTTCAAATAAGCTCTTGTACTCCGTGGACTAAGACTAACACCAGAAATAACCTTATTTCCACCTGCAACTGTATACTGAAGCTCTTGTAATCGAGCCATACATCGATCCACCTTCTTGACTGTTTCTCTCAATAGATTAGAATTGAGCGGTGGATTTGCCATTTTCTTCAGTTTTAGTGGAGATTTGGCAACCATTTTGTGAGAAATAAAATGGGTTTTCAAGGATTTGATTTTCTTCTCTTCCCACTTAATCACAATCAATTTCGAGAGGAATTAAAGGTCAAAACGGAAGAGTTGTTTCCAAACTTTTCAAAAGAACTAGAAAGATAAGTAGTAACGTATTGATTTCATTTCTCAACGGTCATATCTCTAAACTACTAAAAAGAATACAACGGCTATTAATTATTGACTTTTGTCTCGCATTTGTTTGGGTTTTTGGGACCTCGGGGTCCTTGGGAGGGAATTATTTTCTAAATGTGGGACCTACTTTATTAGCACTTTTAACTTTCAGTTTAATGTGTAGCGATAGATAATATGAAGAAGATATGTCCTGCTGAATTACAACTAAACTAAACTAAGACTACAATAAACTCGTAAACTGATTGGTTGTACTAGATTTTGTGCCCGTGCTACGCACCGGACAGAGCCGAAAACGTGCACCATCATTTTTTTTTCTTTTAATTATATTTTTGGTTGGTAGGCTCGTCCCGTCGCGATGCATCTTTTATTTGGTATGATTCGGCTTCGCTTCAACCCGTCCTGATGCACGCTTAGTATTTTTGATTTGACCCGTCCCAATACATGCTTAGGATTTTTGATTTGGTATGACTCGGCTTCGCCTCGCCCCGATGCATTTTTACTATAGAACCAAAAGTAAATTTAAGCAGACTCATTCTTTAGAATGCAGGAAACATAAGCAAAAAAAATAATTTCACTGAATGCAAAAGATATGTTTTTACGTATGTGGTATTTTTAGTCAATTACACAAAAAGAAAAAGGAAAAACAATTTTAAAAAATACACACCACAAAGGCTCTAAGAAGTTCAAAGATTAATTGACAACAAATAAAAGGATCTCATCACTAACAACAAAAAATTCAGTTACTGCATTTCCAAAAAAAAACGGTATTATGAGCATCTATGGTATTGTCGTTGGCACTCATGAAATTGTTGAATGCCATAAAACAGAAACTTAGTTACATCGTCGTCTTTCGTCCTTCCTGAATGACTCGTGTCTTTTTTCCTTTTGTTGATAACAATTTACTTGTGGGACCATAGCTAACACTCCTCTTCTTCTCCTTTCTGCCATTCATGTATCCTTACCTCGAATGACAGTATCACCTGTGTACAAAGTCCGTGATCCACCAGTGATAAAAACAACTTACCCCTTGTTGTGGATGCTTTCTGAACCATAAACACCTGCAAAGCCAAATAGACTAAAAGAAGCAAACATTTTGCCCATAATATACATGATCAGTATAGGTAAAGTCATGTGCAAACCGAAGAGTGTAGCTCCCTAAGATTGGAGATACATTAATTTAGGATATTAAAACATTGGGTGAAACTACAGAATTATTTAATAAGTTAAGAAAGTAGTCTTAGAAATCTTACCATGTTTGTCATCACTATAAATTATCTAAATAACCCATCATTTTATTTGCTCCTTTAGATTCACGTTCCTAAGAAGTAAGTCACACCAATAACCTTCTTGTTCTTGTTTTTCCGGTAAAAGATAAACATAAAACCACAACTAACCATCATGGAAAAAAATTAATGTACCAACTGCTCAAACTAAACCCTAATTCATGATACAAAACCAACTTAATGGTCTATTAAATACTAATACTCCAAATAAAATCCATGTCATTGCACCAAATAAGATTCAGTGCATACACAACCAATTCTGGTATCATCCATCTTGAATATCCACCAACTAATTTACAGTTTAGAGGTGGGTGCACCCCATTGAAGAGGCCAAGTAACTATTTTTATACATTTTAATTTCGTCAAGAGTAGTTGTACCCCCGTCGAAGTGGGTTTGTGATTTTTATTTTTTATAATCTGCCAATCTCCTAATCGAAGTGCCTTGACCGAGCATTTAGTAGTTTGATGAATCCTCAAAAAGGGAAAAGGAAAAAAAGCTAGTAATGGAAGCAAATTTGATCTTCAGCTCAGAAAACAGGTTCTTCCAAATGGCACATGAATATACTGATATCGGTTAAATGTGAGAAGGGCAATACTACAAATAACTGTATACAACTAATTTAAATGACCCAAAATTAGTTCAAAATGTTAAATGCTGCTAAAATAGTTCCACCAACAAAAAAAAAATAAAAAATAAAATAATACATACCTGTCTAATCCCATAGGACAGTAAAAAGAATTAAGATTAAAGATAAATACCATGAAAGTAAGGCTCATATATAGCTTATGCACCAAAAACACCTCCAGAAGTTGGAGTATCTAACATGACAGGTGTATTCCTTTAACCTGTTAAAAAAATCCTACAGTAGCATTCAAAAATTAACACATTGCGCAAAGTCAATTTGAATATATGCACAATTATATAAAACCGTTTGATAAGATACTCAAATGTAAAAACGGTTCTTTTCTTTAAGGACAAATTTGATATGGTTGCAGGAAGCCTTCCTAAAGTCTGGGGATCAATTATGGATGAATCTATGAAATTCAAGGAAAACCCATCTTTAGGAAACCATCGTTTCTGAACATAAATCCCTTAATGGAAAATCCAAAATTATGATTTATACAGAACATAAATCAGTCATGAAAATCCAAAAAACTAACACCAGCCCATGAAAGTAATAGACAAACACTATCAGAAATTGGATAAAAGGATGAAACTTACCTGCATATCTTCTTTCTTAGCTTGTAATTTCTTTGCCTTCTTTTCTCCTATTTACAGAAACCAAATCAAAATTCAGAAAATTTAAACAAACTTATTAGAAATAAAGAGGAAATAGAGAGTAAACAATTAGGGTTTCCATTCAATTTTCCATAATTAGAATAAAAAGAATTGGAATTTTTATTTCATAATTGGGATTTCAAAAATCCTAACTGAAATTAAATTAAAGCTTCATATGAACAGACTTAATAGAAGATCGCAAATAGGGATCACAATATGAAACCAAACAAATTGAACATATTACTTTTTTGGTAATAGATCAATAAAATCTATACCAAAATCTCAAATATGAAATCTCAAACCCTAGTCATACCCGTCTCAAACCCTAAAAGCTCTATATTTAACTTGAGCAAAAAGAACCATAATAACAAAGAAGAAATACCGTATCACAGCACCATCACCGACTCTGTTGGATTTCAGTTCGTAGTGTTGAAGAAGATTGGAAACATAAAAGAGTGGTTGAAAGTGTGGAACTGAGAAGAAAACTGAGGAGTTAGTATTAGCTAGGATCAGTAAAAAAAAAAAAGGATTAGTAACTTACGTGTTGTATAGGGCTGAACATAACCGACTCAACCTGCCGACCCAACTCGCACCCGATCCAACCCACATAGGCGTGGGTTGACTATGGGTGAGGCATGCCAGAACCCACCGTATGTTGGGTCGGTTGCTGGTAGAAACTTACGTCACCCGAACCGACCCATCCACCCGCCCAAGATTCCCTAACCCTTAGATTATCTATCTAGAATGAATCACAACCATTGAATGGACGATATAAAATACCTAACCCTAAGCATCGCTAACTTTCATTTGTTTCTCTTTTCACTTCGGCCTCTTCTTTTCTCCTTCTCAGACAGACACAAACTGCATTTTTTTCACTCTTCGCTCGATCTTTGAATTCTCAACTCAAATTCGCTGTGTAGATCACCACAACAGGCAGCAGAAATCCAATAACGGAAGGTAACTAGGTAAGACTAAAAACCATTATAATATATTTGATTATGTGATTTTCTGTGATTTTCAATTTGGGGTTTATCTGTTTAGGGTTTTGTTTTTTATTTCAATTTGGGGTTTATCTGTTTTATGTTTGATTAATTGATTCTGAGATTTTCTGGCTTTGTTTTGTTAATCTTTTGTGTATGTTGGAATTGGATTTTGGGGATTTTGTTAATCATAAATAGTTCATTAATCTTCTGTTTCTGTTTTTGTTGCATTCTTGTGTAAGTTATTATGGTTGAAATCTCAGAAGATGATTCTGCTTCTAATCTTCCAGTTATACATGGAGTGGCATCACAAATGGGACCTCCCCCTCCATGTTCACCGCGTTCTGGACAACTGCTTGGACCATCAGCAGGGACAGGGATTACAGCTGGCTCATCTACACCAGCTTCTGAACCTTCACAATCTTGTGCCGCAGATGAATGCTTAGTTAATAAGCCTAATGGTGGTATGCAGAGATCAAAGGTATGGGGACGCTACGATATTTATCAAAATTGTTAGAGAGCCATGTGCAAATATTGCAAAAAGGATAATTACAAGATTGGCGGTAAGAATTCGGAAGGTAAGAATCATGGGACTTCTAACCTCCAAAATCATTTTGATAAGTGTCATAAGTATAAGAGTGAAATGAATAAGGAAGCTAGAGCCTCAGAACAACAAACACTTGATTTCCAACCTTGCAATATTGGAGAGGAACCACACTTTTAAGTAACTTTTTATGATGTCTTTTGGTAAAATCTATAAGTTTGAATGTCTGTAAGTAAGTTTGAATGTCTGTAACTGTAATGTTCATTGTATTTTATGGTGGGTGACCTAAGATCCACCCGACCCAACCCGTTGTAATGTGGGTCGGGTGAAAACCGACCCATTGTAATGTTGGGTTGGTTGCGAGCGACAACTTCTGTTACCCGCCATCTGTGGGTTGGGTGGTGGGTGAGGCCAAAACCGACCCATGTGCAGCCCTAGTGTTGTATACCTAACGGACGTGAGTAACCTCCAGTTAAATATTCGGTGTAAACCAAGTGTGAATAATTATTTAGCTGAAAATCTACACATAAGTGTTGTATACCCACGTTTTTGCTAACAGGGTTACAAACGGCCAGTTAAATATAGGGTGTAAACAGAGTATTCTTCAAATTTTAATGCTTAGACCAATAGAGTCCCTCCACTTGTCCTTTCCAGAATTTCTCTAGTTCAAAGCTTTTATCTCATTTAATTTGAGAGAGGTATCATACTCACCGTGCGACGTGGGAGCTCATATGACTTATTGTTTTAAAGGAGGGGAGATGGTTGAACACCAGACCAGAGCGCCTCGTGGAATATGACTCTGACTGGTGCATGTGTCAGGTGTCACATTATGGTAGTCTTTATTTTGAATGAAGGAGTCCATCTATGTGCACCCCTACTAAACTAGGGGTGCACGTTCGTCCCTTGATTATTGGCCAAGCATCTAACCATGGTTATGGTTTTTTCTGGACCATCTCTCGTGGCGATTTTTTCTTCTTTTTCCATCTTTGAACTCAGCCTCCTAATCGTGTCGATCTTCTGATTGATTCATTTTAGGAGTGTGCTAATTAAACTTCTCCGCTGTCCAAGCACGGATCTTCGAATCCTTCCCCTTGGGGCCGGGATTTATTGATTAGTGGAGTTCTGTTTTTTTATTATTTACATATTATGAAGTCTTCTTTAACCATCCTTCTGGCTTCTAAATCTTTTGAACTTTCTTGGCTCAACAAAGGAATCACTAGAAGATTAAAAGTTTTGGAGAGATTTAAAGGCTTGAGTAACTGGATTTCCTTCCTGAAGAATCTATGAGTTGGATTCACAAAACAACTATGGAGGGTGTGTCTGGAATTTATTCTGATCCACGAAAGTGGTCTTGTCGATTCAATGATATTGTGATTTTATTGGAATCAATGAATAACTCACATGGTACGTATTTACGAATCTCTACGTATGATACTACTAAAGATTCTAGGCAAAGGTTCGTGTGTATTCCAAGTGGTAAAGAAGGTTACATCTGGAGCACCTTCTGCCGATGGTATTGAGAATGCTTGTCCGTTGGATTATTCCTCGAGCTCAGCTATGCTGAGATCTAACAGGTTTTCTCCTTTGATGTCTGTCGAGACTCCTTCTCAGACTTCAAAGTTTTCGGCTCAAAATATTGCCGAGACGGAAGAGGAGATTGAGGCTAAAGTGAATTTTCATATTCAATTCAATAAAAATCTTGGCATCAACTGTAACCATCCAAATATGAGAGAAATATGCAAAAGTTTAATTAAGAGAAATTCAGAAATATCCAAATATATGAAGCTTCCATCTTATGCGGAAAATGATGGATTAGGGTCTTATGATTCTGAATATGAGGAGCAAATGGATGAAGTAGATGTGGAGGAGGGTCGAATTGATGCTATTAACGATTTGGGTAATTCGAATTCACTTGTTATGAATGTTTTTAATCCAATTTCTGTTTCTAAAGTTTCTGATTCCTTCAATGGATCATAGACTCTTGTGTTGGAACATTAGGGGTCTTGGGAATGATAATAAAATTGCAGCAGTTAGGAATGCAATCAGAAAGAATAATATTACTATTTGTGCGATTCAAGAAACTAAAAGGGAGATTGATAAGCACGAAAGTGCTACATTTTATACCCATATTTATATTAGTTAGGATTCGATATTTTGGCTAATGACTCTATTTTAGTGCTTTTGTAGGAAATACAAACGAATTCGATCGTTGAAGATTAATCGGCTAAAATGGCAGTTAATTGATAAAAATGACAATTTGAGGATGACTTGGTATTTTTTATATATCAGCACCGCTCATATTACTCACGACACCAAAAGGATGTCCACTGGAAGTTAACAAGTGAATGGGACGTGGAGGTTTAAGACAACAACTATGGCCAGAGATATCAAATCAGTGAAGCAGGGAAATGTTCTCTTTGTTCACACGTGAAAGTCACATAGGAGTTAACAATGTAATGGACTCTACGTGTCCAGCTAGCTCCCCCACCACATCTGCCTCATTTCCTTGGATTTGTTTCGTCTCTCTCGGCTAGAAACTGGTGAAGGCAGTGGTGGTCGACTCTCGTTTACATGTAACGGGTTTGGTTTGAAATGGTGTTGTGACTGTCGGGGAAGGAGATACGCACGAGTTAGAATAGATGGATAATGATGATGTTCGATATATCAGGGAAGTGGAATTAGTCTTGTGCTTGCAGGTGATGATTTGAATGTGTATAAGCTGAAGTTCTTGACCGAGAAATACACACAACAGATGATGGAGTTAGGAGTTCGTCTTGGATGAAGGAGGAGCTATGGGTTGGCTGAACTGGTGCCGAATTGGGTTGTACGTAGCTAGTGATTTGAAGCCGAGATGGAGAATGATTGGCAGCAACAAGACCTGGTGCTGTGGATTAATGGAAGTTGGATATTGGCTCGAGTCTGCTGCTTTCAGTTCGAGATAGAAATGTGAAGCTATAGCCTTGGTTTTGGGCTGTGTACGAGAAGGTTAAGCTGGGATTTCGAAGACAAGATGCCTGCGAAGTGAAAGAATGGAGCTGTGGCCGAGATGGAGAAAAGTGTTGACTAATCTGTTTGGCCGTGGTTTCAATGGATGTCTAGTTTCATGCAACGGTGAACAGGAATAGGCTTACAAGGTCCGGAATTTGGTTGTGATCTGCTGGTGATGTTTGCAATCGGTGATTTGATTATGCTGCGAACAAGATATTACTACGCACTGAAGTTGAGTGCTGCTGCCAAGGTTGATCGTGTGCGAGAGGGTTTTGCCTAAATGCAGCAACGAGTTAACTGGTGTTGGTTTTGATAGTGATCGATTGGCAGCAAAGCTGAGTTTTGCAGTTGGAGTTGAACTGGAATCCAGGGAGAAAAGCAACCAGCGGTGATGCAGTTAACATGTTCGGTGATTAATTGAGCTGTTGCAGTTGGTGGGTTAATCGGACCAGTGGTGTTGGTTGAAAAGTATGTTGGCTGATTTGATCCGAGAGGGCTTGCCGGTGCTTGTACAACGAGTGGTGACGAGACTCAGAAGCTTAAGAGGTTGGTTCTGTGTTTGGATCTGGCAATCGGAGTTGGTAATGGACCCGAACTGATTGGGCCTTGCCAAATGTTGCTAGGTCTTATATTCAAGTGGAGGTAGCACCTATACGAGGAAACGAACAAAAAGTGAAAAGGGAGGCCAATTTTGGAGTGCGGCTACAGAGAAGAGAAAGGAGGTGGAATAGAAGGGTTTGCGAATTTTATATTTTCATTTCCATCTTGATATGTTAGGGATTTTCCTTCGTATGTTTATGGTTTCTGAGAAAGTCATGTCTAACTAAATCTTTGTAATTAGGGTTTTTATAGTTTGAAATTACATGGGTATTAGGCTATTTTGATTTGAATAATATTAAGCAAAGACCATTATGATTTGATTAGATTGATTTTCGAATATTGTTTATTGATTTATTGAAAAAATGAGTTGTTGCTCCATCGGTTTAGTAATAACCTTTGTGCGTAATTGGACAGTTTTACAGATAGTTTTGGTCTCGTTATTTGATAGTTCATGCTTGGGTTGAATCCTTTGATGGGTTATACTTAGAAGAGCCAGATACAATTTGTGAATCAATAATTTAGTTTCGCATAACTTTCTCGCTAACACAATTTGATGGTGCTTGCTTGAGTTTAGTCTTTTTGATGTGCCATGCTTAGGGTGTCCCAGTGATATTGCGACTCTAATACATATAATAGGTGGTGTCGATAGAACGAACAATAAACATATATTTGAAATCATGTTTCATTTCAGTAATTAAATAGAGATAGTAGTGGATACCATGAAACCCTGGTTACCGATTTTTCCATTTGATTCGTTTAATTGGTTTAATTTATTTTCTTTGTTTTTACAATTCTAAAAATCCAAATATCATTGTTGTTGAATCGATTAGAGATAGTGATTACAGTATTTCCACCGCTCCTCGTGGGAACGACCCGTACTTGCCATTGTCTACATTGTAGACGCCGTGCGATTGCGGTTATTACATATAGGTATCTTCGGATCCTATCAATTTTTGGCGCCGCTGCCGGGGAGCGGTTATGGAATATTGTAATTGGTATTTTGTACATAGTTATTATTTTCTGTACATAGCCTTTTTTTTATATATATTTTCTTTTAGTTCCTTTTACGCAGTATTTGATTTTTTTCTCAAGTACCTTAGTCTGAAGAGCGGTGATTGGAGTCAACAACAGGCTTAAAATAAGTACTTGATATTCTCACAAAGATTTTGCAAGGTGAGTTATTGGGAAAATTTTACTTTGTATAATGGTTTCCAGTGAGTTGACTTCTTTTATAGCTTTTTGGAATCTTACCAAAAGAGCTGAGACAGAGGAGCCATTTGATATTTCACCTGAGGAGCATGCATATGCACCTTCTCATTATCAAGAAACTGCCGAATGTGTAAATAATGATTGGAATTATTCTCATAGGTATGATCATTCCGGACCTTGTGAAGGATATGATCATTAACAACCTTACCCTGGTTATGAGCCACAATTTGTTGGTTCCAATTATTATTCACACATTTCTCCGTCACAGTATGAGAGAGATGATCAATCTTACTGTGACCCATCGGCATCACAACTATCTTTGTTAGAACGCCTCAATATTGAAATTGCTGAACAGACCAAAGCTAATGAGTTATTTTTTGCTGAGCTGAGTAAAACCCAAGCTCAGCAAATTATGAACAAACTGATTTATCGATTGCTCAACTAACGCAGTCGGTAGAATATCGTGGTCTTACTGAGGATACAAATTATGATTTTTCTTATACTCTTGATATTTATGATGAAACCGCTTTAACTAATGATTCAATGTGTATGGAGAATGATGTTGAACTTGATAGTTGTGATCATAGGAATACAGACATTGTCATACCAAGTGAAGGTGGTGTTTTTAGTCCAACTCCTGATTGTGTTAATGATCACTCACCTATTCAAAAGGATGAGTTTAGGATTGAGGACACCATTCTTTTAGACGGTGTGACATATCAGTGCTATAACAATGATGCTTATGAAGAATGTGTTAATTCCGAGAAAACTGTAGTTAAGTCTAACGACTTAGAGACATTATACTCTATCTATAAGGTTTCTTTTAATCGTCTCTATTGTGATATTCCTATTGATTCCTTGGCTGATGATGATTATGATGATGATTTGCAAACCTAGTGGAGAAGTTAAAATACCTAGAATTGTTAGCACAACTTTTCGAAAGATTCCTAATTTTGGATTAGAACTGCGTGCTTCTCCAGTATTACTAGATTATTTTGCATCTCGTGACTTCTCTTTGCATGTGCATGTCTCTCAGATTGTTTCAGCTCACATCTCTAGCGAACCCTTTGACTCGGTTATTTTTGATCAAAATGATACATCCTTTGCAAAAACCAAGTTTGGGGGTAGCTCTTTCCTTTTGATAATCTCTATATCTTTACGTTGCTTCAGCGAGGATTTTAGGTTGTCATCGGTTGTATATATTGTGCTCTGGGTTGATCCCCTAATATTTAGGTTGTTGATATATGGAGAATCTTGTATGTATATTCCAGTAGGTAATTCTATTTTCTTATTTTATTTTTATTTGTTTATTTTCGCATATTATTAATTTCCCATCTTCAATTTTACGTTGGATGACTCAATTACATTGAGGACAACGTAATGCTTAAGTGTGGGGGAGTGGTTAACTTTTTACTTTTCTTTTTCAGGAATTTTCTTGCAATTTATGACCAGTTGTGTAGCGGATCAATTCTTTGTTTTGCTCGAGGACTAGCAAAATATAAATATGGGGTGCTGATAAGCACTATAGTGCTACATTTTATACCAATATTTATATTAGGTAGGACTCGATATTTTGGCTAATGACTCTATTTTAGTGCTTTTGTAGGAAATATAAACGAATTCGATCGTTGAAGATTAAGCGGCTAAAATGGCAGTTAATTGATAAAAATGACAAATTTGAGGCTGGCATGGTGTTCTTTATATATCAGCAGCGCTCATATTACTCACGACACCAAAAGGATGTCCACTGGAAGTTAACAAGTGAATGGGACGTGGAGGCTTAAGACAACAACTATGGCCAGAGATATCAAATCAGTGAAGCAGAGAAATGATCTCTTTGTTCACACGTGAAAGTCACATAGGAGTTAACAATGTAATGGACTCTACGTGTCCAGCTAGCTCCCCCACCACATCTGCCTCATTTCCTTGGATTTGTTTCGTCTCTCTCGGCTAGAAACTGGTGAAGGCAGTGGTGGTCGACTCTCGTTTACATGTAACGGGTTTGGTTAGAAATGGTGTTGTGACTGTCGGGGAAGGAGATACGCACGAGTTAGAAGAGATGGATAATGATGATGTTCGATATATCAGGGAAGTGGAATAAGTCTTGTGCTTGCAGGTGATGATTTGAATGTGTATAAGCTGAAGTTCTTGACCGAGAAATACACACAACAGATGATGGAGTTAGGAGTTCGTCTTGGATGAAGGAGAAGCTATGGGTTGGCTGAACTGGTGCCGCGTTGGGTTGTACGTAGCTAGTGATTTGAAGCCGAGATGGAGAATGATTGGGAGCAACAAGACATGGTGGTGTGGATTAATGGAAGTTGGATATTGGCTCGAGTCTGCTGCTTTCAGTTCGAGATAGAAATGTGAAGCTATAGCCTTGGTTTTGGGCAGTGTACGAGAAGGTTAAGCTGGGATTTCGAAGACAAGATGCCTACGAAGTGAAAGAATGGAGCTGTGGCCGAGATGGAGAAAAGTGTTGACTAATCTGGTTGGCCGTGGTTTCAATGTCTGTCTAGTTTCATGCAACGGTGAACAGGAATAGGCTTACAAGGTCCGGAATTTGGTTGTGATCTGCTGGTGATGTTTGCAATCGGCGATTTGATTATGTTGCGAACAAGATATTACTATGAACTGAAGTTGAGTGCTGCTGCCAAGGTTGATCGTGTGCGAGAGGGTTTTGCCTAAATGCAGCAACGAGTTAACTGGTGTTGGTTTTGATAGTGATCGATTGGCAGCAAAGCTGAGTTTTGCAGTTGGAGTTGAACTGGAATCCAGGGAGAAAAGCAATCAGTGGTTGATGCAGTTAACATGTTCGGCGATTGATTGAGCTGTTGCAGTTGGTGGGTTAATCGGACCAGTGGTGTTGGTTGAGAAGTATGTTGGCTGATTTGATCCGAGAGGGCTTGCCGGTGCTTGTACAACGAGTGGTGACGAGACTCAGAAGTTTAAGAAGTTGGTTCTGTGTTTGGATCTGGCAATCGGAGTTGGTAATGGACCCGAATGGACTGGGCCTTGGCAAATGTTGCTAGGTCTTATATTCAAGTGGAGGTAGCACCTATATGAGGAAACGAACAGAAAGTGAAAAGGGAGGCCGGTTCTGGAGTGCGGCTACAGAGCCGAAATCGGAGAAGAGAAAGGAGGTGGAAGACAAGGGTTTGCGAATTTTATATTTTCATTTTCATCTTGATATGCTAGGGATTCTCCTCCATATGTTTATGGCTTTTGAGAAAGTCATGTTTAGCTAAATCTTTGTAACTAGGGTTTTTATAGTTTGAAACTACATGGGTATTAGGCTATTTTGATTTGAATAATATTGAACAAAGACCATTATGATTTGATTAGATTGATTTTCGAATATTGTTTATTGATTTATTGAAAAAATGAGTTGTTGCTCCATCAGTTTAGTAATAACCTTTGTGCGTAATTGGATAGTTTTACAGATAGTTTTGGTCTCGTTATTTGATAGTTTATGCTTGGGTTGAATTCTTTGATGGGTTATACTTAGAAGAGCCAGATACAATTTGTGAATCAATAATTTAGTTTTGTATAACTTTCTCGCTAACACAATTTGATGGTGCTTGCTTGGGTTTAGTCTTTTGATGTGCCATGCTTAGGGTGTCCCAGTGATATTTGCGACTCTAATACATATAATAGGTGGTGTCGATAGAACGAACAATAAACATATATTTGAAATCATGTTTCATTTTAGTAATTAAATAGAGATAGTAATGGATACCATGAAACCCTGGTTACCGATTTTTCCATTTGATTCGTTTAATTGGTTTAATTTATTTTCTTTGTTTTTACAATTCTAAAAATCCAAATATCATTGCTGGTTAATCGATTAGAGATAGTGATTACCGTATTTCCACCGCTCCTCGTGGGAACGACCCGTACTTGCCATTGTCTATATTGTAGACGTCGTGCGATTGCGGTTATTACATATAGGTATCTCTGGATCCTATCAGAGATAGTTGATGATGGTTTAATTCGTGCTTTATGGGGGTCTTCTAATTGTAATTATGTTTTCCAACCCTCTGAAGGAGCTTCAGGCGGGATTATTGTTATGTGGAAACAAGGAGTTCTACATATGGAAGATCACTTGGTTGGGGAATTTTCACTTTCTATAAGATTTAATAATATTTCTGATAATTTTCATTGGTTGTTTACTGCTGTTTATGCTTCTTCTGATTCTGGGTACTATAGGAAATGTTGGCAGGAATTGTCAGATATTGAAATACTTTTCGATGATCCTTGGGTTTTAGGTGGTGACTTCAATGCTATCCTAGCTCAATCAGAGATGAACAAATCTAGTGGTTCTATTGCTAATAAAAGGTTCTTCAAAAAAATTGTGATCAGACATGAGCTTATCGACTTACCTATGGCTGGAGGTAAGTTTACATGAACAAATTCACAACAACCTCTACTTTTAATTAGGCTTGATAGATTTTTAGTTACTAGTGACTGGTATGTTAATTGTCCTTCTATTATGCAAGTAAGATTAAAAAGGCCAGTTTCGGATCACACTCCCATTTTGTTGTACTGTAATTCTGGTTTGAAGTGTAAAGCTCCTTTTAGACTGGATAACTATTTATTGCATCATCCATATTTTCTATCTAATCTTAAGGTGTGGTGGCAGAATCTCACATTCTCTGGAAAACCCAGTTTTGTGTTTGCAAAGAAGTTACAGGGTATGAAATTTTTTATTAAGGCTTGGAAGAAGACTTTGGGGGATTTACAACTCAAAATTGATTGTTTATAGGATGTTATTAACTCTTGGGATTTGCAGGAAGAAGCATATATTGTTTTTTCCACTGCAGAGGTAGTCGAAAGAGAAGAAGCAAAAGCTAAACATGCTACTCTTACTCTTGATATGGCAAGGAAGTGGGGGCAGATAGCTAAGGAAGATTGGGCTAGAAATGCAGAGATGAATTCCAAGTATTTACATCAAATTGCTTCTTTTAAATATACTTGCAATAACATTAATTGTATGCTCATTAATGATTCCCTGTGCTATGATAAGGAAAGAATTGCTTCTGAATATGTGTCTTTTTATTCCTCTATGTTCACTGAATAACATAGGCTTAGACCTGGTTTTAATGAATTAGAGATGCCATCTATTGCTACTTCTGACAGCATTGCTTTAGAGAAGCCATTTACAGAGGATGAAGTCAAGAGTGTGATTTGGCATTTTGGGACAAATAAAGCGCCAGGTCCTGATGGATTCACAATTGAGTTTTTTAAAGCTTCATCGGAGGTAATAAAGCTGGACTTGATGAGGGTTGTTAAAGAATTTGAGACAACTTATACTCTAGATTGGAGATTAAATTGTACATCTTTGAAGCTGATCCCAAAAGTGGCTGGAGCTATTTCTCTACATAATTTTAGGACAATTAGTCTCATTGGTGGAGTTTATAAGATTGTTTCTAAACTTTTGGCCGAGAGATTAAAAGGTGTTCTTCCTTCTATAATATCAGATTATCAAGGGGCTTTTGTGCATGAAAGACAAATCAATGACGACATTCTGATTGCAGCTGAGATGATTGATTCAAGAATGAGATCAAATAAGCCAGGCATTGTGTGTAAGGTAGACTTTGAGAAAGCCTTTGATAATGTTAATTGGAACTGTCTGGATTTGGTAATGGAGAAGTTTGGGTTTGGAGTGGTTTGGAGGAGTTGGATAAGGTGGTGCATTTCCTATGCTAGGTTCTCAATTCTTATTAATGGAGAGGCAACTAGTATGTTTAGAAGACAAAAGGGAATTAGGAAGGAAGACCCTATTTTCCCCCTTTTTATTCATTATGTTGGTTGAAATATTGTCTTTAATGATCAAGAGGGCAGCTATAGATGGTCTTATCTCGGGTTTTCAAGTTGCTGAGGGGGGAACAACACTTAACCGTTTACAGTTTGCTGATGACCTGGTGGTTTTCTTGGATGATTCCGAGGAGCAGGTAAATAATCTCAAAAACATTTTTTTTTGCTTTTGAGTTAGTTGCTGGTTTAAAGGTTAATTTTAGGAAGAGTGCAATAGTCGGAATTGGTGATGGTAACAATGGTGCTCTATGTGCTGATGCTTTTGGCTGTCAGTTATCTAGCTTTCCTATAAATTACTTAGGAATTCCACTAGGTAGCAAATCAAAATGTAAGGGTATTTGGGATGTGGTGATTCAAAAATTTCAGCAAAAGCTTTCCACTTGGAGAAGAAGATATCTGTCGAAAGGGCAAAGACTAATCATGATAAATAGTGTTTGGGCAAGTCTTCTAATTTATTATCTCTCGATGTTCCAAATGCTGGTTTCAGTCATGAAGATTATTGAAAAAATCATGCGTAATTTTCTATGGGGATCAACAGACTCTACAACAAAGAGAAGTTGGGTGGCATGGAAGAAAGCTGTGTTACCTAAGTCAAGAGGAGGCATCAACATCAAAAAGCTAAAGCTGGTAAACAAGGCTTTGCATTGTAAATGGGTCTAGCGATATGGGAAAGAAAAGAAACCTTTATGGAGACAGATTGTGAGAGAAAAAATCGGAGGAAGGTATGATTCTTTTTTACCAAATGAAACTTCGAAAGTTGTGGGTCGTAGTCTTTGGTCTGGTATTCTAAAGTCTCAAAAGTTTGTCAAAGATAATACAATCTTGAATCTCAAGAATGGAAAGAGTATTGATTTTTGGACTGATAAATGGATTGGAAATGATACTTTAAGGAACAAATTTCCTAGACTATATAAGATTTCCAGAACTTAAAAAGCTACAATAAGAGATATGATGAATGCAGATGGTGCATGGAATTTTAAATTTAGAAGGTCTTTACATGAGCAGGAGATGGGAGATATTGCTGAGTTGTTACAAGTGTTAGGTGTGGTTAAATCTCTTTATGATGAGGTTGTTGGATATTGCAGGAAATGGCAGTTTGGCCCGGAGTTTTCAGCGGCAAACTGTTACGCTTCTCTAGACGTGGATGGCTTGCTGGTTTTCCCTCAAAAGTAGGTACGGAACCCAAGAGTACCTTTAAAAGTCGCTTTCTTAGTGTGGACAATGTGTCATGATGGTACTCCTACTCTTGAAGTTCTGCATAAAGCTGGTAGAGTTCAATCTAGTTTATGTCTTTTCTGTGGTGTTGAACGAGAATCACAAAATCATTTTTTTTCTTCATTGTGCTGAAACAAGGAAGCTCTGGCATTATTTCCTGGATAGTTTTAACATTTCATGGGTTTTCTCTGACACGGTAAAGCAAAATATTTATGAATGGGGAAGAAGAAGGAAAACTAAGACATTCATGTACCAGTTGTGGAGCTTACTTCCTTTTGCCATCTGGTGGGTTATTTGGAAAGAAAGGAATTGCAGGTTGTACAAGGGTTTCAAGAGGAGCTTTAATCAATTAATTATTTTTGTCAAATGTACTCTGTTTAGATGGTCTGTTAACACCAATTTATTTCATGGTTATTCTTTAAGCACTCTGATTTGTAACTGGGATGCTGTAGTTACCAACAGGTAACTTGATTCATTTTGTTTTTCACTATTTCCCATCTTTCCGCTGAAATCTAGTCTTTTATAAAAAATTTCCCTTTTGCTCTCAAAAAAACCTAACCCTGGTTATCATAATTTTTTGATTTAATAGTTGTAATAAATCTAATACATTGGGAATTGGAGAATTCGAGAAACCAAAAAAAAATATTTATTGTAATTGTTATTATCTAAAATGAAGAAACTAAATTACTACTCAAAATCATCGACAACAAGATACGACTGAATGAAACTAGTTGGAATCCTAACAACAAGCTGGGCTCCAACCCCTAAAACTATTGGAGTATTTATTTTTTTCTCTTCACTGCGTATATTTTCTCCACCCGATCTATCAACAACAAAATAGAAAGAAAAAAAAGACACTTTCAGAAATTTTCAGACCTTTTAAGTCATCACGAAATTCTACTTAGTTGCAGTTTCCATCAGGCTAGTACTACCTCAGTTTTAATGGCCCAAATCCTTCATACTTTTCTTTATCAGTAAACTGAATCAAATCTAAAATTTCATATCAAGGAAGCATAATTTTTTTGATTAAAACTATCCTTGTTATCATACCATAACAGAAATCAAATTTGATGTTATAAGATCAGAAAGGTCGTCTATACCTTCTTCCAGCTATAACTACAAAACGTGAATCGATCGGTCATAATATGCCTATCCCATATAAGTATTATGTTAATTTAACTATCCTAACATGATCGGTTTTTCACATAAAAAGAGAGAAATTTGTTTAATTTCATGCTAAGTATTAAGGATATCAAATAATTTGGATCCAATGAAAATTCCAAATTACTAAAGGAGACTGTTTTATTTGATGAGAAGAAAATATTTTGACGAGAAGAATAAACCACCGAGAAAAGTGGTAAGATGAGGCTTTGACTTTTGTGCGCATTTTATTCCTTTATTATTATTTCCGAGTTCCAAAAATCAATAACTAAATAAATGAAAATCGTGGGTTAAATAAATATCTTATAACAAAGGGAGGAACGTGCACCCCTGGTTAACAAGGGTGCACATAGATGGAACAAAACACAAAGTACATGCTCCTTTTCTCTTTCTATTTTCGCAAAAAGAAATTTTAAACCAAATTGAGAAGTGATAGTATTTTTTATTTTATTTTTTGTAGAAAAAATAGTAATATTTCCTCCCCTAAATAGATGACCTAGTTTAAGTTCATAATTCTTAAAGCAAAAAGAAGAAGGGATTATTTTTGAGTATTTTATAGAATTATATCCTTATGATCTCTGGAATCTATTTCAAGTTTACTAAAATTATGAAATTTCTTACTCGAATCCTAATTTTATGACCAATTTTGTTTTATTTTGTCAAATTGATACCTATCCCAATGCATTTTGTTAGATCTTGCAGTAGTGTGCAGTCAACGTCCTCTTTTCGAATCTCTCAGATCGGTTCACGAAAAGTTCTTTTTTATTTAATTTTAGTTTGAGTTTTTATCTTGAAATTATATGTATGATACAAATGTTTATTCAAAGTTGTTAGAGCATTGCTCGGTCGAACTCGCAAGCATTGCTATCTCAAGCTTGTTTGTCAAATTTAGTTGTCAAAACTATGTGTCTTGATTTCTAGTCTACCTATAGCTAAGTCTCGGACTAGGATAGCTAAGTGTAGTTGAGCTCCAGACTCCATGGCAATCATCTTATGAAGACGAAGAACTACTCAAGGAACCAGTGGAACTTCATCCGAATAAAAGGTATATGGAGACTTGAACTTATCTATCACTCAAAAGTCTATCTACTCTATCTCCTACTCTTGAGACAAAAGTCGTATAAGTATGACAGTTTTCATACATACACATTTGCTATTTCGAGCCGAGTTTGCTCGCCTATCTTTTTCTCGAAATATGTGTTAGTAAGCTTTCGCTTTAACCATTTTTCATCTTTACCCGTGACGAAAGTCATGATGACGTTTCAATCTTGAAAATGGCTTTGATGACGATAGTTGTGAATAACGACTATTATAACATTATAGAAGAATGTTTCAATGATTGAAATGTAGAGTTGAGATTACCATCTATAGATATAAGCATATATAGTGTGTTCGCACATTAATGTATAAATCCATGTACCGGAAACCAAGTGTGTGCATACGGTATTGGTGAAGGAGACAGGTTGGGTACGTGTAGTCGTACGCGTACTGGCGGAACTTTTCCTCCCGGAAAATTCTGCTGAGTTTGGAGTTTACGAACTCATAAACCAGTCACCTTAGGTACGCGTACTGGCGGAAATTTTCTACTCGAAAAATTATGCTGAGTTTGGAAACCAAAAACCAACTCAAATACGGTATCTAAGCTATGCATACCCGTACGCGTACCCAAGCTGGTTATTTCTCAAATCGGTAGTTCATGAAATTAAAACAATAAATTATAAGGAATGCAATCTTTGGAAACCGTGGCTATAGTGTTCATAATTGATTCAAATGAATCAAACCGATTTTGTTTCAATTGTGGCTATGAATAAAGACCTAAGCAATTGAACAACACTTCAACTAGTTCTTATGAGTCATTTGAACTAGTTATGAGAAAGATGAATACGGTTAATATGGAAGTGCTCATATGGCTAACCATTGGTTAACCATTTGTGAACCAACTAAGGGTACACGTTTAGGTACGGTTACTCAAACCTAAATGAAATACATTTCATTTGTGTGTGACAAGCAAAGTTTCGATCTAACGGTTGAAAGATATTAGCTTGTATCTAATCAGGTTTTCATCTAACGGTGAATATTGAATGATTTGTTACTAAGCTAACATAGATTGCAAACCCTGATTTAAAACTATATAAGGGAAAACTCTAGCAACTGGAAAAACTAATCCCCACACCTGATGTGTGATACTAGTTGGTTTTGCTAGAGTCGATTCTCCTTTAACCTTAGGTTTCTTCTCGAGACCCTGTAGGTTAACGACTTAAAGACTTCATTGGGATTGTGAAGCCATACAAAACTACTTCACTTGTAGTTGAGCGATCCGATCTTGCCGTTTTCTATCGTACGAGTTCAATTGAATAATTGACTTGAGATTATATCTCCGACAGGGAAAGATAAAAAGAAATCACAAACATCTTCGTCTCATCGTTTATGATTCCACAATATCTTGTTTCGCTACCATACAATTAATATTATTGTGAGGTGATTGATAATTTTATGTTGTTTTTCGGGAATATAAGTCCGGGTTATCAATTAGTTCCTGTTCACCTTGATTTTATCAAAATACGAAACGAACTCTTAGGTTTATCTATGGGAGACAAATTTATCTATTATGGTAGACTTTTCTGTGTGATACAGATTTGTTTATTTAAGTCTTCGACTTTGGGTCGTAGCAACTCTTAGTTGTGGGTGAGATCAGCTAAGGGAATCAAGTGCGTAGTATCCTGCTGGGATCAGAGACGTAAGGAGCGCAACTGTACCTTGAATCAGTGTGAGATTGATTAGGGTTCAACTACAGTCCAGAGCGAAGTTAGTTTGTAGTAGGATAGTGTATGTAGCGACTTAATACAGTGTGGTGTTCAATCTGGACTAGGTCCCGGGGTTTTTCTGCATTTGCGGTTTCCTCGTTAACAAAACTTCTGGTGTCTGTGTTGTTTCTATTCTGCATTATATTTTGTTATATAATTGAAATATCACAGGTTGTGCGTTGTATCGATCAATTGTGAAATCCAACCTTTGGTTGTTGATTGGAAATTGATTGATCCTTGGATATTGGTCTTTGGTACCATCCAAGTTTATATCTATTGTATTTGATAAAGACTTACAGATTTTTATTTGTTTGAGTATAGATCAAATCGAGTGATAGACATATTAACTCCTTGATATACTTTTTATTAAGATTGAGTCTGACTGTCTAGTTGATTCTCTTAAAAGTATATTAGAGTTAGTCCATACAGATGTCTAATCGAAATATTGGGTGACGTTGTTAGACCCCCGCATTTTCAATTGGTATCAGAGCAGGCAAACACATTAAAAACCTGATAAGTATGTGTTTGTAGTAATCTGACTATATGGACGAGTTTATCTCTGATAACTTACTAGTTCAAAAATTACCAGATGATTTGAAAAACTTGGATTCTCCTGAGAGAACTATCATATGAGAGTTAATATCTAAACATGTGGAAACTGTTGATAACTGGGAAACACTCCTAGAAGAACAGTTGGATGAACTTTCTGACGAAGGTGACTCAGATATTGATAGATATGCTGATGAGGAAGTCTCGGAGTATGTTAAGCTTTTGAATTCGTTGGAAAAGAAGAAGATGACAACTTCTCATGTCACACCTTTTCTGACTAATCTCTGTCGTACAAACAATAAATTGAGAAGATGTTACGCAGGTGTTTTTGCTTCGAATCGTTCAAACAAATCGATCATCAAGGATTCTGAGGAAAACCTACGTATGAAGTCACTTGAATGTGATAATCTTTATCAAAAGTAGTATTTGTTGGAAGAGAAACTTGCAGAATCTGAAGTAAGGATTGACTCTCAACAAACAAGTTTTGATGACAGAGAAAGTCTCGCTCGAGAAAAACGCCTTGAGGCTGATTTAGCTGTTGCTCTTGATAAAATCAAGATGTTGGAAGATGACTTGAAAAATTTCAATACTAGTTCAAGCAAATTAACCACTATGTTAGGAGCAAGTAAAAATCATCGTGATACATGGGTATTGGGCTATAAGGGAATAGATGCTCCAAGTATTAACAAAGAGGTAAAATTTGTCAAGGCTAGTGATTCTTATCAACAAACGGTTCCATTGCTGGCAAAAGTGAAATACCTTCACCGACAATAAAAGTTCGAAAGAGCAATGTATATCAACCTCCAAAGTCAGCACACACGGATCGAGGTAAGAACATTCCTTATGTTTGCCACTTGGTCACCTGGAAAGGAGATGTAGTTTCCGTATAAGGAATGAGAAACTTCATGATGTTCTTGTTTGGGCATCACAAGAAGTTGTGAAACCAAGAGCATACGTTAAGACTAATGCTCTTAAAGTTACAGGTTGTAACTGTCCAACCTTTTGGCAAAGGAATCATTGTTGCGTTAAACCTAGATTTGCCTATAAACGTCATACAAATCCCTTTCACAATTGTAATGGTTATCAAAAGGATAACTTCGTAAAAACGAATACAAGATCCGATGCTCCCAATTGGAGAAAGACTAACTTGCAAAAGAATAGTCAATCCAATTCTCTTTAGAGAAATCTCGAAGAGAGTAACGGGAAGAAGGTTCCGGTTGTTTCTAAACGCACTCATAAGTGGGTTTCAAAGAAAGTCAATGACGCCTTGAGTGTGAAAAGGAATGATCTCCTAGAAAATTCCATGACTATGGAGAAGGTAGTATCCATGATGTTGGAACTTAAAAAGTTCTTTGGAAAGATGGATTTGGATGTGAAAGGTTCTAAAATCGATCTCTTTCATGATAATCCAAAAGTCACTTGTGGTGAGCAAGACATTTTTCACCTCAACACAACTTGAGTGTGTTGTAAGTGCATCCTCACCAAGGAATGCCCTGTTATGTATACGGTGAGGGAAGCACGAAAATTAGGGCGCACAGATTTTGTTCGGTAAGACTGTAGAATTCAACTGGATTTTTATAAACAGTTATGTCTATAAACTTGAGCAAGATTTGTGTTTTTATTTTCTTAGAGAACTTATAATGATCCACGTACCTTTCTTATCATTCATTTCTACCTAACTTGATATGTGCTTAAGGTTCTTAAATGTTTAGGTTTGAAAATAATAGTTCAGGATGTTTGGACTAAATGGTACACATACCAGGTATGCATAACATCATTTAAAATCAAAATCCAGAGGTTTAAGTACGCATACCTATTTGCATACTGCTCCAAGATACGAAAATTCGTTTGCAAACCCGTATGTATACTTGACGTTGATATTCGGTAAATTTGTTTTGGCCGTAACTTCTTCGTCCGAACTCGGGATGACCTCATTATTTTTGTATTCTCTTCCTATTTGCATTCTCTTCAAAATGGTGATGAGAAATCCTAAATTTGAATGAGGTGATGTTGGTCTTTGTCCCGTATCTTATTTTTGAGTAATTTGCTCCGTTTCGTCGCACTTGTTCTACTTATGTTGGACTTGGGCACTTGGATTTTTGGAGTAATTATCTTATAAGATCATTTGTAGCTTTTACAAGAATGATATTGGTGAATCACAAAGAAAAAAGTTCAAGAATAGGCAGTAGTACGCATTGCTATGGGATTCTTGAATGTTCACAATCATCTTATGTGAACTATGATGCATGGTCTTTAATGACTTTGTATGTTCTTCTTTGTTAAGAAAATATTTTTATACGCCTTTGGTAACCACTCTTGGTGTAAATACGTGCGAAAAAGATTGATTCTACCTTCAAAGGGCAAAGATTTTTTTTGCAGTATTAATGTTTATTGGATTTATATATTGCAATTTGTTATGGATATTTGTGTTTGCGTCCGTGGACTATGATTGTCCCATACGTGGTCAAAAGTTATCTCTTTCATATGTCGAAATGCAAGTATTGATAAAATATTGAATGAACTTTTGACAAACAAAAATTGAACCTATTGTGTCGTTATGCAAATAATTGATGGAAGATAGGATGAATTTTTTTCTATAAAGATTATGTCTATTATATGTCGTTGTGCAAATAGTGATGAAAATAGAATGAATCTGTGTCCATTCCGCAGTATTGATCTTCCTTGATCCATATTTTATGTATATATACCGTGCGGCTCCATAAGTCTTCTTATGTGAGCATTTCCTACTAAACTAATCATGAATTCGTTTGTGGTTAACTTGGTTGAGTATTTTAAATTAATCATGGGTTCTCTTGTTATTAATTTAATTGAGAATGTTGGATACAAAATCATTTCCTTTGTGGTTTTTGATGTCCAAAGAATTTTTTTTCTTTTCTTGTAAAAGTAAGGTCGCTCTTGTTGTTCTTTCGGGAATGACATCAAATGGGGGAGAGTTCTTTTTAACTTGCGCTTAATTTTCATATCTTTGTGGGGAGTGCGGTTGTGGAATATTTGAGGAGTTATCTTGTATCTTTACAAACTCCGTGATGAATGCATTTAGCTTCGGCTTTATGATTGCATCTAAACAAAGCTGATATGTACTTTTCTTGGTCTTGAAGCGTCTCCATGAAAATTTCATTAGGATCTCGTTTTCGTACCTTTGCCAATTTTATTGACAAAAAAGGGGGAGAATTAATATGTAGTTCACACTATGGTCTTCGGATCATTATGTAAGGGGGAGTGGTTTTCATGTTGAGATGAAAGTATTGCCTCAGGGGGAGTGATACATATCACCATAGTATTGTTGTCAAGGTTGTGATACAATTGAACTTTGATAATGTGTAATAATACTATGACATTGTATAACAATGATCGAGAGCTTTTGTTTTCTCATTGTTATGGCTTGGATCTTCAACAACTATGATGCTGAACTGAACATCTATGGAATCATGAGAGTACTTGGAAAAGACGAAGTTTTCTAGTAATGTTGAAGCACTAAGGAGATCAAGCATGTGGACGAGAAGCTACAAAGTTTTATCTATTTTGTATTCCATATGTATTGATAGTTTTGTCACAAAAATTGACAAAGGGGGAGATTGTTAGAACATTGCTCGGTCGAACTCACAAGCATTGTTATCTCAAGCTTGTTTGTAAAAATTAGTTGTCAAAACTATGTGTCTTGATTTCTAGTCTACTTATAGCTAAGTCTCGTACTAGGATAGCTAAGTGTAGTTGAGCTCCAGACTCCATGGCAATCATCTTATGAAGACGAAGAACTACTCAAGGAACCAGTGGAACTTCATCCGAATAAAAGGTATATGGAGACTTGAACTTATCTATCACTCAAAAGTCTATCTACTCTATCTCCTACTCTTGAGACAAAAGTCGTATAAGTATGATAGTTTTCATACATACACATTTTCTATTTCGAGCCGAGTTTGCTCGCCTATCTTTTTCTCGAAATATGTGTTGGTAAGCTTTCGCTTTAACCATTTTTCATCTTTACCCGTGACGAAAGTCATGATGACGTTTCAATCTTGAAAATGGCTTTGATGACGATAGTTGTGAATAACGACTATTATAACATTATAGAAGAATGTTACAATGATTGAAATGTAGAGTTGAGATTACCATCTATGGGTATAAGCATATATAGTGTGTTCGCACATTAGTGTATAAATCCATGTATCGGAAACCAAGTGTGTACATATGTGTGCATACGGTATTGGTGAAGGAGACAGGTAGGGTACACGTACCCGTACGCGTACTGGTGGAACTTTTCCTCCCGGAAAATTCTGCTGAGTTTGGAGTTTACGAACTCATAAACCAGTCACCTTAGGTACGCGTACTGGCGGAACTTTTCTACCCGAAAAATTCTGCTGAGTTTGGAAACCAAAAACCAACTCAAATCTGGTAGTTAAGGTACGCATACCCGTACGCGTACCCAAGCTGGTTATTTCTCAAATCGGTAGTTCATGAACATAAAACAATAAATTATAAGGAATGCAATCTTTGCAAACCGTGGCTATATTGTTCATGAATTGATTCAAATGAATCAAACCGATTTTATTTCAATTGTGTCTATGAATAAAGACCTAAGCAATTGAACAACTCTTCAACTAGTTCTTATGAGTCATTTGAACTAGTTATGAGAAAGATGAATACGGTTAATATGGAAGTGCTCATATGGATAACCATTGGTTAACTATTTGTGAACCAACTAAGTGTACACGTTTAGGTACGGTTACTCAAACCTAAATGAAATACATTTCATTTGTGTGTGACACGCTAAGTTTTGATCTAACGGTTGAAAGATATTAGCTTGTATCTAATCAGGTTTTCATCTAACGGTGAATATTGAATGCTTTGTTACTAAGCTAACATAGATTGCAAACCCTGATTTGAAAACTATATAAGGGAGAACACTAGCAACTGGAAAACTAATCCCCACACCTCCTGTTTGATACTAGTTGGTTTTGCTAGAGTCGATTCTCCTTTAACCTTAGGTTTCTTCTCGAGACCCTGTAAGTTAACGACTTAAAGACTTCATTGGGATTGTGAAGCCAGACGAAACTACTTCTCTTGTAGTTGAGCGATCTGATCTTGCCATTTTCTATTGTACGAGTTCAATTGAATAATTGACTTGGGATTATATCTCCGATAGGGCAAGATAAAAAGAAATCACAAACATCTTCGTCTCATCGTTTGTGATTCCGCAATATCTTGTTTCGCTACCATATGATTAAGATTATTGTGAGGTGATTAATAATTCTAGGTTGTTCTTCGGGAATATAAGTCCAGGTTATCAATTAGTTCATGTTCACCTTGATTTTATCAAAAGACGGAACAAACTCTTAGGTTTATCTGTGGGAGACAGATTTATCTATTATCGTAGACTTTTCTGTGTGATACAGATTTGTTTATTCAAGTCTTCTACTTTGGGTCGTAGCAACTCTTAGTTGTGGGTGAGATCAGCTAAGGGAATCAAGTGCGTAGTATCCTGCTGGGACCAGAGACGTAAGGAGCGCAACTGTACCTTGAATCAGTGTGAGATTGATTAGGGTTCAACTACAGTCCAGACCAAAGTTAGTTTGTAGTAGGCTAGTGTCTGTAGCGGCTTAATACAGTGTGGTGTTCAATCTGGACTAGGTTCCGGGGTTTTTCTGCATTTGCGGTTTCCTCGTTAACAAAACTTCTGGTGTCTGTATTATTTCTATTCTGCATTATATTTTGTTATATAATTGAAATATCACAGGTTGTGCGTTGTATCGATCAATTGTGAAATCCAACCTTTGGTTGTTGATTGGAAATTGATTGATCCTTGGATATTGGTCTTTGGTACTGATGTGTTTCAAAAGTTGTTGTAGTAGTAGAGTTGTAAAAGTTCGTTCAAGACTTGTGAAGGTTCGATTTTTAAATTTAATAAAAATAAATATACAAATAATGTTAACAAAGTGGGAGAGAGGTACTGGGACTAGGATTCCACCAAATATTCAAATTCATGCGATTCACCTATTTATTCTAAACCATTATAGCTCATTCTTGCCTAAGGTAGATTCTTAAAATATTAATTGTAAATCTTAAGCATGACATATCAAAAGAATTAATCCTAAGCATAAACCATCAAACGAAATGACAATTAATTAAGAATTTTTTTTTTAATTTAAATTTAATGCAAATAGTCAAATAAAGAAATAAATGAATTTACCGCATGATGAATTTTGGTTTCCTCCATCGTCCCAGCGTTGGGTTTAGCTCATCATGATGAAAACACGCTCAAAAGATTTATTTATAGCTCAAATGGTGTTTACAATGGTGAGAAAATGAGAAAATGGTGGGAAACTGTAATCTGCGACGTACAAAAGGCGTCACAGAATAAACGATAAAGCCTAGGTGATGTAGTCACTATTCCGATGTTGCTGAAGAACTGCCGCAATTGAAGGTGAACTACGACAGTTAACAAACGACTGTCTCTGCAGGTCCATTCTTCGTGTTCTTCATGTTCATCAGCGGCAGAAGCAGAAGAAACCGAGTTTGGGAAAACTCGAATTTCTTCTTCTCTGGCTCTCCTCAGCCCCCCCAAACTCTCGACACCCTTCCATGATACCTTTTGAACATATTTATACGTGATTGTGACATTGAATATCCTCCATTAACTTCAAATAATCTTCATTTACTCGGGTTATTTTCTTTTCATTTTTATCACTGATATTGATTTTCACGCGTTCTGAAGCTTCCATATTGCCATATTTAACTTCTTCACACTCCAAATAGTGGTTAGGTTCTTCCAAACACGAGCATCACACGTCTAACTCGTTGTAATCCCGTGAATATCTTCTTCCGTGTACGTGCTGCCCTGTTTTCTTCTCACGGATTTTAATAGCCAAATTTGATCGAAACAAACACCCATACCAGCTTTGTTATGACATATCACGTCTACCCATTAAGTTCATCCCTTTAGTCTACCCAGAACTCCTTCAAGAATCGATTGAAAGTTACACAGTTGAGAATAAAATTTTCCCGCCAAAACGAATTTTTGAAATGTTGAAGATGGTGTCCCCCTAACCAAACTGGGGGTGCGAATAGCAGGTGCCTAACTGAGGTGACCTTATCCAAATTGAGGGTGCCTTTAGTACTTTTCTCCGGGAGTCCAAATAGCACTTTTTGAGCAACTTTTTCCACACAAGTGTATTTCTCCAAAAACACCTACAAACACACAAAGCATCAAAATTAGTACAAAAATCGAGCACTAACAATAGAGACATTGAGTACAATTTAGGCACAAAAATGTGTCTATCAGGTACCATCCAAGTTTATATCTCTTATATTTGATAAAGACTCACAGATTTCTATTTGTTTGAGTATATATCAAATCGAGAGATAGAGATATTAACTACTTGATATACTTTTTATTAAGATTGAGTCTGACTGTCTAGTTGATTCACTTAAAAGTATATTAGAGTTAGTCCATACAGATTGCTAATCGAAATATTGTGTGAGATTGTTAGACCCCGCATTTTCAAAATTAATACTTTTTAACAACAATAATAATTATTATTTTTAGTTAATTTTATATGTTTAAAAAAGTTAATATAATTTTACGAACTATATATATATATATATATATATAATTTTAATTTTGTTTAAACTTTATAAACTATAATAAAACTATCTTCACAAATATTTTTTTTTCCATTTGCTACAATAACAATAGTTACCTGATGTTTTAGCAAATACAATTTGATTAGTTTTCTTATCCTTTATTGTTGTTTATATTTTACCAAATTTTCAACTCTCTTTTTACAAAGCACACAGTAATATACAACAGGAAAAAGTTTTTTTTTTTTTTAATGCAAAACATAATAATACCAAACATTAAACTTATACTCTCTTCGTCCCTAAATAGACGACCTTTTCGTTTTTAATTTTGTCCTTTTTTTCAATCAACATATTTCAATTCATACAAATCAAAATGCTGATTACATGATTGCTTACCAAAATAACAAAAACATCAAAGTACATGATAATTAAACCCTAATACAATTCAAGATATCAATTATAGGTATATCGCAAAGAGAAAGAGCCATAAACTGTAAAGATACCCAATTTTTGTTTATGCAGTAGGGAAGAATGATGGTATTATCCGAAATCAACTCCGACCATTTGATATGATTTGCTTCTTCTTTGATAAGAGATGCTCCTAAAAGAAAGGATTACTTTGCCCGTAATCTTGTATATCCAGACGAACCCGAATGCCCTAAATCTCTTAGATTAAAAATAGATTCAAAGCGATACCGTGTTGAATGTTTGATGTTTTTGAATTGAGAATAGAAAGTCATGATCCAGCCATGAAGATTTGAAGAAATCGTTTGCAAAGCGAAGAAACAATCATCCCAAATGGCGAAGAAATATGTCAAAAGACATCAAAACAATTGAAAACATGTGAAAACGCGGGGGTATAACAACCACACCCAATATTTTGTTCGGCAATCTCTATGGACTAAACTTCAATATAATTCCGAGAGCACCAACTTAAAAGTGAGACTCAATCAAGACCAATATCAAAGAGAGTTATCTCTTTCTCAATACAATCAGCAAATCAACTAGATAGAAATCTGTGAGACTGATTGATATGAGAATAACTCGGATGGTACCAAAGACCAATGTCCGAGTGTCAATCAAGTTCTATCCGACAAACAAGGTCGGATTTATCAACTGTGATTGAACTACACACAACCTGTGATATTTCAATTATATAAACAAATATAATGCGGAAAACAAATAACACAGACACCAGAAATTTTGTTAACGAGGAAACCGCAAATGCAGAAAACCCCCGGGACCTAGTCCAGATTTGAACACCACACTGTATTAAGCCGCTACAGAATCTAGCATACTACAAGTTAACTTCGGATTGGAATGTAGTTGAGCCCTAACCAAGTCTCACACCGATTAAGGTACAGTCGCGTTCCTTACGCCTCTTGAATCCCAGCAGGATTCTGCACACTTGATTCCCTTAGCTGATCTCACCCACAACTAAGAGTTGCTACGACCCAAATTCGAATACTTATAAACAAATCTGTCTCCCACATATAAGTTTATTCTGGTTTTGTTTTTGTCTTTAGATAAATCAAGGTGAACAGGAAACTCAACTAATAATCCGGTCTTATATTCCCGAAGAGCATCCTAGAAATATTAGTCACCTCATAATAACCTAACTGATTAACAAAAGATGTTACTTCGACATCACAAGAGTCTGAGACTGTAGTTACCTAAAATCTGCGAGAGGTTAGAAGTGGGATTTTAGGGTTTCTGAAAGTGAGTTACGGGAGGTTGACCACGAACAGTCTTCGCCTAAACCACACACAGTGGTCGTTCAAAGGCTGCTTCAGTCACATGAGAGGTTAGGTCTGGTCTTAGGGAAGGAAGCATATGCAGAGAGAGATCCGAGAATTCTAGGGTTTGAAGAAGAATTTCTCTGAGAGGTTATGAGAAAGATGATCATGTTATGTTGTCGATGTTTTAGGAAGGTTCCAGAATTTTCTAGAATCGTCTAGGTGTTTCCTTATTTTGGTATAGCTAGAGGTTTCCTGTTTTAGTTAAACTCAAGGTTTCCTTTCTTAGTTATGTTTAGGTTTCCTAGTATAACTCATATACTTGGAAGACAAGTTTGTAACTGTTGATGATGAATTTTCATTAAAGGCTAAAATTGTAAAGGACGAAATTATGCGCTAACATCCTGCAAAGGATAAAGCCACTGATAAAATGGTGAATACTTCCTCACTATAAACTTATAGCATTATCAATTAATGCATGACCAGCCTTGTATTTTCTGTACTTCTCCACTCTCATTATTGGTGCGGCATGACGACTAAGTGTTGCTCTCAGCAGAGCAACACGAATCTTCAAGCATTAATAATGAAGCATATACGAAATACCCGTACATGCTGCAATTCTCAGAGTGTTATACTAACCCGATCGAGCATCTGGACTGTCTCCGACAGTTTTGGAAATAATCACGACCACGTAAGTCGGCCACAAAGGTGCAAAGTCACGCCTGACAAAATAATCACCAAACGCCAGCCCAGAATGGATATCTAGACTGGTGTGGAGCAGCTTGGAAAAGTTTGTGCTCACAAGACCGCCTACGGCAGTCTCACATTCATCACGACCGTCCAACTTCACCATCATGGTTGGACGGCGTAGATTATCCCATGACCGGTTAGGCAAAGCTTGTCCTGTACACCGGCGGACCTTCTTCCTACCTGCATGACCGACTCTTCCCTAGCCTAACCAGGTTGCAATATACGATTGTCCTAAGTTGGGTCAGCGTGGAGAATTGAGGGTCGCAGAAAAGTCCACTAAAAACCTAAAATTGATCACGACCATCCAACTTCACAAGCATGGTTGGATGGCTTAGACTAACCCTGAGATGGTCGGACACATACCACCGCACTCAGCACCGGCCTAATAACTGCCCCACACAATCGGCCTCTCCAGATGAGGTATATAACACGTATTTTCGGTTAGAAAAACTAGCTAACACACGGCCGGCCAAAAACCCTAATTAGGGTTTGTGTCGCAAATCGATCACGAGCGTCCATTTTCTCCTGCTCGAATGAAGGGTCCAGGAATAGACTAAGAAGGTCCGGTGAGTATCAACACGATCACTGTGGTCCCATCTATCTCCACACCCGATCGGCCAAGGCATACCATGACTGGTTGCCTCGATTCGCACGCCCAAACTAGGCGTGGTCACACTTCCCAATTGAAAACCAATCTTGACCACTCAACTTCGCCGGACAAATTGAGTGGCTTAGATCACGTTTCTATGGGACAATAAGGTACAGACGTGTACACCAGCCCGCCGTCTGCATGCCTGACTGATCGGCCAAGACCGACCAGGCTTGGTCGTCTCGAAACATGCGCCCGAAGAAGGCATGACGCGCGGCCTTTGCGGCATGAGATTTCTGTCGCAAATCAATCTCAGCCATTCCTCTTTGCCTGACAAATTCAGTGGTCTAGATTGCACCTTCATGAGACAGTGATGTATAGCGCCTACGCCAGCATGCCTTCTACACACATGCCCGATCGGCCCTGCCAAATATGTCTCTCACGCTTGGATTCGACCAAGCTAAAGGTTGGTGTTTGAGCACCTCCTAAACCCTAATCCAACGGTCGCAGATGTGGTTCGCAATCCATCTTGTCCGTCCAACTTCACCAGCTTGGATGGACAACCTAAAACAGGAGTTAGGCGACCAGTGAGGCATCACCACAATCACCGTCCACCACTCTTCCGCACAAAGTGATCGGCCAAGTCAGGACTTACATGTACAGCCTCCAAACGATCACTCGAAGATGGCTAGACATGCATCTATTTTAAGACGCTTAATTATGACTTACACAGTTAAGCCTTAAAACAGCAATGCTTCACACATGTTGATTATATTGGATGCATTACCTGCATAGAATACATACGATATTTCACAAATATCGACTTCCTAAATAACTTATTTATTTAATCTAGCATCACATGCTACCTTTTGTGGGTCCCACCATCCACACACTCGAGACATTAATCATGTCACAAACTGGGGGATACATACTGGGGTATTGGTCTGGCGATTTACAGCGTGCAGCGCACAACGCGCCATCACAAGAATGTGTCAGGAAGACATGGACGGTTAGTGATGATGGGAGAAGTGGGCAAGACTAATCGTATGACACTAACACACGCAACTCACTACTCCATCACTCCACTTTCTCCACTTCCCATGAGAGACGTGGGTAAGGCTCAATGACTTATATAAATAGGTTCTCCTCCCTATTTCAAAACAACACAAGACAACAGAAACAAGTGTTGATTCAATCGTATTCCAACACCAGAACTGATAGCTTTCATTTTGCAAGCCAGTTCAGTTTTCTGATACAAGTCATACACAGCCAACACCTCCACATTCTCAACACCTTCTTCTTGTCCCTCCCTAAGATCAACCCCATCTCATTCACTTTGTGACCGAAGCAAGTCTGGAACGACCATTTCTTGGTTTAGGCCAGAGTTGTGCAGATTTATTTCTCGAATCAAAAGCACTCATGTGCAGTGCATTTGTTTAGGGTTTAGATTCATTTCTCATCCGCACACCCAAATTACCAAAACCGGCAGAAATAGTTTTCACCCATAAACAGTAACCTATATAAATAGGTGTACGAGTCTTAAGTAAAAACACACAACACAATTTAGAGAAGAGTTCTCATAACTAGAGAATTTTAGGGTTTAGAGCGTTTTGTTCTACATAAGTATTTTGGTGTTTGTGAACTGTAATCTGATACTCATAGTTTGGGATTTAATTCTCTGTATTTCGTTCTAATAATAAGAGTTGATCGTAGCCGTTTGTGTACGTAGGCACATTTCCGAACCACGTTAAATCTTGTGTCTTTCTTGTTTCTTTTGGTACATCTTATTTTCTGTTTTCTTTAGTTCTATGTGATCCAAACAACTAGTGTCTTGTGAAGAGGTTAATTCTAGGGTATTAATCCTAACAAATGGTGCGGTGAGCGTGGAGAGGATCATAGTTAGAAGTGAAGATGTATAGTTCTACATCAAGTGGATTTTCGTAGGTACATGGATTTGATATTATCAAGTTCAATGGGAAGAATAATTTCACATCATGGCAAACTGATGTAAAAGATATTCTTGTTAGTATGAAACAAATCAAAGCAATCAAGGCGAAGCCAGCAACGTTACCAAAGGATTGGACCGATGAGAAGTGGACTGACCTTGATTTGATGGCGTGTTCAACTATTCTTTTATGTTTGTCAAGGGATATCACTCATAACTTTTCGAGTGAAACCTCTGCAAAGGTGTTGTGGGAGAAGTTAGAGAAGCTTTACTTACAAAAGGATTTGACTTCTGAACTTTACTTGAAGCGTATACTCCATGCCTTTATGATGTCTCCAGGTAAGTCTATGATGGATCATATTAATGACTTTAATAAGATCTCTTCTGATTTGTCTAATATCAGTGTCACTATCTCTGATACGGATAAATCCATGATATTATTATGTTCTTTGCCGGCATCGTATGATGCTTTCGTTGACTATTTGCTGAGTGGGAAAACCGATGAAGACGACGAAGATGAAGATAAGTTGGTTTTCGATGATGTTGTCTCTGCTTTACAAGCTAAGGCATTAAGGAAGCAAGAGTTCAGCGATGAAGCAAAAGTCGAGGGCTTGTTTGTTGATAGAGGAAAAAATGATAATAAGAAGTCAAAGTCAAAGAATCGTTCCAAAAAGAGCGATATTGAGTGTTATTATTGTCGGAAAACTGGTCATATTAGGGCTGATTGTCTCAAGCTTAAGGCAAGAGATGAGAAACGTGAGAAATCAGATTCGAAGAATATTTGTTGCTTCGGTTGCTGAAGGCAGTGAAGTTTTAGAAGACCCAATGTGTGGTTTTGATGAGGAAGTGTTAACCATTACATCAAAGAGTTATCTCAATGATGGTTGGATGCTTGATTCTGGTGCTTCGTATCATATGTGTCCTTCAAAAGATTGTTTCACTACTTACAGAGAAGTGAATGGTGGTACTGTTATGATGGGAAATTCTAATGCCTGCAAAATAGTTGGAGTTGGTACGGTACAGGTTCGTTCGCATGGTGTTATCAAAACACTTTCAGAGGTTAGACATATTCCAGATTTGAGGAAGAGTTTGATTTCGTTAGGAGTACTTGAATCACTTGGATACAAGTATGTTGCTGAATATGGATTCTTGAAGGTATTCTACAATGGTAGTTTGAAGATGACCGGTGAAAGACATGGTAATTTATATTTCTTACAAGGAGATATAGTTTGTGGTGGAGCTATGGTTTCTCAATCAATTGATGAGAAACAGGTAGAGTCAACACGTTTATGGCATATGCGTCTTGGGCATATGAGTGAGAAAGGTATGTCGGTGTTGAGTAGTAAAGGCTTGCTTGGTGGTGAGAAGACTTGCAAGCTTGATTTCTGTAAGCATTGTATCTTCAGGAAGAAAAATAGGATCAGTTTTGGTAACGCTGCACACCACACGCAGGGTATGTTGGATTACATCCATTCATATGTTTGGGGTCCCTCTCGTTCAGTTTCTAAGGGATGTGCAAGGTGGTTTGTGACCTTT
Organism: Papaver somniferum; assembly: GCF_003573695.1. Lineage (NCBI taxonomy): Eukaryota > Viridiplantae > Streptophyta > Magnoliopsida > Ranunculales > Papaveraceae > Papaver > Papaver somniferum. Next base: position 83,517,829 of record NC_039367.1, on the reverse strand, counting down.
ATCGATGACTTTTCGAGGAGAGTTTGGGTTTACACCATGAAGCATAAGAATGAAGTCACTGAGGTGTTTAAGAAGTGGAAGACCATGGTAGAAAAACAACTTGGTCGTGTGGTTAAGAAGATACGTTCCGATAATGGCGGTGAATACATCGAAGACCCATTGAAGAAGTTTTGTGAGGAACAAGGTATCGTTAGGCACTTCACAGTCAAGGGTACACCACAGCAAAATGGAGTAGTGGAGAGAATGCATTGAACGTCACTTGAGAGAGAACGGTGCATGTTGTCAAACGCAAGTTTAGACAAGATTTGGTGGGCTGAAGCAGTGAATACGGCGTGCTATTTAGTGAATCGATTACCATCAATAGCTATTAAGTGTAAGTCACCTATGGAGGTATGGACCGGTAATTCCGTGAACTATTCTAATTTAAGAGTGTTTGGTTGTCCAGCCTATTTTCATGTGAAAGAAGATAAGTTGGGTGTTAGGGCTAAGAAAGCAATTTTCTTAGGTTATCCATTAGGTGTGAAAGGATATCGTCTATGGTGTCCAGGATTGAATAAGTTCATAATTAGTCGTGATGTGACCTTTAATGAGAAAGTGATTCTTGATTCAAGAAGTTCACAGGTTGGGACTCTCAAATTGAAAGTGAGAGTAGTAGCGCTGTTGAAGATAATTCGATGCAGGTGGAGCAAAGAGTTCCTAGTTCATCTACTATAGAAGAAGAAAAAGAAACTCTTGTAGAAGATGAAGTTGAGTTTGAGGTTCTTAGTGAGGAATCTACACAATAATAAGTTGAGAATATTCCGTCCTTGACGTCTCAAAGTGAGACACGTCCACCAACCCGATATGGTTTTGATGAGTATGCATCTTACGCATTATCTATTTTTGAGGATGAGCCGTTTACCTTTGAGGAGGAAATGAGTAATACTCATGCCATTGAATGGAAAACATCCATGGATGAGGAGATTAAGTCTCTTCACAAGAATCACACTTGGGAACTTGTTAAGTTTCCTAAGGGTCGAAAGAAGGTTGGGTGCAAGTGGGTTTATACGGTAAAAGATGGAATTCCAGATTCCAAGGGTATTGTTAGTGGTGCACGATACAAAGCAAGGTTAGTGGCTAAGGGATATGCACAAAGGGAAGGTGTGGATTATAATGAAGTTTTCTCTCCGGTTTTTAAACACACTTCTATCCGAGTCTTTTTAGCATTTGTGGCGCAGTTTGACTTAGAGATCGAGCAATTAGATGTCAAAACAACATTCTTGCATGAAAATTTGGAGGAAGACATTTATATGTCACAGCCCATTGGTTATGAAGTTGCTGGTAAGGAAGATTATGTGTGTCGACTTGAGAAATCATTGTATGGTTTGAAGCAATCGCCAAGACAATGGTACAAGAGGTTTGATACGTTTATGTTGCAGCAAAAGTATACTCGTAGTAAATACGATCAGTGTGTGTACTTTAAGAAATTTCCGGATGGAAGTTTTGTTTATATTTTACTCTACGTGGATGACATGCTCATAGTTGCAAAGAGCAAGTCAGAAATTGATGTTTTAAAGAAACAATTGAGTTTAGAGTTTGAGATGAAGGATTTGGGTCCAGCTAAGAAGATTTTGGGTATGGAGATTACTCGAGATAGATCTAAGGGGAAGTTATGTCTTATTCATAAATCCTATCTTGAAAAGGTTCTTCGTCGCTTTGGAATGCATAACTCCAAAGCTATTAGTGTTCCAATACCGCCTACAGTTAAGTTATCAAAACAGTTGTGTCCTACTACAACTGAGGAGAAGGAGTTTATGTCAAAGGTTCCCTATGCTAATGCGGTAGGTTTTGTGATGTATGCTACGGTTTGTACTCGTTCGGATATTGCACAAGCTGTTGGTTTAGTTAGTCGTTATATGGCTAATCCTGGGAGAGCACATTGGTATGCGGTGAAGGGAATTTTGAGATATCTTAATGGGACATTGGATATTGGTTTAGTGTTTGAGAAGGAGCAGAATTTGAAGGTCTGTGGATTTGTTGATTCTGATTATGCGGGTGATGGAGATAAGTGTCGTTCTACTTCGGGGTATTGTTTTACATTGAGTGGAGGACCTATCAGTTGGAGGTATATGTTACAATCAATCGTAGCTTTGTCTACTATGGAGGCAGAGTATATTGCTGTGACAGAGGATGTTAAGGAAGTATTATGACTTAGTGGTTTAGTTAAAGACTTGGGGATTATACAACGTAGTGTTGTTGTGAACTGTAATAGTCAAAGTGCTATTCATTTAGATAAGAACCAAGTTTATCATGCATGCACCAAGCATATTGATGTTCGTTATCATAAGGTTCGAGAAGTCGTTGATAACGGATTAGTACAACTATTGAAGGTTGATACTGAAGATAATCCAACAGATATGTTGACGAAAGTCGTTCCGAAGGTCAAGTTTGAAAAGTGTTTCAGCTTGATCAATGCTGCTCATTGTTAAGTCCCTAGGGGCATTAGAGGCTACGGTTAACTTGTGAAGATCAAGCTCAGTTTGGTGGAAACATCGCAAGGTGGAGAATTGTTAAGTTGTCGATGTTTTATGAAGGTTCCAGAATTTTCTAGAATCGTCTAGGTGTTTCCTTATTTTGGTATAGCTAGAGGTTCCTTGTTTTAGTGAAACTCAAGGTTTCCTTTCTTAGTTATGTTTAGGTTTCCTAGTATAACTCATATACTTGGAAGACAAGTTTGTAACCTATATAAATAGGTGTACAAGTCTTAAGGAAAAACACACAACACAATTTAGAGAAGAGTTCTCATAACTAGAGAATTTTAGGGTTTAAAGCGTTTTGTTCTAGAGAATTATTTTGGTGTTTGTGAACAACAATCTGCTGCTCATAGTTTGGGAATTAATTATCTGTATTTCGTTTTAATAATAAGAGTTGATCGTAGCCGTTTATGGACGTAGGCACATTGCCGAACCACGTTAAATCTTGTGTCTTTCTTGTTTCTTTTGGTGCATCTTATTTTCTGTTTTCTTTGGTTCTACGTAATCCAAACAACTAGTGTCTTGTGAAGAGGTTAATTCTAAGTTATTTGTAGGATCAGAATCTAGCAACGATAATGTCTCAGCGAAATTATCAACTACACAACACAACAGCGTCGCAGAACAATTTCAGAAATGATACGATAAACGACGTCAGCTAGAATCGTGAGAAAGATGTGATAGTTCTGCGAAAATTAGAAAGCTTTCGAAATTAACATTTGTAAGGTTGCGAGAATGTCGCAAACCATACCCTAAAATAAAGGACAGATTAGCTGTCATCCACTATGTATTTCCCTATAAATAGTCGTTCAAGTTGTAAAGAAAGGAGAGAGATCTTTTTGAGTAAGAAACAAGTAAATAGGAGAGAGAAAATCTAGAGCAGAGGTCATTCTTGATTCCTTTATCTTTTCTTGTAAGAACATTCAAAGATTGATCAATAAAATTAAGAGTGTAAACCTAAAAATGAGTTGAGTAATAATGAAATCATATGAGGGATGTAGTGTAGGATTTCCTGCAACTACATAATGGCGCTAGAAACAGGGACGGATTGAAGATTATTCTAGAAAAAGCTGAAGATTAATATTGAGATTTGTGAAGATTTAGAGTGATTGATTAAGTTTACATAATTTCTTGCAATATTGTTAACATTGAAGAAATGGCTAGAAGAAGAAATACATCCGAACAACCGAATACTGTTAGAAGAAGCAAGAGAATTGCTGGGAGAGAAAGAAGTGAAATGGGAGAATCTACTAGAATGAGAAATAATAGAGAAAATCAAATTCAACCACCAATTCAACAAACACTAGTACAAGAGAGGAATAAAGATTATGATAGGGTGAGTATACACACTTGGCAATCAAATTCGGCAGAAGAAGTAGAAGAACAGCAACAAAACAGAAACCATAGACAGGTAGAGAGAAATCAAGAAGCAGATGAAGGAATAATTCATGGAGATGAGGAAATTGGAGCGTTAGAAACGTTGAGATGAAGAATACATGAAGAAAGAAGATGTGAGGCAGAAGAACGTGCAAATCTAACAAGGCAAAATCACGAATTAAGGATGGAGAATATAAGATTACAGAATAGAAGATCGAGAAGTATTACAAAATCATATTCAAGATCGACTAGAAGAGAAATGAGGCAAAACTCACCCACAATCAATGCTGGAAAAATATTCAAGAAGAAATATCAAATCTTAATAAAGAATATCGGGAAAATAGAGAAAGAGATGATGATCGTTACGTTCCACAAAATGAAACTTTTGATGATGGGAAAAATGGTGGAAATCAAGAGAACAGACAACGTCAGGGACGAAATGACCAAGATGGCGAAGGAAATCGAGAGGAAGGAAGAAGAATTTTACATGAAAGAGAAACTCAAAGAAATCAACAGACGATTGAAGAAGAAATTGAAAGACATTATGCTGAACAAGCACGTTTAATCTGCGAACGTGAAAGATTGAGAGCGGAAATGGAAGAACAAGAGCTTCAGGAGACAATTCGCCAGAACAATCACGACAATCGAGAGAGAAGGCGTACACAAAACCAGAATAACGGTAATCTCAATGAAGAGTATGATAGAGTACAGAGGATGGTAGAAAGACAGCGAATGGAATTGATAAGAAATGAACAAAATCATGGAGAGGAAAATGAAAGGCATCATCATATGCGAATTCAAGATAGATATGAGGAAGAGAATCGCAGAAGAAGACGAGATGAGGATAATGAAGAAGAAATGCAAAATTTCGCGAGAGAAGAAAGACATGAACGCAGAAGAAGAGAGGCGAAATTAAAAAGACCAATGGATCAAAATTCAGGTGTAAATAAACAAATCTTGAAAGAATTAGAAGAAATGAGAGGAATGCTAAATAATAGAGGAGAAGTAGGCAGAAGACAATTGGATGAAGCAATAGAAGAAGCTGCGAAAACTCCATTTACAAGGGAAGTACAATTAGGAGGAATACCACCGAAATGCAATTTGCCCGCATTAACCAGCATTTTTGATGGAACAACTTGTGCAATTCAACACATTAAAGCCTATGTGAGGTGCATGTTACAATGGGAAAATCATGATGCGTATTGTGCAAATATTTCGCATCCAGCTTAACAGGAGAGGCGGTTAAAATGGTTTGAAGGTCTACCAAAGAAACAATAACATCCTTCAATCATTTGCAGACTACATTCTAGGGGCATATATAAGTAATAATTCTTCGCGACCTGGTATAGAAGATGTGTTTGGATTAAAACAGAGGATTGGCGAAAGTTTGAAACACCTGACTAAAAGATGGAGAACTATGTGTAGCGAAATGGCTGGCCGTGTAGATGAGAGATATATTATATTATATTCAATGCTATGTTTGCAACAAACCTATTGTATGTCCAAATTTTCAGAGTCAAGAATACGATCACAATGACTGAATTGCGAGAACTTCAAGAAGAATACATTGCTCTAGAGGAAAGGCAAAATGAAATGGAATCATATCCAGTTGCGAACACCACTCACAAACAGCGAATGCAAGCTTATTACCCAAGCTAATAAACACAGTAGCGAATACTTCGCAAGTACAACAAGAGAAGGTGACGGGTAACAATCAACAGAAACTGGTGGCTATGGGAAGCCGAGATCAAGAGGAGTATGAAAGAGAAAGAAATTTCTACAATCGTGGTGGAAATAACAAGATTCAAAGACTCGATCAACCACAAGAAACTTATGGAGGTCAAAGACAAAACTATAATAGAGGACAAGGAGGTCACAAGGTAGTATGGGAAGAAATCAAGATGCCACCTCTAAATGCAAGTGTGGAGAAAATATGGGAAGCTATAATTTTGATGGAGAATATACCAACACCATGGAACATGGGAACGGAACCACCTCCAAACCACAGAAGCCATGAGTTTTGTTCTTATCATCATTTTCATGGACATACAACAAATGATTGCAGAAATGTAAAAAGAATTATTTTGAGAATGATAGATCAAGGAAAACTAAACCACTTTTTGGTAGGGCATCCACAATCTCAACCACTGCCACCACCACCAGAGCATCACAAAGTGAACACGATGAAAAAGAAGGAAACATTCTTCATAGAAGTTGGTGCAAAAGCAAAAATCTATTCTGTCACTCTATCGTACATTCATATAAGACAATTGAAGATTTTCATGACAATGTTTTGAGTAGAGTGTTCGCAAGAGATAACGATGGAAGAGAAATTATGAATATTGCGAAAATCTCGCCACTAGAGAATGGCAGAGAAACAGATCATTTCTTTTACCGCAGAAGAAATTCCCGAAGGAGAAGAGGTGCATGATAATCCATTGGTGGTAAAATAATAGAAATTAATCCAAAACCGAAAGAAGATGAGGATGATGAAGCTGAAGATTCATGGGCAATTAATAGAATTCTAATCGATACTGGAAGCTCTGTGAACATCTTATTTTATCATACTTATAAAACTATGGGAGGAAGAGATGATGATCTTATACCATCAACATATAAGATATATGGTTTTAATGGTACTGCTAACAAGCCTAAAGGGGAGGTTACTATGCGAATTCCATTGAAGGGAATATCTTCGAAATCTTATTCTGTGTCGTTGATGTAGAATCACCCTACAATGCGTTAATTGGTCGACCTTGGCTACATGGGATTCTAGGTGTAGCTTCAACTTTCCACCAGTGCATCAAATTCCCTCACCCCAGTGGTGTAGGAATCATAAAGGGAGATTGGGTTGAAGGAAAGAGGTGTTACGAAACTGAGATAGAATCTTGCGAAGGAAGAGCAAACAAGAAGGAAAATGGCGACACAAAATCAAAGATACACAAGAGAAGTGAGAGGTTGATGGTGGATGCAATCGAAAGAAAGAAGAAGAGATGTTGCGAAACTAATGCTAGCTCAGAATAAAAATGATGAACATACCACTACCAAGGAAGCAGGTAGAGAAATAATAAAGAAGCAGAGGATGGCAAAGGTAATAAAAAAAGAAATGTATGAATGATTAAGTTGTTGCGACACTCTCGCAATAAGTAAAATTCTCAAAATACATTTATTGAATGACAAAATTGAGATTGCGAAATCAAATACAATATGATGATGCGAGACTCTCGCAGAGATAATGAATTTTACAGAAGATAATCAGAGAAAAATGACAAAAGAGAAAGAGGCGAACCTTTATGGCGTACACCCTAGTTCGCGAATACAATTTCGCAAGAGGCAAATGTAAGACCTAAAGTACGTCATATAAGGGGGTACCTGTTGCATGGCTCAGGGAAAGGCTACACCGCCACCGGAACCTGAGTCATGGAGATTTGGGGTCAATAAAGCCCATCCGGGAGAGGCACCTTGGATTCTCAGCTTAAGCATATGACTTAGGTTGGGCGACTAAGGTAATAAGGACTCTCCCAAGGAGTGCAGATCTGATCAAGGCGCCGAGGTACACGGTTGAGTCAAGAGTGCCAGGGACGTTTGAAGCGTACTTTGCCATTCTTGACAAGTCTTGGCTTATACTGCACTCGGCCTGAAGAAAACCCCACTTAGGGTGCAGTCTCGTAACCATAAGCCCTATAGGTAAAAGGGATAAGAGGCTGCGAAAACAACTGGTTGTTAAGACTGGATGGGAGGAGCTAACCTTGTATGGTAGAAGTACGCCTCCTTGAAGGGGCAACCAGGGGGAGATAAGGGGGCACCCTCCATTAGGGAGCTGATAAGTGTCTTAATACACAAATGTCATGAGGCTTTTTATTCACAAGAGTATTAAGGCTTGTCATATTTTTGCAACAATCCTGAAGAGGCAATAATACAAAAGAAAAAGATAAGACGAGATCAATGGGTTTTCGCATGAAAGTGCGAAGACGTCCTGCGATTTCGTCGCAAGACGACAATGTCATGGGGCTTTATTTTCGCAAGAATATTTAGGCTTGTCATATTGTCGCAACATTCCTGAAGAGGCCATGATACAAAAGAAAAAGTTAAGGCAAGATCAATGGGTTTTTGCATGAAAGTGCAAGGACGTCCTGCGATATTTTCGCAATGACAAAAGGTGGCATAATAAGACCTTTAATTAGGAAGGAAAAATAAGACCACACAGGAATGAAATTTTGAAAAGAATCAAAATTCACTTCGCATAAGATAGCGAAATTATACATAATTAACTGCGAAATTGAGGCATAAAATAAGAAAAATTTATAAAATCTATCATTTGGATACAAATAACAGAGGCAAGTATGGGAATGAATGAAATTAGAAAATGTTATTTGTCTCCATATGATAGATTTACTGAAAGATTCAAAAATTAATGATTATATTGATTAACTGTATTGCAAGGAAGAATTGTTTTAATGAATGCAGGTCAAAATGAAAGAAACACAAATATACATAAAGAAGGAATAAATGTACAAGTATTACAGAGAATCAAAGAAAGAAATAAAGACTACTTCTTAGTTGATCCTTCATTATCTTCATCAGACTTGTTCCCTTCTTCGTCTGCGTCAGAATCTTCATCACCATCAGAACCTTCATCACCATCAGATTCTTCATCATCATCTTCGCTATCAGAGATAATCAAACTGGGAGTATTCTGTGGGATTTCTTCCAAGAGACAAGGATAATCAGAATGTGGGATATTATGATCGTCACAAACCATTTGGATAGTTTGATTGCGAAAATACATAGCATCATTCTTAAAATTCGCAACAGTGATCTTGATTTGATTCTTTAATCTTGAATACTTGTCGTTGCGAGAAGAAAGATTCTTTGTGAGTTCCTCCTTTTCAGCTTCGAATTCCTCAATCTTTTCAAGATATCTACTTTCAGAATCTGCGAGCAAAAGACAATCAATTATTAACTTGATGAAAATTCATAAGAAGCAAAAGATTAGTAAAGAAGAGCAGTTAGTAACCTTCTCTGTCAGAAATCATATCTCTAATGAAGGCTGTATGCTCAACTTGGAGACTAACATTTACACCTAAATCTTTTCTGGCATCATTTAAGATTTCACAGCCCAAACAAATTCATCCTCATTACTTATAATAAGACGAGAACGAATTTGATTTTCCCTTTCGCAGAGTTCGATGTTCTTACGGCTAGCTTCATCTCGTTCAAGTTGAACTTCAAGAAGAGTCTCTTGGAATTTCGCCAAAGCCTTAGAACCTTGATCATAGATGTGATCCTTGTCATCTATGAGACCGCTAATTTTAGTTCTTATCTCATTGGTTTTCTCTTTAGAATCAAGAAAGAGACGCTTAAACCGGTTGGCTAAGCCTAAACTAGATCTATGGTCAATTTCTAAGAGGCGAAATTTAGATCTAAGATCATTTATAGAAAGAGATGAAATTCTATCATTTGAGAAACTATTTAAGGAATTTTTAAGACGCTCAAGAAGGGTATCATTATCCAAGGAATTAGGAAATGAACGAAGAAGGGTAGCTTCATCAGAAAGACCATAATGTCTGCAAAAAGGATCATTTAAATAAGATAAAACAACAGTATGAATGAATGAAGGGAAAAGAGAAAAGTAACATACCGTAAAGTTGATTATTATCTTGCTGAATACTAGAGATTTTTTTCTTATACGAAGAAGAATCAATTTCTAGTTGTCTATTTTTCTCGCGAAGATCTTTAACTTCAGCTTCCAATTCTTCATTCTTTGTGCGAAATTGAAGATTCTTCTTTACAAGATTTTAGCGTCTCCTCTCTAGATCCGAGGCAACAGCGAAAGAAGCTTTTCCAGCCTACGAGAAAATATAAAAAATATTAATATAGAAAGAAATTTTGAGTTATGACAATGAAGAAATAAAAGGATAAAAATATACCAGATTATTGAGGGAATGCAAGAAGTCGGGAGTCACTGATCTATAAACTCCACGAAGAGAACTATCACCATCCAGCAAAGGGACATCGCAAATTTTAGCGAGAGCCTTGCAGGTGTTGGCGAATTGGCTATCTCCCATTCCTTGCAGAGAATCAAAAAAGAGGCCAGAGATCTTATCCATAGAAGATTCAGGGGGAAAATCTTCACTTGCGGCAAGATCATCATTGCCCTCATCATCCTTGTCACTTTCGGAATTTTCATGAGGAGGAATATTTGAAGGAGAAGAAGAACAAACTTTCCTTTTATTTGAAGGAGGAGCAGTTGATTTTTCTCTGCGAAGAGCACCTTTATCTTTATCGCCAGTCTTCGCAACATCAGCAGGCTCTTCTATTTCAGCAATAATCTTCACACACAGATAGAAATAAGAAATTGAAGCAACAGTATACAGTTTAAAATCATAAGGAAAAATTTCTTACCTCATCTGTGTATGAACGAAGAGCTAACAGAGTACTAGCTTTCCCAGTCCTGTTATAACTATCTTTCAGTTTTTGGATCTGCAGAATGTCGCAAGAGTTAGTGAAAAAAATAATAAAGACAAATAAAGAAATATAAAGTGATCTAAACGGGAAGAAACATACCTCTTTCTCCTTCTCGGTCCAAGAGAAAACCCAAGGTTGATAAGCAGCGAGATTCGCAGGAAGAACATTTGACCCAGCAATGTAAGGTCCTTTTAGCATTAAAAGAAAAACACACCATTTATCATCTTTGGATTGGAGAGGAGTTGTGTTTTTACCAGAGTGCCAGTCAATATCTTACATGAGAATTTTAGCTTCATCAATGTTATCTTTCCTTTTTAAGCGAATACCCCAGCGAGTATTCTCTTTCTTCATGGAGATAAGTTCATAGTTCTCAAAGAAACTCGCTACTGTGTATTTCTCAGAAATTATCTCTAGGTCTGCGAATTTAGGATCCCTAAGTTCTTTGGAGTACAGAGATCCTTTACCAGCACCACGGTTAACGAACTCTAGCATCAAACGGATGCAGTCCCCACTCAGTTGGAAGATAGCTCGCGAAAATCCTGGGTGAGCGAGAATTTCATAGAATAAAGGAAGATCTGGGTCATAAAGAGGAATAGGGAGACCTGCGAGAATCTGACCTAGCGAAATTATGATTGATTGATCATCACAATACTGATCAGAGAAAAGTTTGACAGAAAGAATTGATTTGGGATTTTCACCAGGAATGGTAGAGAGTGTGAAACCTTTATCAGCAAGATCTTTTTGGACATCTTTTAAATTCTTCTCATATCTATGACCACTTGGAGCCATATTTGAATATAGAGTATGGGAATGAATAAAAAGTAAGAAGATTGAAGGGGGGGAAATTATAGTAGCAGAACTTGCAGAAGAATAACAGAGTTGCAGAGATGAGAGAATAAAAAGAGAAGAGAAAGTAAAAAGAAAGTGGAAAGAAGAGTATATAAAGGAGATTTTTTTTACTCGAAGAAATAAACATCATTAAGACGAAAAGACGTGAGCGGTTGAAAAGCAGCCGTTACAGAAGACGTGTCAAGAAACAGATGGAAGAAAGAATACGTGTGATAAATGCAGAATATGAAGAGATGAACAGCTGCGGCATTTCTCACATCATTCTCTACTTTGCAGAGAAGATATGAGAAGAGGAAAGATGTAGGATCAGAATCTCGCAACGATAATGTCTCAGCGAAATTATCAACTACACAACACAACAGCGTCGCAGAAAAATTTCAGAAATGATACGATAAACGACGTCAGCTAGAATCACGAGAAAGATGTGATAGTTCTGCGAAAATTAGAAAGCTTGCGAAATTAAAATTTGTAAGGTTGCGAGAATGTCGCAAACCATACCCGAAAATAAAGGACAGATTAGTTGTCATCCACTATGTATTTCCCTATAAATAGTCGTTCAAGTTGTAAAGAAAGGAGAGAGATCTTTTTGAGTAAGAAACAAGTAAATAGGAGAGAAAAAATCTAGAGCAGAGGTCATTCTTGATTCCTTTATCTTTTCTTGTAAGAACATTCAAAGATTGATCAATAAAATTAAGAATGTAAACCTAAAAATGAGTTGAGTAATAATGAAATCATATGAGGGATGTAGTGTAGGATTTCCTGCAAGTACAGTATTAATCCTAACATATCATAGGTTGGAAAAATAGATGGTCGCACAGTGAAGATAAGGATTGCTTTCCGTGCCGTGCGGAGCAATTCTCCCGTATCTTCAGGAATAGAAATAAACTAGGTTGAGTTTTTCTCATTATTCCACCACCTTTACTCTCTTTTGCGGTGAGAAATAAGTCGGGTATTTCTCACACGTGTCTTAGAACGCCAGACCAAAACCCTAATTGTTATCCCCCCATTTGTATGAAGCTGAGTCAGCCTTTGTGATGATGTGTTGAGAGAGAAATATTCTCTTTAGCCGATTTGGCCAAGATAGAGAGATATTCTCCTATTTGTAAGAATGACTAGGATGAGTCACGTGAAAAGGCATGGGATGCCTCAGAATTCGTGTGGAGACTCTGAGAAGGAGACTCAATTCCTTCATGAGGCTTGTGCCTACCATGATTCAGCTTTAACTGAGATTTCCCGAGAGATTTGAATCTTTCCGAGATTTTGAAGAGAGATTTGAATCTCTCCGAGATTTTGCAGAGAGATTTGAATCTCTCCGAGATTATGTAGACGGATCAAAATCTCTACGAAGATTTTCTTAACGGATCTGAATCTCTATGTGGTCAGCTGGGACTCATCCTAGAGAGAGAGAAGGCTTTGCATGCCCAGTTAATGCCTTAAAAGACTTTGGCTCACTTGTCTTTGACCAGTGTATCTTGCAGAGATATGCTAGGAATCAACTATGTGTCCATATGACGGGGCTGACAAGATTAATGTATCTCGAAAGGATGTTCTAGGAGTCTGTCGAAAGGGTCTAGAGGAAGAATAACCAGCGTATCTCGCGAGGATGTCCTAGGAATTATTCGGAAACCTCAGTAAGTCGAGTCAGAGCCTAGAGCAGACATGACCAGTGTATCTCGCGATGATGTACTAGGAATCAGTCCTTGATCTCAAATAGGGTGAGTCGTGCTTACATGAGACGTTTTTACTCATCTACAGAGCCTACCAGTAGTATCTCGTCGAGGATGTATACTAGGAATCATGGCATCACAATCAGCTCCGTCTCGTGAAGACATGCTGGAATTGTGGATGTTATGGTTCATAATTCTACTGGGGACGTTTTACGCTCTACAGAACCTATGTGACCAGCAGTATCTCGCCGAGGATGTGCACTAGGAGTCACGACCATCACGACCTGCAGTGTCTCGTGGGGACTTATACTAGAAATCGTGGCTAAGAATTCCTTGAGGGCCAAGGGCTTAATCTCTCTCGTGAGAGTTGAATTTTGTCTGTGGTCTTGAAATTACTCCTTTACCCCTTTTACAAATTTCACCATCTACATTAAGTCCCCTACTCAGAGTGGAACCTTGATTGTTCTATGATGAGTATATATATATGGTTACGAATCGTTCATGCACAAATTTAAAATTGTTTACGGAGTCCCCGAATTGATGCTTAGTCTTTGCTTGATCCGATTCTGGACTTCAAATCAACTCTGGACTTGGGAGCTTTCTGGAATTTTGTATTAGGAGACATTAATAGTGCGAAACTTGAGCCTTGATGAACTTAACTTTCCATTTTGAGAGACTAGACTAACGAATTAGGGTTTCTTTGACCAAATCCCGAACTTCTTCCTTCTGTGCCACTCTGAGCTTGGAATTGACCTTTGAATTGGAATCCTTTTATTCTTTTGCATTGAAAAAAATCATGGAAATATAGTCTTGCAGAGGAAACTTCCATCTTGGTCGAATGGGATTTGCAAATTAAAGTTTACTCGGGCAAAACCCTAATTTTCTCTCTTGTTCGCGTCTGACTCCTTCAGACACTCTGGATAGGCTTGACGAGGCTTGGAAGGTATGCATATATCTTGTGGGGTCTTCACCTTGTGTGATGAGAGATTGTTTAATTCCTTGTACCAATCAGACACCTCGTTATTAGAGAAAATACATACTTTTGAAACTAAGGGTATTTTCGTCAAAAACCATTATGCGCTTGCTTTTTCTTTGGCATGAGAGAAACATGGAGCCTCCCTAGGCATAGTCACATCTTGAAAGAGGGATCGGCGTGTTTCTAGTCCTGGTTTTGGAAATCATGTACTCGAATTCCCTGTTTTGAGCCATATTCCCTTTATTTTCTCTGAAATTCTGCCTCTCTGGATTCCGTTTCAACCCAGTTACTCTTTTAACACTTATATAACTTAATAATCACGTGTATGAGGCCTTCTCCTTTGAGTATATGAGCGCTTGTTCGGTCTCTCGGTGTATTAGGTCCTTCTTCTTTGAAAATACTATAAATTGTGAAATAAGGGTATTTCGGTTAAAATCCCTAATGAGCTTGTTTTTGTTGAAGAGTAATGGGAAAAAAGGTATTGAGAAAGGCATAGATAACCTTCCAAGAGAATGGGAGAGGCTCGGTCCCTTCTATTTTAGAATAAATCCCCTTTTCACCAAATTCTTAAAATTATGGCTATTTTTCGTCAAAACCCTAATTATCTTCGACTTTGATCACTCTGAAAAAATTCCGAGAGAATAAATCACGTCCCACTGGCCTAGGAGAGCATTCTCACGCATGAAAAGGGGTTTTCTATGGATTGGAGGAATTTCTTAGAAGAAATAAAACCCTCAGTTTCCTTATTTGATCCAAATTCCTTTAATTTCCTCTTTTAGCTCCAATTCATTCTTCTTTTGCTTCAAAGCTTCCCTTTTGGAGTTGAATCAACAAGAGAAGTATTTTGACGTGTGAAAATACATGAAACCCGGTCCACCTCTTCCACGAGTTTTATTTCCGTTAGAATTTCATATCTTGGCCGTACCATGCACATATATATGCACATGCATGCATATAACTCTTGTACGTGAATAGTTCTCCTATTTTCTTGTCTAATACTTCTTGCCTAGAAAATAAACCAGCCTTCTGTTTGTTTTGATCTTGTCTTGAGAATGGTTCGTAAATCTCCTAATATGTGTGATGAAGATTACAACAATATGGGTGATTCCGCAACGAGCAATGGAGTCGTCAGCAATAAAGAGATCCCTAACTTCGATGACGAATTCCAACACTTTGCTGAATTGATCGACAGTTACCCTAATGCCCAGGTAAGTGATGATCTTATTTTCTGTAGTAGAATCACTTCTCAAAATCAACCACTTGTTCCTTCTTCGATACTACATTTTTCCATGGAAAGAAAAACTATAAAGCCTTCAGTAGTGAAATTCAAAGCTCGTCAGGAACCCGTGGATTCGTGGCCTGACTGGGTAGAAGCCATGCTTAGGAGTAATGAAATTCAGCAAATCTTAAAGAGATCCGGCATCTACCACGCAATTTTAGCTTCAGGTTCTTTAACATTAGACGATCGTGAGAAAGAAATATCTCTATCTCTGTCTGAAGCCATTGATCAAACTCATGCTCAAGCAGTTATTAAGAAGAACAGATATAATTTCTGGATCAGCCGTTGGCGTAGTAACGAAGGACTTTCCGGATTTGCATCTTATTCAACCACGCAAATTGCTGCTTTCATATTGTTATGGCTATCCAAAGATATCTTTGAGAACCCGAATGCCGAAGATCTAAAATCTGTATTGATTCCTATGGCGATAAAATTGGCTCGGGTAATAACACTTCCTATTGGAAACCTATTTTTAGGGACTATGTACTCAACCCTAGATAATTTTGTACATGATATGACATCTTCGAATGGTAATAAAAGAACGGATACCTGGGTGAACGTGTGCTTCCTCTAGGCGTGGCTATGGGAACACTTTGAGAAATACGCCCCCATACCTCGTTCACTAAAAACTAGTGACCCTCTGATATCCAGGATTTGTCGTTGGTGCAATAAATATCTGATTCAGCAACCCTTGTCTGCATTGATGGATGATGAAAAATCTGTCATTTTTCGTCTCTGGACACAAATTCCCGAGGGTGTGGTTCAGTTGCATTCTTTTTCCTTAATGAAGGATGCCATATTACTTCTCGATGGCCGTGATCACTTATCTGAGGCAGAAGCTACATATATATTTAGCAGTTCTCTCGGTCGTGTCTTTAGTTTGTATAGTCGTGGTGACTTCAGTATACAATCTTATAATGTTGAAAAAACTGCTCGCCGGATGAGATTCGACCAGGATATCCATTTTCGCAAAGGACCGTCCACGTTTTCTAGGATCCAGCGGAATCTCGGTACTGTAAGCGGTTTCCAAAGATATTTTCCTTTCTTTCATGCCCAAAGGACCGACAATGTGTCTCCAAAAGCTCGAACTTACTGGATAGAACAACTTGTGAGCATTAGTAATTTCATACAAGATATTCCAGAAGAGGATGCAATTTTTACGTCCCGTGAACCAAGTCCTAAACATTCATCTCCTTGCATAAACCAAGTAAGTATTTATCTGTTTAACGATTTTCATGACTTGATCATGTCCCTTTAGAATTTAACTGAATGAGCTTTTTTTTTTAGACTGGATGTTTCATTCGTGCTCGAAGAGAAACTAATTCCCAGGTGGACGACATGGAAGCTGACATAGATCATCTTGAAGCTATCGTGACGTAAAACCATTATTCTCCTTCTTTAGGAATGCCACCGGTAAGAATCGATCTCTTTTTACTCATACAAGTGTTCTTATTCATGGTTGGTACAAAGGTGGTTATACCCTAGGAATATCCCTGTTAGAGCACTGATCGGTCGAACTCGCAAGCATTTTTATCAGAAGCTTGTTTGTCAATGTTAGTGATCAAAACTATAAGTCTTGATTTCTAGTCTACTTATAGTGATGTCTCGGTCTAGGATAGATTGTGTAGTTGAGCATTAGACTTCACGACGTTCATAAATTGAAGACGAAGAACTACTAAGGAGTGCTTGTGGAACTTCATCAACAAAAGGTATGTGGAGACTAAAACTCATCTATCACTTGGAAAGTCTATTTCTACTCTATCTCTTGTATTGAGACAAAATTCGTATTACTATATAGTTGTCGATTATACACATTTGAGATTTCGAGCTGAGTTTAACTCGCTTACGTCGAAATATGTTTTGGTAAGCTTTCGCTTCAACCAAGTTCATCTTATATTCTTGACGAAAGTCAAAAGATGATCATGTGAAAATCGCCGAGTAACATCTTACATGGTTTGTGTGATACAATCATTTGGTGTAGACTTGGAATGCTTCGTTATGATTATTTTAATAACTTGAAAATTGCTTTGATGCTAATAGTGTGTGAAACGGCTATTGTCATCCTCTAAGAAAGTTCCAATGATTGAAATAAGAGTTCAGAACTATTGGATTATGAATATAGTATGCATTCTTGCATGTATGTGATTCATGACCGGAACTATGGTATGCATACCCGTATGCATACTTGTAGTTGTGAAATTCCGTGTACCAAGTACACATACCGGTACGCATACTTGCGTAAGATATAGGTCCGGGAATTTCTGCTGGGTTTTGGAAGTGTACTAAGGTATGCGTACCCGTTCGCATACTGGCGAACCCAAACTCAGACCGGCCACTTAAGTATGCGTACCCGTTTGCATACTTGAGTGATTAAAGTTCTAAAATCGGTTTGTTCATGAAATAATACATTTGTATATTAAGGAATGCATTATTTTCAGACCGTGGATATAATGTTCATGAATTGATTCGAGTGAATCAAACCGATTTTGCTTCAATTATGTTCTTGTATACTTCTATGAGAATATAGCAATTGAACAACTCTTTAACTAGTTTCATTTGAGTCATCTGAACTAGTTATGGTTAAGATGAATAAGGTTGATATGAGAGTGTTCATATATCTAACCTCGGTTAACTACTGTTGAGCCAACATGGTGTACACGTTTAGGTACGGTTACATAAACCTAAATGAAGGTACATTTCATTTGTGTATAACAAGCTAAGTTCG
This sequence comes from Papaver somniferum, assembly GCF_003573695.1. NCBI lineage: Eukaryota > Viridiplantae > Streptophyta > Magnoliopsida > Ranunculales > Papaveraceae > Papaver > Papaver somniferum. Next base: position 83,499,978 of record NC_039367.1, on the reverse strand, counting down.
ATCTAACGGTTGAAAGATATTAGCTTGAATCTAATCAGGTTTTCATCTAACGGTGAATATTGAATACTTTGTTACCAAGGTAACTTAGATTGCAAACCCTAATTTGAAAACTATATAAAGGAGAACTCTAGCAACTGGGAAACCTAATCCCCACACTTTCTGTGTGATACTAGTTGCATAAGCTAGAGTGCATTCTCCTTTAACTTTAGGTTTTTCACGATACCCTGTAGGTTAATGACTTAAAGACTTCACTGGGATTGTGAAGCCAGACCCAACTATTTTCTTTGTAGTTGTGTGTTCTAATCCTGCCATGTTTTATCGTATTGAGTACTATCTTCTCTAAGATTTGATCGAGATTGATTCTACGATAGGCAAGATAAAAAGTAGTCACAAATATCTTCGTCTCATCGTTTGTGATTCCACAATATCTTGTTTCGCTTCCATACGATTAAGATTATTGTGAGGTGATTGATAATACTAGGTTTTTCTTTGGGAATATAAGTCTGGTTTATCAATTAGTTCATGTGCACCTTGATTTATCAAAAGATAGAACAAAACTCGTACGTATTTCTGTGGGAGACATATTTATCTATTCGAATAGACTTTACTGTGTGCGACAGATTTGTTTATCAAGTCTTCGACTTTGGGTCGTAGAAACTCTTGGTTGTGAGTGAGATCAGCTAAGGGAATCAAATGCGTAGAATCCTGCTAGGGTTTAGAGACGTAAGGATCGCAACTGTACCTTGATCAGTGTGTGATTGATTAGGGCTAAACAACATTCCATTCTGAAGTTCATTGGTAGTAGGCTAGTGTCTGTAGCGGATTAATACAGTGTGGTGTTCAAAGATGGACTAGTTCCCAGGATTTTTCTGCATTTGTGGTTTTCCTCGTTAACAAAATTCTGGTGTCTGTGTTATTTCTTTTCCGCATTATATTTTGTTATATAATTGAAATATCACAGGTTGTGCATTGAATCGATCAATTGGTAAATCCAACCTTTGGTTGTTGATTGAAATTGATTGATCCTTGAACATTGGTCTTTGGTACCGTTCAAGTTACTTCTCTTATATTCAATCGGGCTTGTAAATTCCTATTTGTTGATTGCAAATTGAATTGAAAGATAGAGATATAAAACTCTTTGATATACTTTTCTCTAGATTGAGTCTGACTGTCTGGTTGATTCTCTTGAAAGTATATTGGAGTTTGTCTATTCAGATTGCCAAACGAAATATTGGGTGTGGTTGTTGTACCCCCTCTTTTTCAATCCCTTTATTTGAGTACTCGTCAGAAATTTTCAGATCCAATAGACTTGCAGCATAGAATGGAATGTAGAATCTTCATACTATGTCTGATTTGAGCTCCTGACCCTAATTTAAAAAGAGAAAATAATTATCTATCTAACACAAAAATAATACCTAATTCTGAATTGTTTAGGTCAGTCAATCGGCCACACACTTTTGTCCTCAAGAATCCCGTATAGAATTTCAGGAGCGTTTCAGATTACACTTACTTCGGTGTTGGGATCACATCTCCTAGATCGTTTGTCCGTTTGAGGCGCCCTTTGGATATGTTCTAGCAGCGACATAGAGAAACATATTTTCTCAAGATAGTACCCAAAATTCCTTACGAATTTTCTTCAGTTAGCGCGTTCTCCCACGTAAGTGCTCAACAATCCTAATTGTAAGAGGATTCATGTATTCCTTGAACCTTTGCATGTTCCGATATCTTGAGTATGACTCCTGGGGTATTATGACTTCATTAACTTTCCTTATATTAGTGTAAGATATGGCTTTAGTCTCTGTGATCCCTAATCCCGCCTGTGGAAGGAATTCAATCGCAAAACCTTAATTTGCCTCTTACACCTTCATATCTTGATATACCTTGTTTGATTCCATCTTCTTTTTGTAGACTCATGACGTGGGAACGACTCAAGATGTACTTGATGGAAATACAATATAAATATCCTCTCTTGAAGATGCTTCCGCCACTCATAACTCCCCAGCTTTCAGTAATTATCGCGTCGAAGAAACCCGAAGAGACGGAGCACAACCATCGAATATTGTTGAATATCCTACTGCAGGTCTTGATTTTGTCGGTCCTAATGCAATCTTGGATTCAAATGAAATACTCGTAGAGGGATTCGGTGTTTCTACCAAATATGATGAACTGTACCGGTCGATTTGGAAAAGATATGGCCATATTGCTACAATGGAGATAATAACTTATGATGTTCATCCTATGATCGAAATAGTTAACGACTTGTTGGAGATCCTTGATTCCATACGAGACTTGACTCTGAAAAACATCCCTTCTGGTTACTTCTTAAATCTTGAAAAGCTCGTTACCACTTGTGAAAATCTTCGCTTCGACGTGAAATGGATTCGAGAATGGCTCAACAATATCCAAGTCGAATTGGAAAAGTTGTTGCACTCTGGCCCTCGCTTTTCAAGAGATGCTCTTACCCTTGAGGAGAAACTAGTAGCCGAGGATGTGGAGAGTGCAAAGCAAATGACCCGAGATGCAGAAGTCAAAGTGCAGAAACTGAACATGAAGAAGAAAATATTTTCCCCAGGAGAAAAGCTTGTTTTGAATGGTTTTCTTTAGGTTGGCTAGTTTTTTTTTTTTTTTTTTTTTGTTGAGTGATTTGAGAGACAAGTTTTCTAGTAGTGGTTTGGATTCCTTATTGTTAATTCTTTAGGTTTTGAATTTTGGATATAAGATTTTCTAAAAGATTTGAGTGCATAGAGTTTGGCACACAATTTATTGATTGAAAGAAATAAATACATATCGAAAGGAAATCTAACCAACCACTGACCTAGATACTAAAGCAAAATACTTAACAAGACACATCCTGCTAGGTAGTTCGTAGGCTCGTTTCCCTTGCCTGAATTCCGTTTAGTCCCCAGTCGGGACTTTTCATCCATGGAGTTTAATAAATTTCATCTTCGGAGTTGAACAACTTGACTATTCCCAAAAGAGAGACTCACCTTATATCCGAATGCGTCTAGTAATGATGTAGGTAAAGAATCCTTCCCTTAGGATCATATTCCTGCATGAAATTTCCCTTCTTGTAACTTGAATGACTCAGAGTTCCAGTAATTGGAGCGTTGATCCTCTTGAACGAAACCATCTTCTTCTGATTCTTAAAAAAAATTCCTTGAGAGGCGTCGGGGATGGAAGACGATCAGCTTCTTGAATAGATGCCCACGTAGGGAGAGGAGTGTTGTAAATTCGACTAGGAGGGTCTGGGATCCTATTATGGATAATTATCTCACTATCCAGAACATAAGGCGAAGGCGATGCCGCAATCCGAACAATTTTCCCTTTATGAACTGCCTTGATGCACTGATGATAGGTCGAGGGTATCACCTGGTTTTCATGAAGGTATGGACGTCCTAGAATCATGTGGTAACCCGAAGTTTTTTCGATAACATAGAATTTCACCTTGGCCTGGATCAACCCCACTTGGAGATCGAATACAACATGCCCGTAGGTATTACTAGTATTCCCCTCAAAGTCACTAGTCATGGTTGAGCGAGGATCAATCAGATTCCGAGGGATTCCAGCCTCCTGCAATATTTGTAAAGCGATGATATTAACCGAGGATCCAGTGTCTACCATAGCGCGTTTAAACTCTTTCCCTCCAAGAAATGCTGGGATATATAGAGCACGTTTATGCCCTTCCTCCATCATCATGTCCTTGGCCGTGAAAGTAATGTCTTGCACAGCAGCCGTCATTGCAAATGAAACTTGAGCATCTTCGGGAGGTGAAGCAAGAGTCCCCAGTGAAATACGACTCACAACATCGAAAACTTCCTTTCGTTGTTTCTTGGAGAAATAGAGGAGTTCGCATAAGCCATGTATTAGTGAGGCCGCTACTTCTTCGACTGGTTTCTCATCAGCAGATATACTTCTAATTTGGTGTTGAGGTAGAGGATTCTTGTGCATGCCCTCTCTGTCATCCAGTATAAGCTCCCCGACATCAATATTTTCTTTGAAAATCCATTTCAAGGCGTTGCATTCCCTGGTTGGATGACCGACGAACCTATGAAAGTGACAATACTTTGGATCGGCTATAACTTCAGCGGTTGGCTCTCTTCGTATAAAGGTAATTTTGATTGTTTCATCCCGAATCCACGCATCCAGCAACTCTAGAACTTCTTCATACTTGCATGGAAAGTATGGAGGGCCCTTGACGTTGTTGTGATCATAAGTTGTGCGTTTCAAAGGACTGGAATCCTGGTTCTGTCCCTTCCTCTTACTTACTTCAGTGAAAACAGCTGAGTGATGCAAATCAAAACATTTTTCATATGAACGTTTTCCCCTCCTGGGATCAACTCGATGTTCATCTTCCGTTTTGGTCATCCTTCGTTTCTCTAGTAGTGCGGGTGCTGACGAAGCAGATCACTTTGCAGCATCATGGAGTTTCGAAAAGATCTGCAAACCGAGATTCTTGAGGAGGGCTCGATACTCAGGAAGTAAGTTGTTGATGTGTACTTCGATGAGATGAGATTATATTGCATTCGGGTTATGGAAATCCAAAGCTTGAGATCTAAATCTTAACACAAAATCATTGGGATGCTTATTAGCTTTCTGAACTATTCTTTCCAGATCAGAAAACGTAGTATGTTGAGAGACGAAAAAATACTTCTTGTAAAAGATGTCCACCATCTGATTCCAGTTAGCAATGTTGTCGGGTGCTAAATTGTTGTACCACGTATAAGTTATTTCAGTTAGGGACTTAGAAATTCTTTTATCTGTATGACATGGTTTATCTCGTGCTCTCCCAGTGCTTCGAGAAATCGAGACACATGCTCACGAGTGTTTCCAACTCCATTCTATAATGTAAACGACCGGGACGTATATCCCCTGGGAAGAGGGATACGTTGTATTTCGGCTGGGTAAGGAGGACGATGGCTATGTAGCAAATCAAAATTTTCTCTGTCTCTTTCTCGAGCATTCAACAACCTCTCCAGATCTGCCAGGTTCAAATATTCAGGCGACTGTTTGTCTTTCTGGAGCTCACGAGTATCACTAGTATGATAGTTGATGTGGTCACGAATAGGGATTGGTGTACATGATCTTCCGCTATCATTATTTCTGAAAGACTCAGGATTTCTGTGCTGGTAAGGACGAAACTTCCCTAGCAGAGAATCGAGAATCGCTGACTTCTCAATCTGGGTTTTCAAACTATCTAATATTGTGATTTGAATCTCTCCCATATTATTCTGAGCTTCATAAAGTTGTTCCTGATTTGTAGCTAGGCTTTCCAGAGTCGGTGGATCTGAGTGGGCGGTTTCAACATGGCGTTCGATGCTGGTAACAAGACGCTTAGTACTTGTACTAGCTATATTAGGATTAACAGGACGTCGGGTACCACTATTAATACCTGCAGTACCAACATTAGGACGTTCAGCAACGATATTAGGTCGTTCGGTAACAACAGGGTGTTCAGTAATAGCAGGACCAACATTAGGACGTTCTGCAACAACAAGACGCTCAGTGTTTGTGTTAGTCCCAACAGTGCTGGCATTAACATCGTTCTTCTTTGAAGTCTCAACTTCTTTTCCCCTGGTAGTGACCATGATTAAGATTGATAACTGCGATCTGGGATTAATTTGGAACTGTGATTGAGTGGACAACCTCCCACTGTGGTCGCCAAAATGTAGTTACCTAAAATCTGAGAGAGGTTAAAAGTGGGATTCTGGGGTTTCTGAAAGTGAACTACGGGAGGTTGAACACGAACATTTTTCGCCTAAACCACGCACAGTGGCCGTTCAAAGGCTGCTTCAGTCACATAAGAGGTTAGGGCTGGTCTTAGAGAGGGAAGCAGATGAAGAGAGAGATCAGATAATTTTAGGGTTTGAAGAAGAATTGCTCTGAGAGGTTATCAAAAATATGATCGTAGCTTGGAGAAATAGATGACCTATTTATAGATGAATTCTCTAATCTCAGGTCGGTGAAGATAAGGATTTCTTTCCGTGCCGTGCGGAGCAATTCTACCGTCTCTTCGGGAATAGAGATTGAAAAGACGAGGGTACCCAAATATACCTCAATCTAAAACTTTTCCACCTATAAGTCCTTTCTCTGAAAGTGATTGTCTATGGACTGAGTCGAGACAATACAACAAATCGGTTCACACTTCGTGTGATCGTCTATGGATACGAGATCGAGACAATACAAGAACGAAGTATGTTTACTCGATAAAAGGTTCGGACTTAACCAAACACAATAGGATTGCTTATCAAGTAAATAGGAATTAACGTTTGTGTAATTTACCTTTAAATTATAATAACAACAATTATAATTGCGGAAAATAAAGGTAAATGACACAACAAGATATTGTTAACTAGGAAACCGCAAATGCAGAAAAACCCCGGGACCTTGTCAAGAATTGAATATTCTCAGGATTAAGCCGCTATATTAAATCAAACCAACTTCGTATAGTTGAGACCAAGCAACTAAACCTATAGTTCACCTAGTTCCGTCTGTATTCTCACGCCTCCGACCTGTAATAAGTCACGTACTTGGAACAATTCTTTTGGTTCGTATTCCAAACAGTAAAGGAACAACAAATCTATTTGGTATCAACTCTTTTCAACCAAGTGATATGAGTTCGACAAAGGCTCTTCTAATTATCTCAATAAACTCCTTCGTCAGTTTCTTAGATCTATCTTATTATCAACTACCGAAGTAATTGTTAAGATTTGCAATCAATACTTTTAATCACAAAGAATTGTATTAATGCCTATCTACACAACTAATCAATCTAATCTACCACAAGGAAAACCGATTACAGTTGGATCCTCTTTTACCGAAACAAGTATTGTGCACACCAAAGATTATGAATCCCAAATCAGAAATCTTCAAAGTCTTCTTTGTCTTCAAATCTTCTTAGATCTTCAATAAACACCTGCACACAATCAACTTGAATCTCTTGTGATCAATCACGCACAGAACGGAGTCTGTTAACAATGGATTATCACAAGACGTCTTTAGATCTGCAAACAGTCTAAAGATCCCCGTCGAAACTTCGATCTAGTTTGAGTGAATCTTACATCAGAAGAGAATATTCTAAAGTATAAACAAACTAGGTGCAATCAAAGTTCAACCACCATTAGTCAATCAAATCAATCGAATGCAAAATATAAACCGCAATTATCTAGTTTTCCACCAACGGTACTAATTGAGCTTCTATATCCCAAAGAAGACTTTAAACTGAGTGGTCGTAAGAGATTTCGCCTAATTAGATTACTCTCCTCTCCGAATATGCGACTTCACCAGTAGAAGCACAACTGAGAAAGTTCTTGCTGTATGAGGATTAGTTTGCTCGAAATGCAAACTTTCATATTTATAGACCAAGGAAATTTGGACAATAAGGAATTTCCAAAACCGAAAATATTCTCAAAATATGCAATATATTCCAGATTCGGTTTCCATAATTCCTGGAAATGCTTTTTCCAAATAATGACCGAAAATCTCTTAAAAAATCTCCAACTAGTAAATGCACATTACTAATTTTCATTTTCCAAAAATAAAATTAAAAACCTTAAATAAAAGATTCTTAACTTATTTATATTTCGATCCGGGATTTTCTTCCTTTAGCTATTAAGGAATAACTTTGAGCAATTAAAGATAAGCGTTATTGCACATGTTTAAAGTATGTCGACATCCTTACTTTGTAAGTCCTCTTTCATACTTACAATCTTGAAACCGATTTGCCACACTTCCAAACAAGTTTAGAATTGGTTCATCTTACTTTCAAGAACTATGTGATTGATCAAGACACTCAATCACCAATCATGGGTTTAACGGTTCTACCAAAACAAGTTTCGGTTCTACCTCCATGTGAGTAATGTGCATAGTTACACTACCTTTCAAAAATTCGGTTGACTAGATAATAAGATCGGTTCCCCACATATATATGGTATCTAACTTGTATGTGTTGCACATGTCCATAGGATCGGTCCCCTTTGCCTAAAAACGTGTTGCACATGTCCATAGGATCGGTTCCCCTTTCTACTAAAAACTTGTTGCACCTCAAACAAGGATCGATTCCCCTTTGTGAAAGGTTGCACCTCTTACTAGGATCGGTTCTCCTTTACCCAGAGTCGGTCATACTAATAACACAAAATCGATCATACCATCTCAGGTGATTACTTCAGATCGGTTTCACTAATAAAAGTCATACCAATACAAAAGTCAAGCCTTTGTGAATAGTTTTACCAAGAACATAAAAAAGTCATGAGCGGTTATACTAATCACACATATTGGTAGTTCAAAAGATATACAATGAATAACAATACCAATAATGCTCGGTGATTTCCTTTTCGATTCACAAAACAAGTTCATGAATTTACTTCCTTAAAACAAATGTAAAACATTATTTCCTAAGATGAAATCTTCACCTTATACCTTTACATAATCATAATAGCATTTAAACGATTATGCCGATGTCTTATCTATAAAGTTTAATGGTTAAGCAATAAACCTCGTAATGCATTCCTTAATACTATGTCTAACTAGAGTATAATCATTCATGCTTCGCAGTTTTGTTTTCAATATGCACGACTTGAAAGATACGTTTAGGGAATGAAAAATTTCAAGTCAAATATCACTATCCTTAAGTAGAAGGATGATGTTGTCGTTGTGGCTCCTTACTTCTTCACTTCTTCAAGTCTTCACAATACTTGTAATGTCTCATATCCTAATACTTTCAAGCTAACCTATACGAAGTTTACTCTAGTACATAATCAAGCGACTCTTAAATGAGTTTTGGCTCACTAAAATATGACAACCAAACTTGACATACCAATGCTTGGTGGGTTCAACCGAGCTATGCTCTAACAATCTCCCCCTTTCTCAATTTTGGTGACAAAACTCTTACATCATATGGATAAACAAATTACAAGAATTCATTACACATACACTTGATTCCAGAATACAACAGCACAATAACCTGTATACATTCAATCCTTAAATGCCGCTGTTGACATTATAATAACAACGCTAATACTCCCCCTAAAGGTAAGATAGGTATATTTTATTGTGAGTGGGGAAAAACGATTTGTTGGCTTTTAAGGAATTGAAGAGTCGACCGTGGGGAGACTCCTTGAACCGAGCGAAATGTTGAATCTTACACAGATGCACTGCAAGAAGGGAGTGCTTTAAGTTCAAGAGATCAATCTGTAAGACCCCGGCGTAAACCAAGAACAATAGCCGTTCCAGAGTCAATTCGGTCACAAGAGAGGATGGGTTGATCTGTATGAGGGAAGATGAGAAATACGTGAGATAAATGGTGATCTGAGATTGTAGGTGTGTAGTGAATTCAACGTGAAAATGCTCTGAATGATTGAATTTTGCTCAATTGAGAGTAATTTCTGTGAGTTCGTATAGACAAAAGATTGTCTGTATGAACTTTTATGAGAAATTGCTCGTCTTGGCGAATGTTGTTTGAGTGTTCGAAAACTTCTGTCTTTTCAATCAGGATTCGGGGACATTTTATAATGCCGGAGTTGAAAACACCATGACCCCATGAAGTGTGACAGTTGCTGGAATCAAATAATGGGAAATGGGGAAATCATGTTAAAACCAATTACTCATCGTGCGGAAACTTGGTTAACTTTCCACCCACTACTTTGCTGACTCTTCCAACTGATTGCACGACTTGATCACATTCTCATCGTGGGTGAACACACGTGTCGTAGACCGCCAGACCAAAACCCTAGTTAATATCCCCCCATGTGACACGATTGAAATCTCGTGATTTTGGAGTCAGTTGCTGACTTTATGGGACGATGATTCCATGTAGCGCTGAGTTGAACATGTGTGAGTAAATTTTCGAAACTCATGAATTTAACGTGTCTGCTGAGACGAGGTATCATCATAACCTAAGACAAGCAAAACTGTGTTGCTAAATTGTTGAATATTGATAGTTGAACCAACATTCACTGGTTTGAGAAAATATTGCTAGTCCGAGCGAATATTGTTAATTGAGTAAATATTGCCGGTTCGAGCGAATATTGCTAGTTCGAGCAAATATTGCTAGTTTGAAAAAATATCGTTCTTTTAATGAATTGTTGGTAGCTGGACCAGGTAAAATATTAATTTAAGTTACTGATTGCTGGGTTGAGCAAAATAAATACGAATGTTAATCATGGAATCAACATAAAATTATCAGAGTGTTCGAATCTGCTCAGAATTATGTTTCTGAAGAGCTCTGGATTCAAAACCCTAATTTTACCGCGATAATGATTTATTGAAAATCACATAAGACCTGCTAAATGGGATGACGGGTTCACCATATAACGCCCAGATGCTCGAATGAGCAAAAATACCAAAGTCTCTTGAGGACCAGTTGGTGAAAGAATGATTAAATGTTGGTTTAATCATTTACTGAAAATAATGCTCATGTCAGCGACAAATCATAAAACCTGGTTTTATGGAAAATATGAGGGAGGCCAAGAGGTAATGGGACCGGCTCTTGATAGCCGTGGGACCAGTAGATGGTCATTTGAGTGAACTTCCAATTGTTTGGAAAGAGTTCGAACCTAATATGAGCAACTGAGCAAATTAGGTTAAAATCATTAAAACATGCGGGACCAGCTGTTTGCAAACCTCAGGTCACCCTTGGTCGGTCAAAGGGGATGTTCCCGTGTCACCATGATGTCCGTGCTTCAGTCTTGAGAATTTTGATATTTTCCGGTGCACATTTGAGCAACATTTGGAGAAAATATGAAAAATCCATGGTTTTGCTGAAACTGGGAAAAATACATGAGATGATGAAAATAATAAATAAACCATGGAATCACAAGGTGTGGGACCGGCCACGGCTAGGGCATGGCCGGCCGGCTGACACGCGGTCCCACATGCTTTTCCCAGTTTTATGTGATTTTATGTATTTTTCTCTGATTTAAGGGAAATTCCATGAAACTGGAGAGTTTGGCGAAATTAGGGAACTTCCATGAGATGAGAGACATAAATTAAAATATAAAATAGGGAATGGGAGTGTGGGACCGGCAATGGCCGTGGCATGGCCGGCCGTGCCAATGGGCGCGGGTCCCAAGGCACTCTTCCCAATTTTATGTAATTTTGATGATTTTAGATAATTTTCATAAAATCAAAGGGATTTGTTGAAAATCAAGATATTTTGTTGAAATCAGGGAGTTTACATGAAATCATGAAACAAAACACCAAATAATAATAAAATAATGGGCGTGTGGGACCGGCTAGGGCATGGCCGGCCGGCTAGAGCCCGGTCCCACAAGTTTTCCTAATTTTTTAATATTTTCCATGATTTTAGAGAAAATACATGAAATTAGGTAATTTTAGGGAAAATTCATAAAATTAAGGAATTTTCATAATTTGAGAAGGAATAATAAAATAATGGGACGTGAGGTGTGAGACCGGCCGCGGCCAAGGCATGACCGTCCGGCCGGCGGTCCCACGATACATTTCCCTAATTTTATTATTTTTGATAAAATCATGTGATTTGGATAAAAATACATGAAATTAGGTAATTTTCATGATTTTATGGAAAATTCATAAAATCAAGAAATTTTCATAATTTGAGAAGAAATAATAAAATAATAGGACGTGAGGTGTGGGACCGGCCACATCCAAGACATGGGCGGCTGGTGCTCGGCCCCGCGACACCTTTCCCTAATTTTATTATTTTTGATAAAATCATGTGATTTAGATAATTTCTTTGAAATAAAGAAAATTCGCTCGAACATCACTAGCCGGGAAAATAGGATTTTCATGAGATCGTGAAAATAGTAAAAATATGATAAAATATAAAATTGGGCGCGGGACTAGTCATAGCATGACTGGCCGGCTGGCGAGCCTAGTCTCCTGGCGCTTTTGCTTAATATTTTATTATTATTATTTTCCCTTCCTATTTTGCATAGGTTCCTCGTTCGTTCGTATTTTTGAAATGCTCGTTCGTGCATTCAAAATGCTGGTCTGTGCATTATCTGCTAATTACACTTGCACCATTTTTGTCAGCGCTTATTCGATGCTCAGATGCCTGATTCGTTGAATATTTATTACTAACATGTGGAATTCTGCTGGGTAGAACCACAGATTGAAGTAACGAAATATAACGAGGAATCGTAGAATATTGCTGGATATTCAGGCGATCAATTGACGACTCGTAAAATATTGCTGGATATTGAGGCGATGGCTCGTAGAATATTGCTGGATATTCAGACGATTTAAGATAATTAATTGATGGCTCTATACTAGAAGGGCTTCCTGTCTAGGAGCATTAATTATCTGAGGGTTGAGCAAAATGAACTTGCTGGAGTGTCATATTCCTCTTGCATAGTCGGGGAAAACTTGGTTACATCCGAAGACGTTGTCGCTCTATACTAGCAGACATGCTGTCTAGAAGCCGCCCAATCTTTCGATTTTATACAGTATGAGATGTGTCGTGGCCTCAACTGAGAGACTACACATCTACATCTTCTCTGAGAGACTTTCTCCATCAGAGGTGGTATGAGCTTTCATGTATAGAGACATGAGTCTCGATACTCATCCGATTGCCGGATCCGGAGTAATTACTAAAATTTCTCAATATTCATGAGATGTGTCGTGGCCTCAGCTGAGAGACTACACATCTACATGTACTCTGAGAGACAGCCTTCTCAGTCAGAGATTTTATGGCATGAGCTTTCATGCTTTGATGAGAGACATGAGCCTCAATACTCATCCGGTTGCCGAATCTGGAGTATAGTTTTACAATTCTACCCTTTGTCGAAAATACACCATCTACATTAAGTCCCCTGCTTACTGAGGAACAGTCATGTTCCTTAGTCAGCATTGAATGGTGATTTTCCAGGTACAAACAAGAATAAGTAATTGAACTTAGTCATAAGATAAGATATTACCGGATTTCGACTGAATGAGCAAACCATGGTTTGAGTGCAAACCTCTGTGGCATAATAGAACATCATCCAGTGAACATAAATTGATGTAGAAACGCTGATTCGATGGTGGAACCTTGGTTGGTTTAGGATAAAGGGCCGGGCCCAAAAGGAAATCTTTATGGAATTAGGTTTTGGAAATAAAATTAGGTATAAAAGGGAATTAATCCCTTTTTTTTATCTCTCCCACACGTACACCACCTTATTCATATCCTTCACGTCCGTGCTCAGCAGGAGCGAAAAAAAAATTCGCCGGGAATCGACGCTGTCCGATCACCGCCGGTCAATTTCCGGCCGACGCCGTCAGGTGCGTTAATTGTTTTTTATTTATTTTTTCAAAGTTTGCTGATTTCATGAGGTTTTCATGCTTCCATCATGTTAAAATTCTATACATGTGTATATGTTGATGCGAGTTTTGTAAAAAAAACCTTGTTTTATCAAACGTATGTTCGTTCGATTGTTAGTTTTGAAAACTAATAAAAATCCCTGATTTATGAGAGATTTATTTGTATATGTGGACTTAGGTCCAGTGATAAAACTTAGTGTATAAGCTTTCATGTGAATCCAGATTTTACCTTTATAGATGTGAGCTTTCACAAAACCGAAATAAACTCCGTTTTAAAGGATAATGCTCATTCGAGGAAAATAGACATATACTCCCTCCGTCCCACTATTAAGTGACCTAGTTGAAGTTTGCACAAATTTGAAGGCAAGCAAGGAAAAAGAGATTTTTAAGCATTTTTTACAATTATATCCTTATGGATAATAATTAATGAAATTTTGAAATGATTTATCTCTCAAACTACACCACGGATGTTCGCAAACTTTATACCATTGAAAAGAATTTTAAAACACCTACGTAACGAATATAAACATGCCTATCAAATTGTGCATATTTCTTATATTTCTTATAATCAATTAAAAGGGTAATTTTAGAAATATCTCCTTGTTTAGTGATATAGGTCACTTAATGATGGGACAAAATTAAAAACCAAATAGGTCTTAATGGTGGGACAGAGGGAGTATATTTTTATGTATGTAAATTTATGTCTAGTGATAAAACTTTATTTATGAGCTTTCATGAGAATTAGTATTTTATCACAATAGGTGTGAGCTTTCACAAAACTAGCATAAACCTTCGTTTTTTTAATAAAACGCTAATACGAAGGAAAATAGATTTTTTTTTTAATATATATGTAGCCCTGACATATTTTATGTGAAACATGATGACATATTTTATTCACATGGATTTGTTCTTATTAGATAAATTCTGAAAATTTATATGAACAAATTGCATTAATTATTGATTTGTAAAATCAAGACATGGGTTTTGAGTAACCTTCAAACTAGACAACTTATGATGAAGTCATGTCTTATTGTAAATTTCATAGTTCAGTTGTGTGAATGTTCACGTTATGAAAATTATGTATATGATTTTATGAGAAAATCAATTTTGAAGGTTAATAAAGTTTTGTTCGTTACTGCAGGTTTCAAGGAACGAACTAATTTCGTGTGTTAACTCTTGTATTGCAATCACTATTGTTAGTGAAATTGAAAGAGGTAAGAGTTCAAGATTTACCATTTGTAGACACCGGCGTTTTAATTTGCATGATTCCATCATCTTATTGAATTCGCGGATGACTGAAACATTGTGTGGATTTCACAGCAGCTTTGCGAGGATGTCTGATTCTCCAGCCAATGATGCTTCCAGAGATGAAAGGTGTGCAGATGATGATATCTCCATAGAGGAAACATGCACGGATGAGACTTCCGTTGGTGAGGAAGACGAAACACCTGGAGTCAAGAATGTCCCAAACATAGATGACACATTCTTTGAAGTTCGGAGCCCGAAAATCGTCTCAAGTCCCCGGTATATCGCCTTCTGATCAATCCCAGGACGGTCACTCAAAAGAAATTGGTGACTCCTCGTGCTGCTATTCGGTTCTGTCTTGAACGAGGACTATTCCAGGCTTCAATGATTGAATTCAAGCTTTCTCGACGCCCCTTAGAGAAGTTCTCGGGATGGTCTAGACACATGCTAGGATTTCCTCGTGTTAGAGCTATGCTGGATAGAGCACAAATTACCAGGGCCGTTCAAACATCTGGAGATTTGTATATCTTTCATGACGCACGAGGTATTGTAGCTCTTCTTGCTCGCTGGTGCATCCCAACTCACACGTTTATATGCAGCTGGGGAGAGTTCACTATTACCTTGGAAGATGTAGTTGCTTTATTGCATCTTCCAATTACAGGTAACTTTCCTGAAGAACTTTGGACGGAAGAGAAAGCAGTTTCCAAAACTTTAACAGCTGAGATGGAGAGAATCAACAAGGTTTTTGGTAAAGGTTGTTACGCTCATTGGTTGACACATTGGTGGCCACGAGACGTCCCTCTTGATGAACCCGACGGTATGTTGTCTATTGCTGCTTTCTTGTGCTTATGGCTGTCTAGGGATGTGTTTGAAGATGCTGGTACCTTGTTGAAGCCGTTTGTAATTCCTTTCGCTATTAAGCTGGCTCAAGGTGAACAACTTCCGCTAGGTATTATTCTTGGGTTCTTTATATTCTAACCTGGACTCTTTAGTCGTAGACTCCAGTGTTTCGAACGGCTTCATGAAGATTGAATGCTACGCCAACACGATGTTTCTCCAAGCTCTGATGTGGGAGCGTTTCGGAAACTATGCACCCATTCCCCGTAGTGTCTTACAAAGTCTGAACTCTGCTGATGCTCGACGTATCTTCCATGAGAAAGACAACGCTAGGATTATGCGCTGGTCTACGAAGCAAATTCAGTCCAAGACACGCTTCATTGACGTATTAGATGACGAGTCTGAGTTCAACTTCCGTCCTTGGGTGGTGGTTCCTCCTCACGTTTCTCAATTGAGACTTTCAATGCTGGAGAAAGTAAGTATTTGAAATCTGGTGCTGATTTGAGCGATGGCGAAAGATCTTTCATGCTGAGTTGCACTCCCGGTCATCTAATATCAGCAACGTATGGAGATTTTTCGGTGGAGGAGTATAACATTGACAGAGCCGCCCGTCAGATGGGTATGGACCAATGTGTTCCAACCTTCAGAAGGAGAAGACCATCAGTGGAACAACTTAAGACTTGCTTAGATCACACACATGATGAAGGGAGCTTATTGGTTCCCTTGTGCTGATCGAACTACGTATGTGACTCCAGGCTACATGGAATTCTGGGATCAGCAGCTTGAGCGTCTTAATGATTATGTGACGTCCGTCCAACCTTTAGTGAAAGATCCTCCTTCTTCTGAGATGAGTGCCTCTCGTCCCAGACTAAGGAATATTTCTGGTGGTGACAAGCGAAAGACATCTCCAGGAGGTTCACCAGTATGTATTCTTTTGCATATTCCTCATACAACTCGTATAATCGTCTTTAATTATCACATCAATTTCTTTTGCAGGAGGGTCGTGCTGTGAGACCTCGAATTGAAGTGAATTTCTCAGAGGCGGAGGCAATTGCCCACGGTGGAGAAGGCAGGAGCAAGAATTGCAAGTTGTTCCCAACACCATAAAGTCCCCAGTCGCCTTTTTGGTGAGTTGTTGATATTTTTCCGCTGTGACTTCTTCCATCCGCATTATCAGGATCTCAAAACCAATATTTGTTATTTGGTACAGGACTTTGCTCCGTCTAGTATTGACGGTCTTCGATTCTCTGCTGCTGGGCAGACGACTTCTGATTTGACGTTGAAGAAGAAGTCGCCGTGAGTAATTTCCTTTACCCAGACATAAAGTTTCATGTGAAATGCTAACTACTTGATAATATGTCCAGGAGGATGTCGTCATGGAGATGGAAAGTGCTGATGTTCGATCTTCCTCTGAGAATATAGACGAAGGCTTCCAAAGTAGCCAAATAGAAGTAATGACCCCTTGTCGTTAATACGGAATCATAATTCCTTGAGTACTTCGGAGACCCCCAAAGTAAGTATATACCCTGCATCCTCTTCATAGAAGTATGAAAGTGCTGATTTGTGAATGAATGAATGAATAGAATCCATGTGTATATACGAAAAACTTGGTCGAACTTCGTCGTCAGAAAATTCAGAACCCAGTTTTTACCAAAAACGCCGTAAAATCTTCATCTGGAGTCGGATTTTCATGATCTGCATATGTATTCAAGCCCGGAAAATTTCCAAGCTTTATAAGTTTTGAGCACGTTTAGGGCCTGAAAAAGACGAAATAGTAAACTTCCAGGAGACTTTCAGAACTTTTTCAGATTGTATGTTGCCCGATGTTTTGATCACACCTCCTAGCTCGTTCGCCCAATTGCCATGAAATTTTGACATGTTGTAGAGGACTTCCATACGAAGAGAATGGTATAACCCAACTCTAGACTCCATACCAATTGCTCCCAGTTCGTCATTGAACACAGGGCAGTGTAAAATTTCTTCAGCTGAGTTTCTTTGAAAACGTGTTTCATGACTTTGATGCTACTTGTACACATCTTAGATGTATGATAAGGAACTTAGATGATGTTAGTTCACTTACTCTTAATTTTATGATGTATTGGATTTCTCCCCTTGAATCATTCTAATCCCATGTAATCTTCGCATTAGGTGCCTAACAACGAAGTTGGGAATCATGAATCCAGTAATGATGGTTTGGGAAATCAGGAGTTGTGATGAAAAACTTCCATATCTGTGCCTCAAGATGATGAAGTGCTGGTCGTTGATGCCGTGGAGGTAGAAGAAACTCCAATTGTGCCTCAGACGGTGGAACCCGAACCCGAAATAGCAGAAGCTACTTCCTCTGAAATCGTCTCTATGATTATCGATGCTGCTCCAGTAGTGAGAACCAGATGATAGTGCGAGTATCCTACTGCAGGGATTTCCTTTGATCCTCAATTTGGTGAGTTACTCCCATATCACCAGCTTGTTGGAGGATTTAGCGTTCCATCGGATATGCTGCTATGTACAAGGAACTGTGGGAAATGTATGGACACATTGTTTACTCAGGATCCAGACGCAGTTATTTTTGACGACAAGTAGAAGTCATCTTGCGTGTTATAAATGATATCCGGATTACAGCCAGAAATGTTGTTACCCAAGACGTACTCTTTGATTGGGAGTACAACTTGAAGAATGCTGAAGATCTTGGCTTCAATCTGAAGTGGCTCCGTCAAAGACTTGAAGTTATCAGGAAAGCAGTAAAGGGTGATGTTCCCTTCCCTACCAGTGATGCCGTGTTGAAGAAGATGAATGAAGTTCGAACTAACCAGGAAGCTGGAGGCGGAAAAGGCAGCCTTGAAAGTCTTGGAGGAGGCAGAGAGCAGAAATCTTTCTTTGATGGTTTCTTTAGTTTCCTTTCCATAATATCAGACATTGAACTCTGAGAGATGTGAGATTTTATTTGGGTTTTGATTCTTGATAGGTGTCGAGTCGGACTGAGAATTTTCTTTGATTTTGGATTTGATAGAGATTTTCTTTAAGTAAAGTGAATTGAATTTTGATAAATTGCTGAATTCAAATACTGATTGCAAGTATTGCAAACGTTTTGGAGGATTGAAATACAATGAAAGAAAATCCTAAATGCCAAATCCAGACATCATGAGTGCTCAAACCCCAGTACCTCAAATGCCTAATAATTTCAGATAAACGCCTTAAGCCAATTCTCGTGAATTACTGGCAGGGTTCTACCATCTGTGTTGATCAATTTGTAGTATCCTCCAGTTATGGACTTAGCAACCATAAATGGTCCTTCCCAATTGGAGCTCCTTGCAGAGTGGAGATCTCGTTTAGCCGCCTTGAAACCAAATCCCTTCCTTGAATTTGTTGGTTTAGTAGTTCGCGCCTTGAATATCTTTTGTTGATTCCATGGTTGTGGCACGTATGGACATTCATGTAGAGGAAGTACCCAGCATACTGTCTGTCGTGCTTAGCCAGGTCTCAGCAATAAACCTCTTGATAGAATGACCGACTTGGAGAAGCTCTGAACCCAACCATTGGGTATAATATTGGCGAGGTGAAGTTATCCATTCATAACTTTTGGTAATTGCTAAATCGTTTGTAGGGAGAAGTCCTTGAATCAAAGTATCATATTTGAACATTGGTAATATTGGAGCATGAAGAGGAATAAGACTTGCCTGAGCTCGAAACCTTGACAAAGGTATGTGGATTTTCCCCAGGTTCTTGCGTAAGTCCCATCAAGGTTTTTACTTCCTCCAGATGCTCAAACGGTGGGGCGTCCTCTACTTTTCTTTGACTTGGAGTCTTTGTCGGCGACAGAGGTGTTGAAAGCTTTGAAGTTACCCTTCCAGCATGAATCCAAGTTCTTCCAAGGATCATGTCATATCCAGGATCTTCTCGAATTATGTAAAACTTGGTCTCAGTGCAGACCAAATTCTCGTGACTTTGAGAATGATGAAGCCGTATGCATCTCTGGAGATTCCTTCGTGGTCTTGATTGCTATGGGAGCATGAGTAGCCTCTTGTCGAGTAATGCCAGCATCTGAGAGTTTTCAAAGGGATGATGTTGACTGCGGTGCCGACATCAACAAATGCTCTTTTGAATTCATTTCCTTTAATATGCACGGTGTTGAGCAGTCCCCAGTCATATATTTCTTTGTCGGTGGCTGCTGGTTCAGTAGGTACTTTTGGAATCAGTAGGCATTTCCCAGATACTATGTGGTTCAAAGATGTGAACATGTCTCCTCTTTGTGCTTTTGATAGATAGAGCAATTCGCAAACATGCTCTATCAATGACTGAACTGCTTCCTTGACTGGTGCTTCAGAAATAGAGAAAGTCCTGACAGGAAGAGGATATCTGTGTACTCCTTCGGCTCCAAGGTTAAGTTCTCCTGACTCAACCTTTTCTCTGAATATGCATTTCAAAACTTTGCAGCTACTTGTGGGGTGATTGACGAACCTGTGGAATCGGAAGTAACGAGGATTTTCCATGTCTTCCTCAGTTGGGTCTCTCCTGACGTATGGAAATTTGATTGCACCATCTTGGATCCAAGCGTCTAATAGTTCTAGCACTTCTTCAATGGGGAGAGGAAAATCAGGTGCATCATCAGGAGCATTTGTAAGTTGGACATGAGCATGTGTCTCTGGTTTGTCCTTCTTTTGCGTCTTTGGAGGAGCTGCAGCATGCTTGTTCGGGGATTCAGCCTTGCGCTTGCTCCTTTCTGCAACAACGTTTGTAGAGGACTGCAGGTTGTACTGCTTGTTGATCAGGCGTCTGCTTCATCGAGTGTCACGTGATTCCTCAGTCTTTGTGGACTTTGCTCTTTCTAACAGAGCAGGTGCAGTGGTTGCTGATCTCTTCGCGGCTTCGTGAAGTTATGAGAAAGTCTGGAATCAAAGATTCTCCAGTAGAGCTCTATAGACCGGGAGCATGCCGTTGATACACAAATCTACCAGCTGCTGCTCTGTGACATTTAGGTCATGACAGTCTAGGGCCTGGACTCTGAATATTTTCATGTAATCATTGGGATTCTCACTGACCCTCTGGAATATTCTTCCAAGATCAGAGAGAGTGACTTGCTCTGACACGAAAAAGTACTTCCTGTAGAAGGTGTTGATCATTTCTCCCCAATTGTTGATAGTCCCCGGTGCGATGTTGTTGTACCAGGTGTATGCTCTGCCTTTCAAGGATTTTGAAAACTCTTTGAGACGAACAACATGGTTATGTTCATGCTCTCCCAAGGCTTCGAGAAAACGAGAGACATGTTCTCGAGCATTGCCAGTTCCGTCATACAGAGTGAAAGTTGGAGAAATGTAACCTTTTGGAAGGGTAATCCTCTGCGTAGCGGTAGGATAAGGAGGTTGGTGGCGATGGACATGTGATGTCTTGTCTTTTCCACGGTTCTCCAGAAGGCGCTTCACGTCTTCTCGAGTAATGAAATTTGATGGTTCCTTTGCTGATGAAAGCTTTGCCAGTTTCATCATCATCCACTGTATGGATTGGGATTACTTCAGGATCATAAACGTCTGAGGATTTCTCCTTCTCTTTTCCCTTTTCTTGAGTCTTCTCTGTCATCTTATCAGTAAGAATTTTGAGATAATTACACAGCTCCTTCTGTGTAGCAGCCATGTCTGCCTGATTCTTTGCGAGGGTCTCCTGCACTTTGATAAGATCAGCAATGGTAGGTGGTGGATTTCCTCTGACTTCTTCAGGGTGTCGACCGAACAGAGGATGACCTTCAGCGTGAGGAGTAGTAATGTCACTACCGTCAGTGTTGGAGGCCGGAATCGTTTCCGGGATATTCTGATTGTCATTGTTGTTGTTGCTAGTACTAGCGTCGTTTGTGTTGCAACCTGTAACTAACCCAGGCCTAAGACCAGCCATCTTGTGAAATCGTGAGATTGCACCCGAGAGATTAATATCCCACTGTGGTCGCCAATCTGTGAGTGGGGAAAAACGGTTTGCTATCTTTTACGGAATTAAAGAGTCGACCGTGTGGAGACTCCTTGAACCGAGCGAAATGTTGAACCTTACACAGATGCACTGCAAGAAGGGAGTACTTTAAGTTCGAGAGATAAATCTGTAATACCCCGGCCTAAACCAAGAACAATGGCCGTTCCAGAGTCAATTCGGTCACAAGAGAGGATGGGTTGATCTGTAGGAGGGAAGCTGAGAAATACGTGAGATCAATAGTGATCTGAGATTGTAGGTGTGTTGTGAATTCAGCGTGAAAATGCTCTGAATGATTGAATTTTGCTCAATTGAGAGTAATTTTCTGTGAGTTCGTGTAGACGAAAGATTGTCTGTATGAACTTTGATGAGAAATTGCTCGTCTTGGCGAATTTTGTTCGAGTGTTCGAAAACTTCTGTCTTTTCAATCAGGATTCAGGGACATTTTATAATGCCGGAGTTGAAAACACCATGATCCCATGAAGTGTTACAGTTGCTGGAATCCGAGAATGGGAAATGGGTGTTAAAACCAATTACTCATCGTGCGGAGACTTGTTTAACTTTCCACCCACTACTTTGTTGACTCTTCCAACTGATTGCACGACTTGCTCACATTCTCGTCGTGGGTGAACACACGTGCCGTAGACCGCCAGACCAAAACCCTAGTTAATATCCCCCCATGTGACACGATTGAAATCTCGTGATTTTGGAGTCAGTTGATGACTTTATGGGACGATGAGTCCATGTAGCGCTGAGTTGAACATGTGTGAGTAAATGTTTCGAAACTCATGAATTTAACGTGTCTGCTGAGACGAGGTATCATCATAACCTAAGACAAGCAAAATTGTGTTGCTAAATTGTTGAATATTGATAGTTGAACCAACATTCTCTGGTTTGAGAAAATATTGCTACTCCGAGCGAATATTGTTAATTGAGTAAATATTGCCGGTTCGAGCGAATATTGCTAGTTCGAGCAAATATTGCTAGTTTGAAAAAATATCGTTCTTTTAATGAATTGTTGGTAGCTGGACCAAGTAAAATATTAATTTAAGTTACTGATTGCTGGGTTGAGCAAAATAAATACGAATTTTAATCATGGAATCAACATAAAATTATCAGAGTGTTCGAATCTGCTCAGAATTACGTTTCTGCAGAGCTCTGGATTTAAAACCCTAATTTTACCGAGATAATGATTTATTGCAAATCACATAAGACCGGCTACATGGGATAACGGGTTCACCATATAACGCCCAGATGCTCGAATGATCAAAAATACCAAAGTCTCTTGAGGACCAGTTGGTGAAAGAATGATTAAATGTTGGTTTAATCATTTACTGAAATAATGCTCGTGTGAGCGACAAATCATAAAACCTGGTTTTATGGAAAATATGAGGGACCAGCCAAGAGGTCATGGAACCGTCTCTTGATGGTCGTGGGACCAGTAGATGGTCATTTGAGTGAACTTCCAATTATTTGGAAAGAGTTCGAACCTAATATGAGCAACTGAGAAAGTTAGGTTAAAATCATTAAAACATGCGGGACCAGCTGTTTGCAAGCCTCAGGGTCACCCTTGGTCGGTCAAAGGGGATGTGCCCGTGTCACCATGATATCCATGCTTCAGTCCTGAGAATTTTGATATTTTCTGGTGCACGTTTGAGCAACATTTGGAGAAAATATGAAAAATCCATGGTTTTGCTGAAACTGGGAAAAATACATGAGATGACGAAAATAATAAATAAACAAGGAATCACAAGGTGTGGGACCTGCCACGGCTAGGGCATTGCCGGCCGTCTGACACGCGGTCCCACATGCTTTTCCCAGTTTTATGTGATTTTATGTATTTTTCTCTGATTTAAGGGAAATTCCATGAAACTGGAGAGCTTGGCGAAATTAGGGAACTTCCATGAGATGAGAGACATAAATTAATATATAAAATTGGGAATGGGAGTGTGGGACCGGCAATGGCCGTGGCATGGCCGGCCGTGCCAATGGGCGCGGGTCCCAAGGCACTCTTCCCAATTTTATGTAATTTTGATGATTTTAGATAATTTTCATAAAATCAAAGGGATTTGTTGAAAATCAAGATATTTTGTTGAAATCAGGGAGTTTACATGAAATCAGGAAACAAAACACCAACTAATAATAAAATAATGGGCGTGTGGGACCGGCTAGGGCATGGCCGGCCGGCTAGAGCCCGGTCCCACAAGTTTTCCTAATTTTTTAATATTTTCCATGATTTTAGAGAAAATACATGAAATTAGGTAATTTTAGGGAAAATTCATAAAATCAAGGAATTTTCATAATTTGAGAAGGAATAATAAAATAATGGGACGTAAGGTGTGGGACCGGCCACAGCCAAGGCATGATCGGCCGGCCGGCGGTCCCACGACACCTTTTCCTAATTTTATTATTTTTGATAAAATCATGTGATTTAGATAAAAAATACATGAAATTAGGTAATTTTCATGATTTTAGGGAAAATTCATAAAATCAAGGAATTTTCATAATTTGAGAAGAAATAATAAAATAATGAGACGTGAGGTGTGGGACCGGCCACGGACAAGACATGGACGGCTGGTGCTCGGTCCTGCCACACCTTTCCATAATTTTATTATTTTTGATAAAATCATGTGATTTAGATAATTTCTTTGAAATAAAGGAAATTTGCTCGAACAAAAGGATTTTCATGAGATCGTGAAAATAGTAAAAATATGATAAAATATAAAATTGGACGCGGGACTAGTCACGGCATGACTGGCCGACTGGTGAGCCTAGTCCCCTGGCGCTTTTGCTTAATATTTTATTATTATTATTATTATTTTTCCTTCCTATTTTGCATAGGTTCCTCGTTCGTTCGTATTTTTGAAATGCTCGTTCGTGCATTCAAAATGCTGGTCTTTGCATTATATGCTAATTACACTTGTTGTAGGATCAGAATCTCGCAACAATTATGTCTCAGCGAAATTATCAATGGTATTGCACAATAGCGTCGCAAAACAATTTCAGAAACGACGTCAGCAAGGATCATGAGAAAGATGTGATAGTCTTGCGAAAATTAGAGTGCTTGCGAAATTAACATTTCTAAGGTTGTGAGAATGTCGCAAACCATATCCGAAAATAAAGGACAGATTAGCTGTCATCCACTATGTATTTCCTTATAAATATTCATTCGAGTTGCAAGGGAGGGGGGATCTTTTTTGAGTAAGAAACAAGTAAATAGGAGAGAGAAAGTTCAGAGCAGAGTTCATTCTTGATTTCTTTATCTTTCTTGTAAGAACATTCAAAAATTAATCAATAAAATTAAGAGTGTAAACCTAAAAATGAGTTGATCAACAATGAAATCATATGAGGGGTGTAGTGTAGGATTTCCTGCAACTACATAATGGCGCTAGAAACAGGGACGAGTTGAAGATTATTCTAAAGAAAACTAAAGATTGATATTGAGATTTGTGAAAATTTAAAGTGATTGATTAAGAACTTTTCATAATTTCTTGCAATACTGTTAGCATTAAAGAAATGGATAGAAGAAGAAATACATCCGAACAACCGACTACTATTAGAAGAAGCAAAAGAATTGCTGGAACAGAAAGAAGTGAAATGGGAGAATCTACTAGAATGAGAAATAATAGAGAAAAATCTAATTCAATCGCCAATTCAACAAACATTAGTTCAAGAGAGGAATAGAGATTATGACAGAGTGAGCGTACACACTTGGCGATCAAATTCAGCAGAAGAAATAGAAGAAGAGAAACAAAATAGAAATTATAAACAGGAAAAGAGAAATCAAAAAGCAGATGAAGAAATAATTCATGGAAATGAGGAAATTGGAGCGTTAGAAACATTGAGACGAAGAGTACATGAAGAAAGAAGAGCCGAGGCATAGGAACGTGCGAATTTAACAAGGCAAAATCACGAATTAAGGATGGAGAATATCAGATTGCAGAATAGAAGATCGAGAAGTATTACAAAATCATATTCCAGATCGACTAGAAGAGAAATGAGGCAAAATTCACCCACGATCAATGCTGGAAACAATATTCAAGAAGAAATATCAAATCCTAATGAAGAATATCGCGAAAATAGAGAAAGAACTGATGATCGTTACATTCCATAAAATGAAACTTTTGATGATGGGCAAATTGGAGGAAATCAAGAGAACGGGAAAATTCAGAGACAAAATAACCAAGATGGCGCAGGAAATCAAGAGGAGGGAAGAAGAATTTTACATGTGAGAGAAAATCAAAGAAATCAACAGACAATAGAAGAAGAAATTGAAAGACATAATGCTGAACAAGCACGTTTAATCTGCGAACATGAAAGGTTGAGAGCGGAAATGGAAGAGGAAGAGCTTCATGAGACAATTCGCCAAAACAATCATGATAATCGAGAAAGAAGGCGTATACAAAACCAGAATAATGATAATCTCAATGAGGAGTATGATAGAGTGAAGAGAATGGATGAAAGACAGCGAATTGAGTTGATAAGAAATGAACAAAGTTATGGAGGGGAAAATGAACGACATCATCATTTGTGAATTCAAGATAGGGATGAGGAAAAGAATCACAGAAGAAGACGAGATGAGGCTAACGAAGAAGAGATACGAAATTTCGCAAGAGAAGATAGACGTGAACGCAGAAGAAGAGAAGCAAAATTAAAGAAACCAATGGGCCAAGATTCAGGTGTAAATAAACAAATCTTGAAAGAATTAGAAGAAATGAGAGGAATGCTAAATAACAGAGGAGAAGTAGGTAGAAGACAATTGGATGAAGCAATAGAAGAAGCTGCGAAAACTCCATTTACAAGGGAAGTACAATTAGGAGGAATACTACCGAAATGCAATTTGCCCGCATTAACCAGCATTTTTAATGGAACAACTTGTGCAATTCAACACATTAAAGCTTATGTGAGGTGCATGTTACAATGGGAAAATCATGATGCGGGATTGTGCAAATATTTCGCATCCAGCTTAACAGGGGAAGCGTTAAAATGGTTTGAAGGTTTACCAAAGAATACAATAACCTCCTTCAATCATTTGCAGACCACATTCTTGGGAGCATATATAAGTAATAATTCCTCACGACCTGGTATAGAAGATGTGTTTGGATTAAAACAAAGGATTGGCGAAAGTTTGAAACACTTGAATAAAAGATGGAGAACTATGTGTAGCGAAATGGCTGGCCGTGTAGTTGAGAGATATCTCATATTATCATTTATCAATGCTATGTTTCCAACAAATCTGTTGTATGTTCAAATTTTCAGAGTCAAGAATACGATTACAATGACTGAATTGCGAGAACTTCAAGAAGAATACATTGCTTTAGAGGAAAAACAAAATGAAATTGAATCATATCCAGTTGCGAATACCAACTCACAAACATCGAATGCAAGCTTATTACCCAAGCTAATAAACACAGTGGCGAATGCTTCACAAGTACAACAAGAAAAGGAGACAAGTAACAATCAGCAGAAATTGGTATCTATGGGGAGCAGAGATCAAGAAGAGTATGAAAGAGAAAGAAATTTCTACAGTCGTGGAGGAAATAACAAGATTCAAAGACTCGATCAACCGCAAGAAACTTATGGAGGTCAAAGACCAAACTTTAATAGAGGGCAAGGAGGTCACAAAGTAATATGAGAAGAAATCAAAATGCCACCTCTAAAGGAAAGTGTATAGAAGATATGGGAAGCTATAATTTTGATGGAGAATATACCAACACCATGGAACATGGGAACGGAACCGCCCCCAAATCACAGAATTCATGAATTTTGTTCTTATCATCATTTTCATGGACATACCACAAACGATTGCAGAAATGTAAAGAGAATTATTTTGAGAATGATAGATCAAGGTAAACTAAACATCCACAATCTCAACCATTACCACCACCGCCAGAACATCATAAAGTGAATACAATGAAAAAGAAAGAAACATTCTTCATAGAAGTTGGTGCAAAAGCAAAAAATCTATTCTGTCACTCTATCGTACATTCATATAAGACAATTGAAGATTTTCATGATAATGTTTTAAGTAGAGTGTTCGCAAGAGATAATAATGGTAGAGAAGTTATGAATATTGCGAAAATTTCGCGACTAGAGGAATGGCAGAAACAGATCATTTCTTTTACCGCAGAAGAAATTCCCGAAGGAGAAGAGGTGAATGACAATCCATTGGTAATAAAATTAGAAATTAATCCAAAACCAAAAGAAGATGAGGATGATGAAGCTGAAGATTCATGGGCAATCAATAGAATCCTGGTCGATACTGGAAGCTCTGTAAACATCTTATTTTATCATACTTATAAAACCATGGGTGGAAGAGATGATGATCTTATACCTTCAACATATAAGATATATGGTTTTAATGGTACTGCTAACAAGCCTAAATGGGAGGTTACTATGCAACTTCCATTGAAGGGAATATCTTCTGAAATCTCATTCTGTGTAGTTGACGTAGAATCACCCTACAATGCATTAATTAGCCGACCATGGCTACATGGGATTCTAGGTGTAGCTTCCACTTTCCATCAATGCATCAAATTCCCTCACCCCAATGGTGTAGGAATAATAAAGGGAGATTGGGTTGAAGGAAAGAAATGTTACGAAACTGAGATAGAATCTTGCGAAGGAAGAGCAAACAAGAAGGAAAACTGGCGACACAAAATCAAGGATGTACAAAGAAGTGAGAAGTTTATGGTGGATACAATCGAAAAGAAAGGAGAAAAGATGTTGCAAAGTTAATGCTAGCTCAGGATAAAAAGGATGAACATACCATTACCAAGGAGGCAGTAGCAGAAAATCATAAAGAAGCAGAGGAGGGAAAAAGTTATAAAAACAAGAAATGTATGAATGGTTAAGTTGTTGCGATAATCTCGCAATGAGTAAAATTCTCAAAATACATATGTTTGAACAACAAAATTGAGATTGCGAAATTCAGATACAATAGTAAGAATTGCGAGACTCTCGCAGAGATAATAAATTTTACAGAAAATAATCAGAGAAGAATGACATAAAAGAAAGAGGCAAACCTTTATGGCGTACACCCTAGTTCGCGAATAAAATTTCGCAAGAGGCAAATGTAAGACCTAAAGTACGTCATATTAGGGGGTACCTGTTGCATGGCTCAGGGAAAGGCTACACCGCCACCGGAACCTGAGTCATGGAGATTTGGGGTCAATGAAGCCCATCTGGGAGAGGCACCTTGGATTCTTAACTTAAGCATACGACTTAGGTTGGGCGACTAAGGTAATAAGGACTCTCCCAAGGAGTGCAGAATCTGATCAAGGCGCCGAGGTACACGGTTGAGTCAAGGGTGCCGGGGGCGTTTGAAGCGTCCTTTCCATTCTTGACAAGTCTTGGCTTATACTGCAGTCGGCCTGAAGAAAACCCCACTTAGGGTGCAGTCTCGTAACCATAAGCCTTATAGGTAAAAGGGATAAGAGGCTGCGAAAACAACTGGTTGTTGTTAAGACTGGATGGGAGGAGCTAACCTTGTATGGTAGAAGTACGCCTCCTTGAAGGGGCAACCAGTGGGGAGATAAGGGCGGCACCCTCCATTAGGGAGCTGATAAGTGTCTTAAGACGCAAATGTCATGAGGCTTTTTATTCGCAAGGATATTAAGGCTTGTCATATTTGTGCAATAATCCTGAAGAGGCAATAATACAAAAGAAAAGGATAAGACGAGATCAATGGGTTTTCGCATGAAAGTGCGAAGACGTCCTGCGATTTCGTCGCAAGACGGCAATGTCATGGGGATTTATTTTCGCAAGAATATTTAGGCCTGTCATATTGTCGCAACATTCCTGAAGAGGTCATAATACAAAAGAAAAAGTTAAGACAAGATCAATGGGTTTTTGTATGAAAATGCAAGGACGTCCTGCGATTTTGTCGCAATGACAAGAGGTGGCATAATAAGACCTTTAATTAGGAAGGAAAAATAAGACCACACAGGAGTGAGATTTTGAAAAGAAACAAAATCCACTTCGCAAAAAGTTGCGAAATTATACAATAAGAAAAGTTTTATGACATCTCTCATTTGGATTCAAATAACAGAGGCAAGTATGGGAATGTGTGAAATTAGAGGATGTTATTTGTCTCCATCTGAGAGATTTACTCAAAAATTCAAGAATTAATAATTATATTGATTAATTATATTGCAAAGAAGAATTGTTTTCATTCATGCAGGAAATATACAGAAAGAAGAAATAAGTGTACAAGTATTACAAAGAATCAAAGAAAGAAGTAAATACTATTTCTTGGTTAATCCTCATTATCTTCACCAGACTTGTTTCCTTCTTCATCTGCGTCAGAATCTTTATCACCATCAGAACTTCCATCACTATCAGACTCTTCATCGTCATCTTCGCTATCAGAGATAATCAAACTGGGAGTATTCTGTGGGATTTCTTCTAAAAGACAAGGATAATCAGAATGAGGGATATTATGATCATCACAAACCATCTGGATGGTTTGATTGCGAAAGTGCATAGCGTCATTCTTAAAATTCTCAACAGTGATTATGATTTGATTCTTCAATCTAGAATACTTGTCGTTGCGAGAAGAAAGATTCTTTGCGAGTTCCTTCTTTTCAGCTTCAAGTTCTTCAATCTTTTCACGATATTTATTTTCAGAATCTGCGAACAAAAGGCAACCAATTATTAACTTGATGAAAATTCATAAGTAGCAAAAGATTAATAAAGAAGAGCAATTAGCAACCTTCTCTGTCAGAAATCATGTCTCTAATCAAGGTTGTATGTTCAACTTGGAGACTAACATTTACGTCTAAATCTTTTCTAGCATCATCTAAAATTTTCGCATCCTAGACAAATTCATCCTCACTACTTATGAGAAGACGAGAACGAATTTGATTTTCCCTTTCGCAGAGTTCAATATTCTTGCGGTTAGCTTCATCTCGCTCAAGTTGAACTTCAAGAAGAGCCTCTTGGAATTTCGCTAACGCCTTGGCACCTTGATCAGAGATACGATCCTTATCATCTATGAGACCGCTAATTTTGGTTCTTAATTCATTGGTTTTCTCTTTGGAATGAATAAGGAGACGCTTAAATCTGTTGGCTAAACATAAACTGGATCTATGATCAATTTCTAAGAGGCGAAATTTCGATATAAGTTCATTTGGAGAAAGAGATGAAAATCTATCATTTGAAAAGCTATTTAAGGAATTGTTAAGACGTTCAAGAAGGGTATCATTATCCAAGGCATTAGGAAATGAGCGAAGAAGGGTGGCTTCATCAGAAAGACCATAGATGTCTGCAAAAAGGATTATTTAAATAAGATAAAACAACAGGATGAATGAATAAAGTGAAAAGAGAAAAGTAACATACCATAAAGCTGATTATTAGCTTGTTGAAGACTATAAATTTTATTCTTATACGAGGAAGAATCAATTTCTAATTGTCTATTTTTCTCGCGAAGACTTTTAACTTCAGTTTCCAATTCTTCATTCTTTTTGCGAAATTGAAGATTTTTCTTTTCAAGATTTTCGCGTCTTCTCTCCAGATCTGAGGGAACGACAAAAGAAGCTTTTCCAGCCTGCGAAAAGAAATAAAAAATATTAATATAGAAAGATATTTTGAGTTATAACAATAAAAAAGTAAAAAGATAAAAGTATACCAGACTATTGAGAGAATGCAAGAAGTCGGGAGTCACGGATCTAGAAACTCCGCGAAGAGAATTATCGCCATCCAGTAAAGGGACATCACAAAGAGTAGCGAGAGCTTTGCAGGTATTTGCGAATTGGCTATCTCCCATCCCTTGTAGAGAATCAGAAAAGAGGCCAGAAAGCTTTGCCATAGAAGATTCAGGTGGAGAATCTTCAGTCGCAACAAGATCAGCGTTATCTTCATCACCCTTATCACTTTCAGAATTTTCGTTAGGAAGAACATTTGAAGGAGAAGGAGAACGAACTTTTCCCTGCGAAGAGTACCTTTACCTTTATCACCAATCTTCGCAGCATCAACAAATTCTTCTACTTCAGCAATAACCTTCACACACAGATAGAAATAAGAAATGGAAGCATGGAAGTAACAGTACTATTTAAAGTCATAAGAGAAAATTTCTTACCTCATCTGTGTATGAGCGAAGAGCTAACATAGTACTAGATTTCCCGGTCCTGTTATAACTATCCTTTAGTTTTTGGATCTGCGAAATGTCGCAAAAGTTAGCGAACAGAATAGTAAAAATCAATAAAGAAATATAAAATGAGTTAAAGGAGAGAAATATACCTCTTTTTCCTTCTCGGGCCAGGAGAAGACCCAAGGTTGATATGCAGCGAGATTCGCAGGAAGAACGTTTGATCCAGCAATGTAAGGACCCTTTAGCATTAAAGGAAACACACACCATTTGTCATTTTTGGATTGACGAGGAGTTGTATTTTTACCAGAATGCCAGTCAATATCTTGCATAAGAATTTTGGCTTCATCAATGTTATCTTTTCTTCTTAATCGAATACCCCAGCGAGTATTCTCTTTCTTCATGGAGATAAGTTCGTAGTTTTCAAAGAAATTCACCGTTGTATATTTCTCAGCAACTATCTCTAGGTCTACGAATTTTGGATCCCTAAGTTCTTTGGAGTAAAGAGATCCTCTGCCAGCACCACGATTAGCAAACTCTAGCATCAGACGGATGCAGTCCCCACTTAGTTGGAAAATGGCTCCCGAAAATCCCGGATGAGCGAGAATTTCATAAAATAAAGGAATGTCTGGGTTATAAACAGGAATAGGGAGACCTGAGAGAAGTTGACCTAGCAAAATTATGATTGATTGATCATCACAATTATGATTGGAAAAAAGCTTGACAGAAAGAATTGATTTGGCATTCACACCAAGAATGGGGAGAGTGTAAGACCTTTATTAGCAAGATCTTTTTGGGAATCTTGTAGATTCTTCTCATATCTATGACCACTTGGATCCATGTTTGAATATAGAGTATGGGAATGTATAGAAAGTAAAAGAATTGAAGGAAGAAAAATTACAGCAGCAGAATTTGCAGAAGAATGACAGAGTTGCAGAGATGGGAGAATAAAAATAGAAGAGAAAGTAAAAAGAAAAGTGGAAAGAGGGGAGGAGAAGAGTATAAAAGAAAATTTACTTCTCGAAGAAATAAACACCATTAAGACGAAGAGACGTGAGCGGTTGAAAGGTAGCGGTTACAGAAGACGTGTCAAGAAATAAATGGAAGAGAGAGTACGTGTGATAAATGTGGAATATGAAAAGATAAGAAGTTGCGGCATTTCTCACATCATTCTCTACTTTGCATATAAGATTTGAGAAGAGGCAAGATGAAGGATCAGAATCTCGCAACAATTATGTCTCAGCGAAATTATCAATGGTATTGCACAATAGCGTTGCAGAACAATTTCAGAAACGACGTCAGCAAGGATCATGAGAAAGATGTGACAGTCTTGCGAAAATTAGAGAGCTTGCGAAATTAACATTTGTAAGGTTGCGAGAATGTCGCAAACCATATCCGAAAATAAAGGACAGATTAGCTGTCATCCACTATGTATTTCCTTATAAATACTCATTCGAGTTGCAAGAGAGGGGGGATCTTTTTTGAGTAAGAAACAAGTAAATAGGAGAGAGAAAGTTCAGAGCAGGGTTCATTCTTGATTTCTTTATCTTTCTTGTAAGAACATTCAAAAATTAATCAATAAAATTAAGAGTGTAAACCTAACAATGAGTTGATCAACAATGAAATCATATGAGGGGTGTAGTGTAGGATTTCCTGCAACTACACATGCACCATTTTTGTCAGGGCTTATTCGATGCTCAGATGCCTGTTTCGTTGAATATTTATTACTAACCTGTGGAATTCTGATGGGAAGAACCACAGATTGCACTAACGAAATATAACGAGGAATCGTAGAATATTGCTGGATATTCAGGCGATTAATTGACGACTCGTAGAATATTACTGGATATTCAGACGATTTAAGATAATTAATTGCTGACTATATACTAGAAGGGCTTCCTGTCTAGGAGCATTAATTATCTGAGGTTTGAGCAATATGAACTTGCTGGAGTGTCATATTCCTCTTGCATAGTCGGGGAAAACTTGGTTACATCCCGAAGACGTTGTCGCTCTATACTAGCAGACATGCTGTCTAGGAGCCGCCTAATCTTTCGATTCTATACAGTATGAGATGTGCCGTGGCCTAAGCTGAGAGACTACACATCTACATCTTCTCTGAGAGACTTTCTCCATCAGAGGTGGTATGAGATTTCATGTATAGAGACATGAGTCTCGATACTCATCTGATTGTCGGATCCGGAGTAATTACTGAAATTGCTCAGTATTCATGAGATGTGTCGTGGCATCATCTGAGAGACTACACATCTACATGTACTCTGAGAGACAGACTTCTCAGTCAAAGATTTTATAGCATGAGCTTTCATGCTTTGATGAGAGACATGAGCCTCAATACTCATCCGGTTGCCGAATCTGGAGTATAGTTTTACAATTCTACCCTTTGTCAAAAATCCACCATCTACATTTATCAATCCGCACGTCTTTGTTATTCTCTTTGTAGTACATATAACTACAATTATATGATATGTTACTCCCTCTTAGTCTATACTTTCACTCTTTCGTTAGATAAACGTTTAAGCACCAATGTCATTTCCCTTAGTGATACCAATCAATATAAATCAATGCCAGTATCACTTGTTTAATACATATATTTCTCCCCCTTTTTGTCACAAAATGACAAAGAAACGAAAAAATAAAGGACAAACTGAAAGGATCTTACAAATCATAATATACTTGCAACCTATAGAGTTAAGCACGAGGGTTCCACACACAATTTTTGATAACCAATATCAAAACCGAAACTAAAAGTAATTTGTTTTGATATGTTACTAAGGAAACAATTTCCCGAAGCAATTTTCCCTAATAGTTTAGCAAACCAAAAATCAACTAATCACCTTAGTTCCTTTGCTAAACCGATTGTACAAGTACAATCGCTTGTTCGATAAGACCAAAATAAAGATAACTCTATTTTTCTCATCATGTTCTAATTATCCATATAACTTAGACCTTTAACTTTTAAACAAGACAAGTACTAGGTTAGTTAACTTGCATTTCTTGTTAAGGCATTCGATTAGACTTGAATAACCGAAACCTTGAAAAGTCTAACTAAGATCAGAATTAACTTAGTTTCTCTTATCCGGAATCGAATTGGACTAAACAATTCATCATGTAAACCTTTTCTTTCCTTAAGCCATAAATATTCATACAAACCAAATAAATCAACTTGCATAATTATTCACCTCAACCGGAAGCAATTGAAACAACATAGACAATAAAGCACCGCAATTGCACCGAAATTTTGTAAGCCTAAACAATTGATACCACACAATAAAGCAAGATAACAATAGTTTTTCTTAACCGGAACCAATTGAATCACACACACATCCATACAAAAATAATGGAATAAAACATCAATTGTACCGAAATTTTGTTAAGCAAAAGCAATAAATATACTCAATAAAATCAGTCTTTTCTTAAACAGGAAAACAATTTACGAACAAGATTGTTACCTCCAATTTCACATCCACTTCTCCAATATATTTGCATATTCTTCCAGGGAGAATTGATATCGAAATATCATTATGTTGTCATCCTTATGCAAAACAAAAGAATAACAACAACCAACCTTTACCAGAGAAAGGCTGAAAACCGGTTTTTAACTATTGCAAGAAAAAGTTGAAACCCCCGAAACACATATGCTTTTATGCTAAACCAAACAATTCAACATATTGTGACTTTTTCACATATTGTTTCTATCAGAACCCCTCATGATCCTTTGATAAAGCCTACCAACATGGGCTAGAACTTAATCCTGCTAAATCAAAAAGTCACCCAAACCATAAGGGTTCACAACATTATTGGATCGAATATCAAGGTTGGAAAACCGAAATCAAACATCACATAAACATGCATAGCAATAATATAAAGCATTCAAGCACATTCTATGTAAATCAAAAACTATCACAAGAAAAATTATAAATCAAATAATTTTATTCATAATAATAGTTTTATTCATAATAGACCTAATACAATCATTGAAAGAATTCAAAAATTGGAGTCTATCATTCTCTTCTCAGTTCTTGTGAAGATTGATTTCAAAAACTGGATTCAAATTCTTCTGAGCACTTCCTTTTTCAGTAGATAATTTGTTCATCTCTAACAGTTGAGAATGAAGATTAGCTAGTACTTTTTTTGAATCCTTTATCATCAGCTGATGATATCTAATGCAACCTTTAACAGTAAGAATCTGTTTCCTTAGAGAATCTTGAGAGTTATCATGAATATAAACATCATGAGTTTCAGTCATAACTGATGCACAAAGTGCTAAATCATCAAGAGATGATTTTTCTTTTACCAATTTCTCCATTGAAATAAAATAGTCTTCTTTCGGACAAGAAGAAGGTATATAAGATGGGAGAAAATCAAGGAATAATTTGTTTTATGTAAACCGAAAATATCTTTCCCAAAAATAAAAGATTTTTATTATTTTTTCACTAAAGAAACAGTTATGAACACCTAGCCCAGATTTATGCTTCCTCACAATCAGAATTTTGGGCAACAAGTGAGGATGCATACTTCAACACAATCAGTGTGTGTTGAGGTGAGAATCATTCTCACCATATTTAACAAAGACATCCTTAGGATGACTTATAAACACAATAGGTTGTGTTTCCTTTTGTTTTTTCTTTCTCTTGTAATTGCAAGAGTTTGCAATTTCCCATTTTGGTCTCATAAACTTACCAGTATTCTTTATCCCCTTGCGAAGTGCTTTGATAAGTTTATTTCCAAGGAAGATTGTAGTGTGATTATTTCTTTCACATGAAGAACTTATCAAGTTATCAGAAAAACTAGTTTCTGATTCTCTTGGTTTTTCACCCAATTTTTCTTGTTCAGATTTTACCATACGAGTTTTATCTAAAAGTGATTTCAAAAGTTTTTCAAGAACCAGGCTTAACTTTTTATTTTCCTTAATTTCCAACTCAAGCTTCTCTAGGAGTTGATTAGACTCACAGGATTCATCATTGTTAGAGTTGGCAAGAAGTGCATTATAGTCAGATATTCCTTCATTGGATTCTTCCTCCGGAATACCATCAAGAGTGGAGACATACGCCTTGTTGCACTTCTGAGTTCTTCTTCTGGGACAATGTTTTGCCATATGTCTGAATCTACGACACTTGAAGCATTGTACTTCATCATTACCCTTTTATGGCAAAGCGAAAATGTATCATGAACATGTTTATCAAAAGATAAGATGTCCTTAATTCGTTGTGCTAGAAGCACAATAGTCGAGTCAATATCTTTTTCAACAGGTACCTTGTCCTATTGGCAGCGTTTCTCAGTTTGATTCTTCAGCAGAATTTCTCTATCAAAGATCTTTAACTTCCCTACAAGAGAGCTTCTGGAAAGTATAGAAAGATCATTTCCTTCTATTATGACATTTTTCTTAGACTCGTATATGGATGGTAACGATCTGAGAATTTTGCATACTATTTCCTTTTCAGGTATAGCCTTTCCAAGAAAGAAAGATGCATTAACAATCTCAGAAAGTTTAGAGTTAAACTCCTCGAAAGTATCGTTATCATCCATTTTGAGGTGTTCCCATTCAGATGAAAGGGAAAGAAGTCTAGTTTCTTTTTCAGAATCATTTCCCTCAAATACAGTCTCAAGAATATCC
This sequence comes from Papaver somniferum, assembly GCF_003573695.1. NCBI lineage: Eukaryota > Viridiplantae > Streptophyta > Magnoliopsida > Ranunculales > Papaveraceae > Papaver > Papaver somniferum. The sequence continues at coordinate 83,462,959 of NC_039367.1, read as the reverse complement.
CATGATTCTTTAGAAGTCCTGCAAGTAAGCATATGGTGTAAAAGATCATGACTAACTGCATGTATAATGGCATTCAAACCATCAGAATTCTGCTCTGCAAGAATTCTTTCTTCATGAGTATAACACGCTAAACGTTTGAACTCTGTTTACGAATAATCCATCGGTTTTTGATATCCGTCTTTGATTAATAGCCAAGTATTAAAATCTCGGGATTGAAGAAAAGCTTTCATAGCAGACTTCCATAATGGGCAATTTGTCCATTAAATCTTGGCGGTACGTTAACTGAAGTCGATTCATGAGAACTCGAGTTCATTCTTATAGGTTGGATCGCACCAAAACAGATTGTTAGATATTTTTGTGTTTGCCTGCTCTGATACCAATTAAAAAGACGAGGGTACCCAAATATACCTCAATCTAAAACTTTTCCACCTATAAGTCCTTTCTCCGAAAGTCATTGTCTATTGACTGAGTCGAGACAATACAACAAATCGGTTCACACTTCGTGTTATCGTCTATGGATACGAGATCGAGATAATACAACAACGAAGTATGTTTACTTCATAAAAGGTTCAGACTTAACCAAACACAATAGGATTGCTTATCAAGTAAATAGGAATTAATATTTGTGTAATTTACTTTAAATTATAATAACAACAATTATAATTGCGGAAAATAAAAGTAAATGACACAGCAAGATTTTGTTAACGAGGAAACCGCAAATGCAGAAAAACCCCGGGACCTTGTCCATAATTGAATACTCTCAGGATTAAGCCGCTATACAAAATCAAACCAACTTCGTATAGTTGATACCAAGCAACTAAACCTATAGTTCACCTAGTTCCGTCTGTATTCCCACGCCTCCGACCTGTAATAAGTCACGTACTTGGAACAATTCCTTTGGTTCGTATTCCAAACGATAAAGGAACAACAAATCTGTTTGGTATCAACTCTTTTTAATCAAGTGATATGAGTTCGATAAAAGCTCTTCTGTTTATCTCAATAAACTCCTTCGTCAGATTCTTAGATCTGTTAGAGCATTGCTCGGTCGAACTCGCATGCGTTGCTATATCAAGCATGTTTGTCAATGTTAGTGATCAAAACTATAAGTCTTGATTTGTAGTCTACTATAGCTAAGGTCTCGGACTAGGATAGAAAGTGTAGTTGAGCTCAATAACTCCATGGTAATCATCATACAAGACGAAGGACTACTCAAGGAACCGGTGGATCTTCATCGACTAAAAGGTATTTGGAGACTTGAACTTATCTATCACTCAAAAGTCTATTTATCTCCTATCTTGAGACAAAAGTCGTTTTGCTATATAGACTTAGATTATACACATTTGCTATCTCGAGCCGAGTTTATCTCGCCTATCTATTTCTCAAAATATGTGTTGGTAATCTTTCGCTTTAGCCAAGTTCATTTTTACCTAGTGACGAAAGTCATGACAAGTTTCAATCACTTTGAAAATTGCTTACTTTGACGAAAAATAGTTTGTGAATAACAACTATAGAATATCAACGTCCTCTAAGAATGTTTCAATGATTGAAATGAGAGTTTAGATAATATAACCATTGGAGGATATAAGCATTGTTGTGGAAACACATATATGTATAAGTCCTTATTCCTTGAACTGAAGTTTGCGAACTTTGTTGATTAAGAGAACCGGAATGGTGGCGTGAGCTAAGTCCGCGAACTGGCGGAAGTTCTCGACCCGAGAAATTTTGTTGGAGTTTGTGAACTCCGTCCGGGAACTTAAGTCTGCGAACCCAGTTCGCGAACTTGAGTAGGTTATATCTAAAAACGATGTTTGTGAACTTATTCTTATATAAATTAAGGAATGTAAATTGCAAACCGTGGATATATAGTTCATGAACCTATTCGAGCGAATCAAATCGTTTTTGCTTCATTTGTGTCTTGTGTAGTTACATAAGATTTCCTTGCAATTGAACAACTCTCTAACTAGTTCATTTGAGTCACTTGAACTAGTTATGGTGAAGAAGAATATGGTTGATATGAAAGTGATCATATGGCTAACCATTTGGTTGACTATTGTTGAACCAACAAATGTACAAGTTTGGGTACGGTTACACAAGCCTAGAAACGTGCATTTCTATTGTGTGGAACAATCTAGTTTTCGATCTAACGGTTGAAAGATATTACCTTGAATCTAATCAGGTTTTCATCTAAATGTGAATATTGAATGCTTTGTTACCAAGCTAACATTGATTGCAAACCCTGATTTGAAAGGCTATATAAGGGAGAACTCTAGGAACTGGGAAACCAAATCCCCACACCATCTGTGTGATAGTAGTTGTGCTAAGCTAGAGTCGATTCTCCTTTAATCTTTGGTTTCTTCTTCTAAACCATGTTAACGACTTAAAGACTTCATTGGGATTGTGAAGCCATACCGATACTACTTTCTTGTAGTTGTGTGATCTGATCTTGCTGTTTCTATCGTACGAGTACAATTGTAATAATTGGATTGAGATTGATATCTCCGATAGGCAAGATATAAAAGAAATCACAAACACTTCGTATCATCGTTTGTGATTCCGCAATATCTTTTTTCGCTGCGTCGATTAAGATTATTGCTAGGTGATTGATAATACTAGGCTGTTCTTCGGGAATATAATTCTGGTTTATCAATTGGTTCCTGTTCACCTTGATTTATCAAAAGACGGAACAAAACTCGTAGGTATATTCGTGGGAGACGGATTTATCTATTACCGTACACTTTTCTGTGTGATACAAATTTGTTTATTAAAGTCTTCGACTTTGGGTCGTAGTAACTCTTAGTTGTGGGGAGATCAGCTAAGGGAATCAAGTACGTAGTATCGTGCTGGGATCAGAGACATATGAGCATAAATGTACCTTGGATCAGTGTGAGATTAATTGGGCTCCATACCGAAGTTAATTTGGAGTAGGCTAGTGTCTGTAGCGTCTTAATACAGTGTGTGTACAAACTTGACTAGGTCCCGGGGTTTTCTGCATTTTTGGTTTCGCCGTTAACGAAATTCTGGTGTCTGTGTTATTTCTTTTTCGCATTATATTTTGTTATATAATTGAAATATTTCAGGTTGTGCATTGTTCAATCAATTAGAATATCCGACCTTTTGGTTGTTGATTTAAATTGATTGACACTTGGATATTGGTCTTTGGTACCATCCAATTTATCTCTCTAGTATTTGATAAAGACTCGCAGATTTATATTTGCTTGAGTATATATCAAATCGAGAGATTGAGATATAAACTCTTTGATATACTTTTTATCTAGATTGAGTCTGACTGTCCAGTTGATTCTCTAGAAAGTATATTGGAGTTTGTCCATACAGATTGCTAAGCGAAATATTGGGTGTGGTTGTTGTACCCCCACTTTTTCAATTGGTATCAGAGCAGGCAAACACGTTTAAGAACTTACAAGTCTGTGTTTGTAGCGATCTGTCTATGGACAAAGGTGTTATCTCAATTAACGTACCACCAGTCTTCGATGGTTCAAACTACCCATGGTGGAAAGTTGTTATGCGCGCTTTCTTCAAGATCACGACTTTCGAGTGTGGGTACATGTTATTAATGGCAATGATCCTCCGGTTAATACAGAAGGAGGTGTATCTATACCTAAGGATGTTGGTAGTTATAGTCCAGAAGAAATTCTTGCTGCAAAGCAAAATTCTGAAGGCTTAAATGCTATCAGAAAGGCCATTACCCCAGAACTTCAACACTATGTGTCTACTTGCACTAAGTCTAAATATTCCTGGGATATCTTAGAAACTACCTTTGAAGTCAACAGATACGTTTCTAAGAAGTATACCATCGATGGAGGAATTAATCTAAACACTCTTTTCGAAAATATTTCTTTTGGAAAAGTAAGTATTCCTGATCAAAATTCTGTTCAAACTGCTGCATTCAATGTTGTTTCTGACACAAGTAAATCCTCTACCTTGTCTTGGGCTAATGAATGTTGTTCAGATGGTATCTGGTTTTAAAAACCATTGATAACAGAAAATATCAAAGAATTTATAAAAAGAAGCATTAGACATGACAAACATCTTTTGTCAGCCTTCAGTGCTAATGATTCCGTGAAATAAAGATCTCTTAGTGTCAACCATTTGAATACGATTGATTAATGTGATGAACCCTCAGGTCTTACAGCAGAAACATCCACATACTCAAGTTTTGATTCAGAGTTTGAGTCTGACACAGAGATTTTCGAATTCTTGAATAAAGAGATTCTTCAAGAAAATCTTCAATTAAAAGCTTTATGGAAGAAACTAGAATCATTAATCTCGTTGAAAAATCTTGAGATAGACTGTCTTAATGATAAATTCACCAGAACCGTTGCTCTAAAGGAGAAAGAGATTAATACTCTTAAAGATGATCTACAAAGATTGCCTGGAAGCTCTGACAAGATCTCAGCAATGTTATTTGGTCAGAAGTCCTTCGGAAACACTAATGGTTTAGGATTTAAAAGCAAGTGTGCAGACATTGTTAACCCCGTTGCTTCTATTGATCAGGGAAAAATAAAAGTTGATTGTTATGTTAAACAGAAGGCACCTCAACATGTAAAAGGAGCCTTGATCTGTTCGTTTTGTGGACACGCAAATCATGTTCAAAGTATGTGCTGGAGATTCAGAAGGAGCAATAAATATCTCTCTAAACTGCAGAAGAACATGCAAAAGATGAGTCTGGTTAATCATCGTGGCTCCCATAAAACTAGTGTTTCCAGAATCAAAAGAGGTAGGAATTCTGTTTACACGAAAAACCTTGGTAAATCACTATGTGATAAACAAGGAGAGCGTTTGGCTCACAGCGTCTCTATCTAATGCTAGAGACGTTCGCATCCTCATCCTTAACTTGAGAAAATGGGGTTCTGCGTCTTTGTGTCTCAAGTAGTGTATTTTTTTGTTGTTAAGAAAATATTCTCCTAACAATATAGATATTGATTCTCTAAACTACCGAAGACTTGTGCTTCTAGGGTTTAGGCGTTCACTAGTTTATTTATTTCATTTGTAGACTTTTTCCTTTCTTCCCTAAAAAGATACAGTTTCATGGCTCCTGTAACTAGAGGCATCACAAGCAAAGATGCAGTCAAAGCAATCAATGTGTATCTTTTTAAGGGAATCTCTTCCTCAAAGGTGAAGAAAGTGAAGACCACACATTGTGGAGAAGGTTCTTACTCTAACTACCTCTTGTCTTTTTATCAGCTTGATGATAACTTCAGGGGTTTGGTGAAAGACTTCATCAACAGAAGAAACAATTTAAAATCTCAAAATAGCTCACTATGAACAAATGCTGTCTCTTTCAAAGAACACCTTGTGTGAGCTAAAGAGAGAACTTAGTGAGTTGACTGATATTTCTGAAGATTTGGAAGAATTGAACGATCTCATAATCAATGGGTTTTTCAATAATGAGAAGGAATTCTCTGTAGAGTCTCTGAGAAAGATCTACAACGACTAGTAAGTCTTCGAATAAGAATTCTATTTTCTTGATTTTGTTAGAAGAATAACTAGAGTTTGGAATATCCTTTATTGTGATGACACATTGCTATGTCCAACATTTTCATCTTCATGTTTTAGATTTATTGGTTTAAATTCTAAATTTGTTTGGAAGATGATTTTGGCAGTATTAATCTTTATGGTTTTATATATTGCAATATTGTTATGGGATATATGTGTTTGCGTCCGTGAACTATGATTGTCCCATACCTTGTCAAAAGTAAAGTCTTTCGTATGTCGATATGCGTGTATTTATAAAAGAATTAATTGACTTTTGACAAATACAAAAGTTAAGCCTATCATGTCAATTATTGATGGAAGATAGTTAAAATATTTTGTTTGCAAGGATTATGTCTATTGAATATCGTTATGTGAATAGTGATGGAAAATAAAATGAATCCTTGTGTATTCCGCAGTATTGACCTTCCCTGATCCATATTTTATGTATTACTGTGAGGCTCCGTAAAGTGTCTTATGTTGATCACTAAACGGCCAAGTTGATTATTTTTATGATTAACTTAGTTGTTGTTCCGCGAGATACTTATGTCGAGCATATTCAACTAAATTAATCATCTTGTTTGGTTATTTAGTTATTGCTCCGTAAGTTTTCTTATGATGAGCATGACCAATTAAATTGATTACTTTTGTGATTAGTTTGGTTGTGTATTTCGATTATATTAATTATGGGTTCTCTTGTGATTAATCTAATTATATATTTTGACTCTCCATAAGTTCACTTATGTTGAGCATTTTTCGATTGAATTAATCATGGGTTCTCTTGTGGTTAATTTAATTGAGTATTTTGGATTCAAATTCATACTTGTATGTGATTTGTTATTTCCAAAGAAATCCTTCTTTTCTTTCGAAATTAAGGTCGCTCTTGTTGTTCTTTCGGGAATGATATTTTATGGGGGAGAGTTCTTAATTGAACTTGTGCTTAATTGCCAAATCTTTGTGGGGAGTGCGGCTGTGGAATATTATAGGGGTTATCTTGTATCTTTATAAACTCCTTGATGAATGCATTTAGCTTCGGCTATATGATTGCATCTAAATAAGATGATATGTGTTTCTTTCTTTTAGTCATGAAATGTTTCTTTCGGAAATTTCATTAGGATCCCGTTCTTGTACCTTTGCCAATTTTATTGACAACAAGGGGGAGAATTAATATGTAGTTCACACTACAAATACATATGGTTTTCGGATCATTATGTAAGGGGGAGTGGTTTCCATGTGAGATGAAGTATTGACTAAGGGGTGGTGATACATATCACCATAGTATTGTTGTTAAAGTTGTGATACAATTGAACTTTGACGTCGTGTAATGATACTATGACACTGTATAACAATGATTGAGAACTCTTGTTTTCTCGTTGTTATAGCTACGGATTTTCAACAACGATGATGCTGAACTTACAACCTTTGGGATCATTGGAGTACATGGAAGTGACGAAGATTTCAAGTAATGTTGAAGATTAGACATGTGGAATAGGAGCTACAAAAGTTAATTTATTTATTTTTTGTATTCCATATGTATTGATAGTATTGTCACTAAAATTGACAAAGGGGGAGATTGTTAGAGCATTGCTCGTTCGAACTCGCATGTGTTGCTATCTCAAGTATGTTTGTCAATGTTAGTGATCAAAACTATAAGTCTTGATTTCTAGTTTACTATAGCTAAGGTCTCGGACTAGGATAGAAAGTGTAGTTGAGCTCAAGAACTCCATGGCAATCATCATACAAGACGAAGGAATACTCAAGGAAGCGGTGGATCTTCATCGACTAAAAGGTATGTGGAGACTTGAACTTATCTATCACTCAAAAGTCTATTTATCTCCTATCTTGAGACAAAAGTCGTTTTGCTATATAGACTTAGATTATACACATTTGCTATTTCGAGACGAGTTTATCTCGCCTATCTATTTCTCGAAATATGTGTTGGTAAGATTTCGTTTTAGCCAAGTTCATCTTTACCTAGTGACGAAAGTCATGACAAGTTTCAATCACTTTGAAAATTGCTTACTTTGACGAAAAATAGTTTGTAAATAACAACTATAGAATATCGATGTCCTCTAAGAATTTTTCAATTATTGAAATGAGAGTTTAGATAATATAACCATTGGAGGATATAAGCATTATTGTGGAAACACATATATGTATAAGTCCTTATTCCTTGAACCAAAGTTTGCGAACTTTGTTGATCAAGAGAACCGGAATGGTGGCGTGAGCCAAGTCCGCGAACTGGCGGAAGTTCTCGACCCGAGAAATTCTGTTGGAGTTTGTGAACTCCGTCCGGGAACTTAAGTCCGCCAACCCAGTTCGCGAACTTGAGTAGGTTATATCTAAAAACGATGTTTGTGAACTTATTCTTATATAAACTAAGGAATGCAAATTGCAAAGCGTGGTTATATAGTTCATGAACCGATTCGAGTAAATCAAATCGTTTTTGCTTCATTTGTGTCTTATGTAGTTACATAAGATTTCCTTGCAATTGAACAACTCTCTAACTAGTTCATTTGAGTCACTTGAACTAGTTATGGTGAAGAAGAATATGGTTGATATGAAAGTGATCATATGGCTAACCATTTGGTTGATTATTGTTGAACCAACAAATGTACAAGTTTGGGTACGGTTACACAAGCCTAGAAACGTGCATTTCATTTATGTGTAACAAGCTAGTTTTCGATGACGCTTGAAAGATATTAGCTTGAATCTAATCAGGTTTTCATCTAACGGTGAATATTGAATGCTTTGTTACCAAGCTAACATTGATTGCAAACCCTGATTTGAAAGACTATATAAGGGAGAACTCTAGCAACTGGGAAACCAAATCCCCACACCTTCGGTGTGATACTAGTTGTGCTAAGCTAGAGTTGATTCTCCTTTAACCTTTGGTTTCTTCTTCTAAACCAGGTTAACGACTTAAAGACTTCATTGGGATTGTGAAGCCAGACTAATACTACTTTCTTGTAGTTGTGTGATCTGATCTTGTTGTTTCTATCGTACGAGTACAATTATAATAATCGGCTTGAGATTGATATCTCCGATAGGAAAGATATAAAAGAAATCACAAACACTTCGTCTCATCATTTGTGATTCCGCAATATCATTTTTCGCTGCGTCGATTAAGATTATTGCGAGGTGATGGATAATACTAGGTTGTTCTTCGGGAATGTAAGTCTCGTCTATCAATTGGTTCCTGTTCACCTTGATTTATCAAAAGACGGAACAAAACTCATATGTATATTCGTGGGAGACGAATTTATCTATTACTGTAGACTTTTCTGCATGATACAGATTTTTTTATTAAATTCTTCGACTTTGGGTCGTAGCAACTCTTAGTTGTGGGTATGATCAGCTAAGGGAATCAAGTACGTAGTATCCTGCTGGGATCAGAGACGAAGGAGCACAACTGTACCTTGGATCAGTGTGAGATTGATTGGGGTTCAACTACAGTCCATACCGAAGTTAATTTGGAGTAGGCTAGTGTCTGTAGCAGCTTAATACAGTGTGTGTTCAAACTGGACTAGGTCCCGGGGTTTTTATGCATTTATGGTTTCCTCGTTAACAAAATTCTGGTGTCTGTGTTATTTCTTTTCCGCATTATATTTTTTAATATAATTGAAATATCACAGGTTGTGCGTAGTTCAATCAATTAGAATATCTGAACTTTTAGTTGTTGATTTAAATTGATTGTTACTTGGATATTGGTCTTTGGTACCATCCAAGTTATCTCTCTAGTATTTGATAAAGACTCGCAGATTTCTATTTGCTTGAGTATATATCAAATCGAGAGATTGAGATATAAACTCTTTGATATACTTTTTATCTAGATTGAGTCTGACTGTCTAGTTGATTCTCTAGAAAGTATATTGGAGTTTGTCCATACAGATTGCTAAGCGAAATATTGGGTGTAGTTGTTGTACCCCCACTTTTTCAAGATCTATCTTTAAATCAACTACCGAAGTAGTTGTTAAGATTTTGCAATCAATACTTTTAATCACAAAGAATTGTATTGATTCATATCTACACAACTAATCAATCTAATCTACCACAAGGATAAACCGATTATAGTTGGATCCTCTTTTACCGAAACAAGTATTGTGTACACCAAAGATTATGAATCCCAAATCAGAAATCTTCAAAGTCATTTTTGTCTTCAAATCTTCTTAGATCTTCAATAAACACCTTCACACAATCAACTTGAATCTCTTATGATCAATCACGCACAAAACGGAGTCTGTTAACAATGGATTATCACAAGTCATCTTTAGATCTACAAACAGTCTAAAGATCCCCGTCGAAACTTCGAGCTAGTTTGAGTGAATCTTATATCAGAAAAGAAGATTCTTAAGCATAAACAAACTAGGTGCAATCAAAGTTCAACCACCGTTAGTCAATCAAATCAATCGAAAACAAAATATAAAACGCAATTATCTAGTTTCCCACCAACGGTAAAGAAGATTTTAAACTGAGCGGCCGTAAGAGATTTCGCCTAATTAGGTTACTCTCCTCTCCGAATAGGCGGCTTCACCAGTATCATCACAACTGAGAAAGTTCTTGCTTTACGAGGATTAGTTTGCTCGAAATGAAAACTTTCATATTTATAGACCAAGGATGTTTGGACACCAAGGAATTTCCAAAACCGAAAATATTCTCAAGATATGCAAAATATTCCAGATTCGGTTTCCATAATTCCTGGAAATGCTTTGTCCAAATAATGACCGAAAATCTCTTAGAAAACCTCCAACTAGTAAATGCACATTACTAATTTTCATTTTCCAAAAATAAAATTAAAAACCTTAAATAAAAGATTCTTAACTTATTTATTTTTCAATCCGGGATTTTCTTCATTTAGCTATTAAGGAATAACTTTGAGCAATTAAAGATAAGCGTTACTGCACATGTTCAAAGTATGTCGACATCCTTACTTTGTAAGTCCTCTTTCATATTTACAATCTTGAAACCGATTCTCTACACTTCCAAACAAGTTTAGAATTGGTTCATCTGACTTTCAAGAACTATGTGATTTATCAAGAACACTCAATCACCAATCATGGGTTTAACGCTTCTACCAAAACAAGTTTCCGTTCTACCTCCAGGTGATTACTGTGCATAGTCACACTAGATTTCCAAAATTCGGTTGACTAGGTACTAGGATCGGTTCCCCACATATATATGGTATCTAACTTGTATGTGTTGCACATGTCCATAGGATCGGTTCCCCTTTGCCTAAAAACGTGTTGCACATGTCCATAGGATCGGTTCCCCTTTCTACTAAAAACTTGCTGCACCTCATACAATGATCGATTCCCCTTTGTGAAAGGTTTCACCCCTTATTAGGATCGGTTCCCCTTTACCCAGAGTCGGTCATACCAATAACACAAAATCGATCACACCATCTCAGGTGATTACTTAAGATCGTTTTCACTAATAAAAGTCATACCAATACAAAAGTCAGGCCTTTGTGAATAGTTTCACCAAGAACATAAACAAGTCATGAGCGGTTATACTAATCACACATATTGGTAGTTCAAAAGATATGCAATGAATAACAATACCAATAATGCCCGGCGATTTCCTTTTCGATTCACAAAATAAGTTCATGAATTTACTTCCTTAAAACAAATGTAAAACATTGTTTACTAGGATGAAATCTTCACCTTATACCCATACATAATCACAATATCATTCAAACGATTATGTCGATGTCTTATCGATAAAGTTTAATGGTTAAGCAATAAACCTCATATTGTATTCCTTAATACTATGTCTAACTAGAGTACAATCATTCATGCTTCGCAGTTTTGTTTTCAATATGAACAACTTGAAAGATACGTTTAGGGAATGAAACAGTTCAAGTCAAATATCACTAACCTCAAGTGGAAGGATGATGTTGGCGTTGTAGCTCCTTACTTCTTCACTTCTTCAAGTCTTCACAATACTTGTAATTTCTCATATCCTAATACTTTCAAGCTAACCCATACGAAGTTAACTCTAGTACATAATCAAGCGGCTCTTAAATGAGTTTTGGCTCACTAAAATATGACAACCAAACTTGACATACCAACGCTTGGTGGGTTCAACCGAGATATGCTCTAACAGAGATAAACTAGGTTGAGTTTATCTCATTATTCCATCACCTTTACTCACTTCTGTAGTGAGAAATAAGCCGGATATTTCTCACACGTGACGTAGACCGCCGGACCAAAACCCTAATTGTTATCCCTCCATTTGTGAGAAGCTGAATCAGCCTTTGTGATGATGTGTTGAGAGAGAAATATATTCTTTAGCCGAGTTGGCCAAGATAGAGAGATATTCTCTGATTTGTAAGAATGACTAGGATGAGTCACGTGAAAAGGCATGGGATGCCTCAAAAGTGGTGTGGAGAGTCTGAAAAGGAGACTCGATTCTTTCATGAGGTTCGTGCCTACCATGAGGAATATTCAGCTTTGACTGAGATTTCCCGAGAGATTTGAATCTCTCCGAGATTTTGAAGAGAGATTTGAATATCTCCGAGATTTTGCAAATAGATTTGAACCTCTCCGAGATTTTGTAGACAGATCAAAATCTCTACGAAGATTTTCTTAACGGATCTGAATCTCTATGTGGTCAGCTGGGACTCGTCTTGGAGAGAGAGAAAAGGCTTTGCGTGCCCAATTAATGCCTTGCAAGACTTTGGCTCACTTGTCAGAGATGTGCTAGGAATCAACTATGTGTCCATATGATGGGGCCAACAAGATCAGTGTATCTCGAAAGAATGTTCTAGAAGTCTGTCGAAAGGGCCTAGAGGCAAAATAACCAGCGTATCTCGCGAGGATGTCCTAGGAATTATTCGGAAACCTCAGTAAGTCGAGTCAGAGCCTAAAGCAGACACGACCAGTGTATCTCGCGATGATGTACTAGGAATCAGTCCTTGATCTCAAATAGGGTGAGTCGTGCTTACATGAGACATGCATATCTGTGCTCTGGGTCATAAGTCCGTCGGGATGTTTTTACTCATCTACAGAGCCTACATGACCAGCGGTATCTCGTCGAGGATGTATACTAGGAACCATGGCATCACAATCAGCTCCGTCTCGCAAAGACATGCTGGAATTGTGGCTATTCCGGTTCGTAAGTCTACTGGGGACGTTTTACGCTCTACAAAATCTACGTTACCAGCAGTATCTCGTCGAGGATGTGCACTAGGAGTCACGGTATCACGACCAGCAGTGTCTCGCGGGGACGTATACTAGAAGTCGTGGCTAAGAATGCCTTTAGGGCCAAGGGCTTAATCTCTCTCGTGAGAGTTGAATTTTGTCTATATCATTGAAATGAATCTTTTTCCCCTTATCCAAATTTCACCATCTACAGAGACGAAGAACTATTGTGATTACTTTTTATATCTTGCATATCGGAGATAAATCTCGAGTAAATCTTAGAAAAGATAAAACTCAATACGATAAAAAAGTAAGATTAGAATATGCAACTACAGAGAAAATAGTTGGATCTGGCTTCACGGATCCCCAATGAAGTTTTCAAGTCGTTAACCTAATAATGGTTTTGGAAAAACCTAGGTTAAAGGAGAATTTTCTTTATTTTGAAACTAGGACACACGAGAGTGTCGGGATTAGGTTTTCCAGATGCTAGAGTTTTCCCTTATATAGTCTTTCAAATCAGGGTTGCTTACAATCAAAGCTAAGATAGCTTAGTAACAAAGCAATCGATACTCACCGTTAGATGAACTCCTGATTTGAGATTTAAGCTAAGTCTGCTTAGAAACTAAGCAATTAATCTCCACCGTTAGATGGTATTAGCTTGATACACACAAATGAAATATACCTATACTTAGATATAAATGAACCGTACCCAAACGTGTATAACCGTTGGCTCAATAACAGTTAACAGAAGTTAGCCATATGAACACTTATAGTCTATCCGTATTCATCTAACACTCCTAGATCAAATATGATGATCAATCAATCATGATAGATAATCAAATGAATCTAAATGTGTTTCAAGAGAGTTGTTCAAATGTTCACTATCTCATAAAATTATATGTGAACCATTTAAAACAAATTCGGTTTGGTTTGTAATTGTACAAAGTACTTATACAAAAATCAATTCATGAACATAATGCCACGGTTTATAAAACTAGTTCACATACCTTATTTCATTAAAGTTTCAGAGACTTTAATTCGCAAACGAACCTGAGTTCATGAGTATGTATTTCATACTTACCGATTTTAGATCCTTACTACTGTGTTCGCAAATAGAGTACGCGAACCACAGTTACGAACTTTGGCCTTGTCGTGTCGTTCGCAGACATAGTACGCGAACAATAGTTCCATACTTAGCCTTGTCTAGCCGTTCACAAACAGAGTACATGAACTACAGCTCCGCACCTTTTCACAGGTAAACCCGTTCGCAAACATAGTTCGCAAAAAATGAGAGAAATCAGTCGACCCAGATTTTATCTGGTGAAAGAGTAGAAGAGATCTGTGTTTGAAGATTGAGAAAATCAGAGAGATTAGAGATCAGGGTTTCGTGAGACCTGAGTTTGGTAATCGAATGAATAATTGACAAAGTTTTAGAGAACAGATAGATGGGTACTCGAGAAATTGAGAGAAACAGTAATGGTGTTGGTTGAATTGAACAACCAGATGAAGAAATTAGTCGATTGAAGATTATTCGGATTTCTGAAGCAAAGAGGAGATAAATTTGTTGTTGCTGGTGATAAGATGAAGAAGGTTATGAAGAACTTGCTGTTCAGAAGTAAAGATGCAGATGATTTTGGTTGAATCAAAGGAGAGACAGAAATTGAAGTAGGGTTTCTCTGTTGGTTGGGGTTTTGATTGAGATTTGAGCTCGAAGAAGAATTTGGTTTCTGCAGTAATAGGGTTTGGTCGATTCATGGAAACAGGGTTGTGAAGAATTTCAGAGACGGTGAAGATGAACTGAAGGATTTGGTGGTTTGATTGGGTTGTAGGTACAAGATCTGGTGACTTGGAGCTGCAATTGAATCTTGATGGGTTGTTGTTGATGTTGGTCTGATGATTGCAGGAGCCGCTGTAATATGTTGGTACTGAGAATGGTTGTGTGCTGCTGGGCAGATTCACAATTCAGATGAACGTGCAGTTGGTGAAAATCAGTTATGGAGCTGTTGCTGGTGCTCATGGTTTGTGCTGAGTTGCTCGAGTGTTCATGATGCAGAGATGGCTATTTTTTCTTGGTGGTTGGAAGTGACATATGAGTTGATCTTGAAGTTGTGGAAGATGGATATTGTGCAACTGTTGCATTGGTGGTTGTGGTTGTGTGAGATGGAAATGGAAGAATGGCTTGGGTCAGTGTTCGCAGTCACAAGAAATGGAAGAAATTGTTGTTTCTAATGGAGCTGATTCGCAGTTGATGGCTGTAACTGCAATGGATTGGAGTTGGATTTGCTGTAATAGTGTGGTCGTTTGGCTGCGACTCAAGAGTATGCAGGAATGCGAAAGAAGAGCTAGAATGGTTGAGCTTGAGCTGGTGATATGAACAAGGAAGTTATGGAATTACAGGTAATAGCTAATGCAGACAAGATAAAAGAGCTTGGCAGTGATGGCCTTGTTGCAGCTGCTGTGTTGTATGTAGGATTGGGAAGTATGTTGTTAATGCTGGAAATGCTTAGAACATAGATTGTGCAGTTGAGAACAAAGCCAAGGAATTGAGTGAGTTGTATGCAGTAAGTACAAGAATGAGTTGATGACTGTGCAAGGTTGTGCTGAAGGTTTTGAGCTGAGAAAGGAGGAAAGGTTTGGCAGTTGCTAGTGAAGCAAGCTGTTGTTAGTGTTGAGATATTGCGGCAGTGGACTGGCTAATGAATAGCAGTTACAACTAGGATAATGAATAACATTTACAACTAGGCATGTTGGGTCATTTATACACATTGTTTTATGGGCTTGGTGGACTTTTTGGTAATGGAATTTTGGAGATTGGAACTAATTTTAGAAGTTGGAGAAAAGCTACAAAAGGAAAATTTTCTACAACTTTGGAAATCACGTATTTTTCTACTGGGAGTTTTGGAGGAGAGCGGCGATTCTACTAGGGTTTTCTTTCGTATAATTTTCATTTCTTTATTTTATGAAAATAATTATGATGAACTCCATTACTATGAGTATCTAAACAACTATTATTGGTTATGGGATAAAGTGGATTTCACAAATGATATTTGATTCAATGAATTAGTTTTGTCTCAACTTTATTGTTTATGATTCATGGTTTATATTCTCTTATGATTTGATTGTTTGTTTGGTTGAGTCCGGAATCAATCCGATTTGCATTCATTTCTAAAGTTATATTAGGGTTTTCAATACGAAAAAGTTGTTTATCCCTAATTTTAGTAGCATAATTGTGGGTAGTGCTTGTAGTGATATATCCTACTAGTCACAAATGAATCATAACCTTGGTTAAATCAAATTAGTGCTTTTACACATTTGATTGCCTTGATTAGTCTTATTCCATAGAACTTAGTGCTTTTAGGGAGTTAAACTTAATTGTGCTTTTACACTTTAGGTTGCTTTCTAGGAAGAATTCACACATGCATCTTTTAATGTGGTTGTGATGAAATCAGGGAATTAGCGAGATATACTTGCGATCAAGGTATCCTAGGAATTTTAATAAATGAGAGATTAAAATATCAATTCTAGTCATTGATGAAAATACATGTTTGTGAATGATACTATCCCGTGACCAATATCTTCTTCTATTGATTATTCCAATTATTACTTTGCTGTCAATTTATTTTTATTGCTTTGCTAAAACAAAAACCCCCATTGGTTACTAAGAAACTGAAATTTTTATAACAACAATTGCCTCTCTGTGGGAACGAACTCTTTCTTACCACGTACTTCATATATTTTAGTTAAGTAAGAAAGTGAAATTATCTTTGACGCATATGATTTAAAATTTTTGATTGTGATTGTTGTAAATAGGATTCGTTTCAGACTTGTGAAGGAAATGGAATTTTTAGATTTAATAAAAATATATATACAAAAATATTAATAATGGGCGAGAGGTACTGGGACTAAGGAATTGGCCAAATTCACTACACAGGGTTCATTCATATATTCTTTGACAAATAAAACTCAATAAAATTAACATGGACTCTGATTCTGCCAAGATAGATTCTTAAAACATTGATTATAAGTCCTAAGCATGATGTATCAAAACAACTAAGCTAAGCATACATCATCAAATTAAATAACAACCAATTAATTCAAATCACATTTCAATTTTAGATTAATGCAAAAGTCATAAAAAAGAATAAAATAAATTACCCCAAGGATGAAATTCAGCCTCCTCCGTCGTCCCAATGTTGGGTTTTAGCTCCTCATGATGAAAACACGCTCAAAATATATTTTTATAGCTTAAATGGTGTTTACAATGGAGAGAAAAGGAGAAAATGGTGTAAAACTGTAATCTGCGACGCACAAAAAGTGTCACAGAATGAACGATAAAATACAAGTGTTGCTGATGTTTAGACTGCACTGCGACCCACGGCTGTGCGTCTTAGACACTTTTGATAAACCACTGTCCTTGCGAGTCTGTTCTTCGTGTTCTTGGTGTTCTTCATCAGCAGCAGCAGCAGAAACAGAGTCTCATCAACTCTTGATTTCTGCTTCTCTGGACCTTCTCTCGACCCCAAACTCTCGACACCCCTCTATGCTAACCCAAGAGTTATATTTATACACCTTTGGAACAAGAATAACTTCTCATTAATCCAAAAAATCTTCCCATTACTCGGCAGTGAATGAAAATATTCCCGATATATTTTTTTTATTCTTCTGACTTGTTACGAGATTTGTTTCCTGGTTTATCTCTTTCACGCGTCTTCTCTGAGTTGTAGAATTTGTTTCCAACCAATACAGTCGACCCATGCACGTATCTTCCATCCAAAAATTCCGAGAATAGAATATCTTCCCTGTTTTGAGAATATCTTCCCTGTTTTGCATCCCACGATTATCCATCCCAAATAACTCAATTCGAACACCCATACCATCCCTGTTAGGCTATAGCAGGTCAAACCCAATGAAAACTAGCCTTTGAATCTCCTTATATCACGTACAAAATTTGCTTCAACAATCACGCAGGTGAAGAACTATTTTTTCCCGCCAAAACTCGGTTCAAATGGGGAAGAAACTGGTTGCCCCCTATCCAGAGTAGGGGTGCGAATAGCAGCTGCCTTGGGGGTGACCTGGGGTGACCCTTTGTAATTAGGTTACCCCTTATCCAAAAGCGAGAGTCTGAATAACACTTGTCCTCCAGGTGCCAAAATCAACTTTTCGAGCCAAATTTTCCAAAAATGTTTATTTCCTAAAAATACATAAAAACACAATATTAGTACAAAAATAGAGTTCCAACAATACGGACATTGAGGACAAATTAGACACAAAAATGTGTCTATCAAATACCCCCAAACTTATTATTTGCTAGTCCTCGAGCAAAACTATTAAAAAATAAATAAAACCGAGTTAATCTCGGGATGGTTTACCAGAGGTGTGCCCACAAAACCATTACTCCAGACCCTAGCTTATCTACGCAGAACCTTGGAAGGCACTAAAGAATCTCCTTGGTTGGCATACTTATTGACTATAGGAGTAAGTACCCTGATGCGAAATTCCAATTGCTGTACACGAGTTTGCACTCAAGCATCCTAAAATTCATATAAAGTGACAGAGCTCTACTCAGATAGTTGCACTATGGACATCATATTCGGAGTCAAACTAATCATATGGATAGAAAAAGGAGATGGAAATAGAAAAATGTAGATGGTTTTGATGTTAACCAAATGATCGATGTTTCACATATCTGTCTGAAGGACACTGCCAGAATGAACCTATCCTAATGGACTGAGATACCGGTCTGACTAATATCAACACAACTGGCATATACAAGGGAACCAGTGGTCAATAACTTAAATCTAGATCAACAAACTGGAAAATACAAGGGAACCAGCAGTTGACTACACAGAATAATAACAATTTTTTTTTGTTTTTTTTTTAACTTAACGGCATGAATAGATCTTTTTGATCCAAGCGCATGCTTCTTGTCAGCATATTACACGATAGTTCCCACGGGTCCTGCATTCCACACTTGCTTAGGCGACGGAAACAGGAAGAACACACGCATATTGCTATCCAAGTGTTAATACTTATTCCGATTGGTCTAACTGGTCCGGTCTTCTTTTTTTTTTAGTAACTCGGTCACTATAATTCACCCTAGCAGTGGTAACAACTTGAATCGTGTGCCCCACCTAATCACTTAGAGAAACATAGTTTAAAAAGAAAAAAAAAATGAAAAGGACTCAACGAGATATGTTGAAACTATCATGTTATTACTAACACCTGAGCTCTGTGCTTTTATGAATAGACTCTTTCGATGTTTCCATCTAATCAGATTGGTTCCTCAACTCCTATAACCAAGATGTTCCCATCCACTTAGATTGGTTAGTGCAAACCTTAATAGGCATAAATTTCTAGGCTCTGGAGTTTACTAATTGCAACTAAAAAGTTTCTCCCATACCCCCAAACTTAAATCTAACATTGTCCTCAATGTTCTAAAGATGAAACTAAAAGCATGAACAAGGAGAAATTGTTACCATTTGAAGCGAAAGAGTTAAGTAAAGATATTACCATGTTGCATGAGCATGGGATACCTCCTAAGAAGTGCTAAGTTTAAAGTCTTCAGCCAGACTTAGGAAAGGATTAGTCAACTCGAACCATAAAGTAACAGTCGAAATAACTGTGGGTCTTCAAAACTAAATAGAGCTGACCAAAGGAAACTACAATGAACCAAGAAAGTGAACAAGACTAGCATGCCCTTACTTAGTTTCCTGATTAAGAAATTTATATCTAATTGTGGTTCAGGTTCTACGAAAGGGTCTAAATACAAAATTTTCATTGGCTGCGTTTCTTCATAGGTGGGATCCGAATCATTAGGTCCTAGAGTCTGGAAAAACTCAAATATGATCTTAGAAGCGCACAATAATAACCTAAATAACTGAGGATCCTCTAAGTCAATAAGATTTGACTTACATAATTGACCACAATGAGAGTAGTGGTCATTCTTAAACAAATATGTCGATTCTAATTTTCTAAAGCATTTAGGTTTAGTCTCACAACATAATATTCGACACATTTGGAATATAAACGTTCCCACAGTTGGAAGAAAACTATTTGGTGGGAAAACAAAGTCAATCTGGGGATCATTGCCTGGGCAAACCACATCAACCAGAGGATGGGTTTTTAACGACTGAACTTCTTCCTGGACATCATTAGGTTCGGGAAAACGAGTATGAAGGTAATCTTGTAAAATTGTCGAGGCAGATATATCAAGTCCTAAGTGAATGGACTTTCTGAGAGTTAAAGATAAGGCACTAGGAAGGTGATAATCACCCCCAAACTTAGAGTTTTGGGTATCTCTAGATAGACTAGCTACAATTTCCCTAATTTCTAGGTCATCAAATTCCTGGAAATGGTCAATTGATTCTTCTAAGTCAGGTTCATCCTCACTCATCTCTACGAGTTCATCTTCTTCGTCTAAGACTATTGTTTCTAAATCGCTAGACTCTAAAACATTATTCTCAGAATAAACTCGTTCCTCTAAATCATTATCGTCTTTGTAGATAGGAAATACTACATCGTCTAAAACGAGGGTATCTCTAGTCAAATCCTCGTCCTTTTGAATAGGTGAATAATTATTAAAATTATTTGGATTTGAACTAGAAATAATATTATCATTGTAAAGCTCAATTGGAGTAACCATTTCCTGATCATTATTCCTACATAAGTATGATTCTCCATCAACACTATCCTCATCATAATAACATGAAAAAGATCGAACCTCATCAAAACAAGTAGTGCTACCAATTCTAACCTTGTCATCTTGATTATGAAAATAACTATCCTCATTTTTAAGGGTATTATTGGAAACACTATATTGGAAAGTAAGATTATTTCGAGCAAGTCTTTCGTTCGTCTCAGCCATCAGCTTAAGGGATTCCTCTATAGAAAGTTCACTCATTATTGTAGTTCTTTCGTCTAGAATTACACTATTCATCTCAGCTAACTTACGCGTCGACTCAGCTAACTCCCTGAGGGACTCTTCTAAAGGAGGAATAGGAACAGAGGGATCATAAAAAGGACTACTTTTCAATAGTTTGATTGTATCCTCTAGAGACGAAGAACTAGTACTATAATATTCTTGCTCGTAAGACTGATGCATGTGTGGATAGTAATTGGGCTCACCAGGGTATGACCCATATCCTTCCAAATGATGGCGTTCCCAACCACTATTCCCAACATGGTCATAGAAAGGATGATGTCCATATTCAAATTCAGGTCGATAATCATTGTATTGGCTTCTATCATACCAGTTCGACATTCTTAATTGCAAGGGAATTCTACACAATCACAAACAAGGATGACTCGACCAAATCAAACCTATAAAATCTAGCAAACAACAAGCATGATGGATCCACTTAGATTGTTTCTAGACCAGCTTCTAATCCTTCGAAAGGGAATTCGTTACAATTTAAGCAAACCCTTCTGGAATCAATCCAAGTCAAAGTAAGTTGAATTGAGGCGAGGGAAGCTCAGTGGAGCTTTGATACCCAAGGCCTCACCGCTATCACAAGGCGGTGCAGTCACGCATTCAACTCACATAAACCATTATGAACTTCGAAGTATGCTAAAAAGAGTAACCAATATTTTTCGAAAGATTTTCTTACCAAGCTCGTTACCCTATCGGTCTCGTTCTAATCAAATTTTAAGCTTGGGTTCGCGTTAGGTTTCGTTTTCCTAAGGCGGGCAAGAAGGGAGCGGTGATGAAATCCGAACCCTCATCTTGTATTGGCCAGGCCTTTCCCTTTACTAGGAATTTAAAAACAGTCCAAATTCGTCCTCAATCAATGAATCACCTTAAGGAATACAGTAACTCGCTTACAGGAGATTCGCGAGTGTTTCGATGGACATACCTCCCGTACCAGACGGGGGATGAACCGTTGAAGTCGAATCGGGCCACGATACCTATGTCATGTACGAACCCGAGGGGCCGAGACGATATTGTAATCGTCGTCCTTCCCTGCAAACAATTTATATTTAATTTTATTTTTTTTATATATAACCCTTCTGTAGGATTTAAAATCAAAATAAATTGTCCAAAGTCCAGTCCAATGAAAAGAAATACAAAAAATAATAATAATAATTACAAAAAAAAATGGAAAGTCTCTTAAAAAAAATAAAAAAAAATAATTCTCTCTCTTTTTTTTTTCTCTTTTTTCTTTATTTTTTTGCTTTGTCTTTTTTCCTTTTCTTTTAGCTTTAAGCTTTGATTCCAAGGTCTTTAGTATCCAACTTCAAACCTGTAATACAAAGACACAACCAAAGAGACGTAAAAAGAACAAATGGAATAATAAAAAATAATAAAAACCTAAAAATTCTACCTAAGCACAAATCCGCGTCGGCGGCGCCAAAATGATTTAAAATTTTTGATTGTGATTGTAGTAAATAGGATTCGTTTC
The DNA here is from genome assembly GCF_003573695.1 of Papaver somniferum. Classification (NCBI taxonomy): domain Eukaryota; kingdom Viridiplantae; phylum Streptophyta; class Magnoliopsida; order Ranunculales; family Papaveraceae; genus Papaver; species Papaver somniferum. The sequence continues at coordinate 83,440,929 of NC_039367.1, read as the reverse complement.
AGACTTGTAAAGGAAATGGAATTTTTAGATTTAATAAAAATATATATACAAAAATATTAACAATGGGCGAGAGGTACTGGGACTAAGGAGTTGGCCGAATTCACTACACAGGGTTCATTCATATATTCTTTGACAAATAAAACTCAATAAAATTAACATGGACTCTGATTCTGCCAAGATAGATTCTTAAAACATTGATTGTAAGTCCTAAGCATGATGTATCAAAACAACTAATCTAAGCATACATCATCAAATTAAATAACAACCAATTAATTCAAATCACATTTCAATTTTAGATTAATGCAAAAGTCATAAAAAAGAATAAAATAAATTACCCCAAGGATGAAATTCAGCCTCCTCCGTCGTCCCAATGTTGGGTTTTAGCTCCTCATGATGAAAACACGCTCAAAATATATTTTTATAGCTTAAATGGTGTTTACAATGGAGAGAAAAGGAGAAAATGGTGTAAAACTGCAATCTGCGACGCACAAAAAGCGTCACAGAATGAACGATAAAATACAAGTGCTGCTGATGTTTAGACTGCACTGCGACCCACGGCTGTGCGTCTTAGACACTGTTGATAAACCACTGTCCTTGCGAGTCTGTTCTTCGTGTTCTTGGTGTTCTTCATCAGCAGCAGCAGCAGAAACAGAGTTTCATCAACTCTTGATTTCTGCTTCTCTGGACCTTCTCTCGACCCCAAACTCTCGACACCCCTCTATGCTAACCCAAGAGTTATATTTACACACCTTTGGACTAAGAATAACTTCTCATTAATCCAAAAAATATTCCCATTACTCGGCAGTGAATGAAAATATTCCCGATATAGTTTTTTATTCTTCTGACTTGTTACGGGATTTGTTTCCTGGTTTATCTCTTTCACGCGTCTTCTCTGAGCTGTAGAATTTGTTTCCAACCAATACAGTCGACCCATGCACGTATCTTCCATCCAAAAATTCCGAGAATATAATATCTTTCCTGTTTTGAGAATATCTTACCTGTTTTGCATCCCACGATTATCCAGCCCAAATAACTCGATTCGAACACCCATACCATCCCTGTTAGGCTATATCAGGTCCAACCCAATGAAAACTAGCCTTTGAATCTCCTTATATCACGTCCAAAATTTGCTTCAACAATCACGCAGGTGAAGAACTATTTTTCCCGCCAAAACTCGGTTCAAATGAGGAAGAAACTGGTAGCCCCCTATCCAGAGTAGGGGTGCGAATAGCAGTTGCCTTGGGGGTGACCTGGGGGTGCCCCTTATTAATTAGGTTACCCCTTATCCAAAAGCGAGAGTCCGAATAACACTTGTCCTCCGGGTGCCAAAATCAACTTTTCGAGCCGAATTTTCCAAAAATGTTTATTTCCTAAAAATACATAAAAACACAATATTAGTACAAAAATAGAGTTCCAACAATACGGACATTGAGGACAAATTAGACACAAAAATGTGTCTATCAGCATACGACTGCGATCAAATTTTGGCGTCGTTGTCGGGGAGGCATACGACTTGTTATTAAGTTTTTAGTTTCTTATCATCATTTCTGCTTTTATCTTTGGTTTTTGTTTTCTTGTCTTGTTTCTCATTTGTTTGCGAGAATTTTTTTCAGGTACCTAATACATGGATTCTAAAGATTGGAACTATCCAAGGTGCGAGATAGCTACTCGAAGAGGCACAATACTCCAACCAAGTCAAGACACAACAGAAGAACAAGAGTTAGAAGTGGAAGAAGAGTTACAACTAGAAGAAGTTCTAGAGCAAGAGGTTCCATTCGTAGAAGAACCACTAGTTGAAGAAGAACCACTAATTGAAGAAGAAGCAATGGGTGATCGTACCCTCAAGGACTTGGCTTCTCATAGGCTTGGTACACAACGATGGTGTATCCAAACAAATTAAACCTTCGAGATCAAGCCGGGGTTGATTAGAGAGTTACCGAAGTTTCATGGCATGGAGAATGAGGATCCAAACAAGCATCTCATGGATTTCCATACCATAGTCACGGCCATGCTACCACCGGTGACTAATGCCGATGGTGCAATGTTGAAAGCTTTTCCATTCTCTTTGGTGGATAATGTTAAGGAATGGTTGTATTATTTACCATACGGAAGTGTCACTACATGGAACGGGTTGAAGAAACTCTTTCTAGAGAGGTATTTTCCTGCGTCAAAGTCTACTCAAATTCGCAAAGACATTTGTGGGATAAAGCAACACGTAGGAGAATTTTTGTATGAATGTTGGGAGCGATACAAGAGGTTGGTGGCAAGCTGTCCACACCACCAATTCAGTGACGCTATGATAATCCAATACTTTTACGAAGGCCTCCAAACAAGTGATAGATATCTTCTTGATGCAGCGGGTGGTGGAGCTCTAGTGAACAAGACGGTGGCCCAATCTACCGAGTTGATTGAAAGCATGGCTGAAAACTCACAACAATTCTACACAAGAGGTGAACCAATGGTTAGGCGAGTGCATGAAGTTACTGATTCATCATCACACCGTGATCAAAGGATGGATAATATGGAGAAAATGATGCATAATATGGCTGCGGTTATTATACCTTCATATGATGAAGAGTTGGAGCAAGCTAGTGCGGTCTTTCCAAATCAGCAAAGACGGTATGATCCTTATTCTAATACCTACAATCCGGGATGGAGAGATCACCCCAACTTTAGATATGCGAACAAGCAAGGTGCGGTTCAAAAACCTACTTTCAACCGTTCGAGTGGATTTCAACCACAACAACAGCAATTCCAGCCACAACAACAACAACAATTTCAGCAACCACAACAATCAATGCAAAATCAAGGTTCCGATATCGATTCAAAGCTTCAAACAATGATGCAAGGCATTTCTACCATGTTTAAAGAAAGTCAGCAGGAAACTAAGAGTGCTATCAAGGAGTTGCAGACACAAATGGGCTACATGGATATTGAATTAAACAAATTGAAGGCACAAAGTAGTGGGAAACTCCCTTCTCAATCTCTTAACCCAAGAGAGAATGTTAGTGCTATTACATTGAGAAGCGGTACACAACTTGACCTGAAATTGTTGATGTGGGTGATATGGAGACCCAAAAGAAACCTGTTTTGGAGGAAAAGAATGATGATTTTCCCCAAACTTCTGAGGTACCTATTTATAGTTCTAAAACTCCTGTTTCTACTTATGTTCCTCCTTTACCTTTCCCTCGCAGGTTTTCTAACTCTAAGAAGGCGGAACTAGAAAAGGAGATTTTAGACATCTTTAAGAAGCTTCATGTAAACATTCCACTCATTGATGTTATCAAGCAAGTTCCCAAGTTGTAGATGGTGGATTTTCAACAAGGGATAAAATCGTAAACTCATAATTATACGAAGCTCTGATCCAGCAATCAGACGTGAGTATTGAGACACGGGTCTCTCATCGAATTCTCAACGGAGAGTACTTTCTCTCATAGTACATGTAGATATGTAGTCTCACGACTGGACAACGAAATATCTCATGAATACTGAACACTTTCAGTGATTCTTTCTATGTAGTATCACGAGATGGACGGCTCCTAGACAGCTTGCTCTGCTAGTATAGAGCGATAAAGTCTTCAGGAACAAACAACGAGTTTACCCTGGCTTTATAAAGGATATGACTTACCGACAAGCTCATATCGGGATAACTAATGCTCCTAGACAGCTTGCTCTGCTAGTATATAGCCACAAAGTTAATTATTCCTAATTAAGATTAATTCTGCCGTGACATTCACTACTGAATTCCCAGAATAATCTATTATTGCTCCTATTCCATGGTCGAATCCACGACTGGTCCCATGGAATGGAAATAACAATTGCTCCTATTTCATGGTCGAATCCACGACTGGTCCCATGGAATGGCAATAAAAAATTGTTCTGATTCTATGATCGAATCCACGGCTTGATCTCATAGAATAACAATAACTATATTATCTCATTACTCCGATTTAATGATCGAATCCACAACTGGTCTCATTAATGGTAATAGATAAAACTTAATTACTCTGATTCTATGGTCGAATCTACGATCCCATGGAATGGTAATGCTCACTTTATTATTCTTAATTCGTAGTCGAATCCTCAGCTGATCCTATGAATTAATAATAAACATCTTATTACTCAGTTTTGTGAATTATTCTCCACTGAATTCAAATGGTGAAAGTGTATTCAACAACGATACACTAACAGTCACCGCACGAACGAGTATTTCAAAATACAACGAAACGATGAACCTATGCAAAATAGGGAAGAAAATAATAAATAATTAAAAATATTGACCAGGGTGCTGGGAGCACGGACACATGACCGACCGACCGTGTCATGGTCAATCCCACCCCGGTTTTATATTTTTAATGCATTTTTATTATTTTCCATGATTTGATGAAAATTCTCTCATTTTATCAAGTCTCCTTCGTCTCGAGGAAACTCCTCGGTTTCATGGTATTTTCATAAATTCGTAAGAAATAATATTAAATTAAGGAAAGAAGTGTGGGGCGTGACCGTTGGCCAACCGGCCATGCCTTGGTCCCAGCCGGCCCCACACCTCACGGTTCCTCATTATTTTATTATTATTATTATTTCTCTAATTTCATGAAAAAACTCCTTGATTTCATGGTATTTTGCACAAATTATCAAATAATAAATAAAATTATGAAAACTTGTGGGATCGGGCCACTAGCCGGCCGGCCATGCCCTAGTTGGTCCCACACATCCCTTGTTTTATTATTTTATTTTTCCTTGAATTCATCAAATTCCTTGATTTCATGGTATTTCTTTCAAATTAGGAAAAATTCCTTCAAATCATGAAAAATACTTAAAAAATATAAAAATTATGAAAACTCGTGGGACCGGGCCCCTAGCCGGCCGGCCACGCCCCCACGGTCCCACACGCCCGTGATTTTATTATTTTAATATTTTTTGCTTCCTTGAACTCATGAAAACTCCTTCAATTCATGGAAACTCCCTAAATTCATCAAATTTCTTAAAATTCATGAATTCTTCATAAAATCATCAAAAATATTATAAAATTAAGGAAAATGGCACCACGGGACCGTGGTCACGACCGGCCGACCATGCCTTGGCCTCGGTGGTCCCACGCCTCCTTATTCCTTATTTTATAATTATTTTCCATCATCTCATGGTGTTTTGCTCAGTTTCGTCGAAACCCTAATTTTGTCATATTTTCTCGAATGGATGCTAAATTGCACGCCAGAAAATATCAAAATTCGCAGGACTGAGACGGGGACGCCTTGGGGACACGAGCACGCTATCTTGACCGACCAAGATTGGCTCTTTGGCTTACAGAAGCCGATCCCATCAAGTTTCACAATTCTGACCTAATTTGCACAATTGCACGTATTAGGTCCAAGACTCTTCCAAACACTTTGGATTTTCATGTAGTGATCATCAGGCGGTCACGTGACTACCCAGGGCCGGTTTCATGACCCCATGGTCGGTCCCTCACTCCGTCATAATTAATTAGGTTTTCTCACCTAAGGCTCAGACGAGCATCTTCGAATAAATGATTAAACCATCATTTAATCATTCTTTCACCAACAAATCGTCAACTCTTCAGGAGTTCTTTGTATTTGCTGACGTGAGCATATGGAAACTACATGGTTGATCCACGGTCCCATGTAGTCGCTCCCTCCTTCGTCCCATGGTTAAACTTCTGACGAACCATGAATTGATCATCAATTGATCAAATTATGGTTTCTGAATCCAATGATCATCATTCCAGATTCCAACCTTAATAATTTTACGACGACCTCATGGTCATTAATTTTATTAATTATGCTCGGTTCAACGACCAGTATTCTAATTAATATTTTTGGTACGCTGCCAATAATCCATCAGATGAGCAACACTTGCTCAGATGATAAATATTTGCTCAAACCAAGGAATATTGGTTCAACAATCAATATTCAACGATCCATCGAATGAGCAATACTTTCTCACTTCATCGTAATAACTATACCTATGTCTCATGACATGTTCAATTCATGAGTTTCAGAACATCATGTTCAACTCAGCAACTACATGGACTCATCGTCCCATCAAACCACGAAGTCATAAATTGACTAACATACCACGAGACGTCAATCGTGTCACTTTGGGGGGATATCACTTAGGGTTTTGGTGTGGAGGTCTACGGCACGTGTGTTCAAACACACGATGGAATGTGAGCAAGTCGTGCAATCAGTTGAAGGAATTCACGAGGTAGTGGGTGGAAAATCGACCAAGTCTCCACACGTTGAGCAACTGGTTTCAAACACGATCTCCACTTCCCCACTCCTTGATTCCATCAACTGTCACACTTCATGGGGTCACGGGGTCTAAAATTCCAGCAATATAAATAAGTCTCTGAATCATGATTGAGGGATCAACATCAACAATATCATCAATCTCAGGTCTCATCGACAACACGAGATCATCAACTCATCAATTGAGAAACTACTCTCAATTGAGCAATTTAAATCATTCATAGCTTATCATATTCAGAATTCACACACCCACAATCTTTGATTACCATTGATTCCACACATTTCCCAGCTTCCCTCCTACAGATCAACCCATCCTCTCTTGTGACCGAATTTACTATGGAACGGTCATTGTCTTGATTTAGGCCGGAGTACTACATATTGAACTCTCGAATCTAAAGCACCCCCTTTGCAGCGCTGCATCTGTGTGAGGTTTAACATTTCGCTCGGTTCGAGGAGTCTCCTCCGTATGGTCGTCTCCTCAATTCCTTAAAAACCAGCAAATCGTTTTTCCCCATATACAGATTGGCGAACACAGTGGGAGATCATTCTCTCGGTTGCAATCTCACAATTTCACAAGATGGTTGATCTCAGGTCAGGTTCAGTTACGAATCCTAACACAAACCGTGCTAGCACTAGCAACAACAACAATCAGAATATCCCGGAGAAAATTCCGACCTCCAACACTGATGGTGGTGACATTATTCCTCCTCACGTCGAAGGTCATCCACTGTCCGGACGACACCCTGAAGAAGTCAGAGGAGATCCACCACCTACCGTTGCTGATCTTATCAAAGCGTAGGAGACTCTTGCAAAGAATCAGACTGACATGGCTGCTACACAGAAGGATCTGTGTAATTATCTCAAAACTCTTACTGACAAGATGTCAGAGAAAACTCAAGAGAAGGGAAAGGAGAAAGAGAAATCCTCAGACGACGATCCTGAAGTAATTCCAATCCATACAGTAGAAGACGATGAAGTCTGCAAAACTGTTGCAGATAACTTATCAGCGAAGGGATCATCGAATTTCATCACTCGCGAGGATCTGGAGCACCTCTTGGAGAACCTTGGAAAAGACAAAACATCGCATGTCCATCGTCATCAACCTCCTTATCCTGCCGCTACGCAGAGGGTTCCACTCCCCAAAAGTTACGTTTCTCCAACCTTCACCTTATATGATGGAACTGGCAATGCTCGGGAACATGTCTCTCGTTTTCTCGAAGCCCTGGGAGAACATGAACATAATCATGTCGTTCGTCTCAAGGAATTCTCAAAGTCTCTGAAAGGCAGAGCATACACCTGGTATAACAACATCGCACCAGGGACTATCAACAATTGGGGAGAAATGGTTAACGAATTATACAGGAAATACTTCTTCCTGTCAGAACGAGTCACCCTCTCCGACCTTGGAAGAATGTTTCAGAGGGTCAGTGAAAATCCCAATGATTATGTGAAAAGGTTCAGAGTCCAAGCCCTGGATTGTCATGACCCAAACGTCACAGAGCAACAACTGGTAGAATTGTGCATCAATGGCATGCTCCCGATCTACATGGCCTTGCTGGAGAACCTTCGATTCTAGACTTTCTCAGAGCTTCACGAAGCTGCGAAGAGGTCGGAAGCCACGGCACCCGCTCTTTTGGAAAGAGCAAAGTCTACAAAGACTGAGGATTCAAAAGACACTCGAGAAAGCAGGCGTTTGATCAACAAGCAGTACAACCTTCAACCTTCAACAAATGTTGTCGCATAAGGGAGTAAGGGAAAAGCAGAACCACAACACAAGCAGACTTCCTCCACCCCTTCAAAGGCACACAAGAAGGAGAATTCGAAAGTCCCTCCTCAGCATACGGAAGATCCAGAAGCACCTGATTTTCCCTGTTCAATGGAAGAAGTTAATGAACTACTCGATGCCTGGATCCAATATGGTGCAATCAAACTTCCTTATGTCAAGAAGGAACCAACTGAAGAAGCCATGGAAAATCCTCGGTATTGCCGCTTCCATAGATACGTCAGCCATTCCACAAGTGATTGCAAAATTTTGAAGCGCATATTCAAAGAAAGGGTCGAATCAGGAGAGCTCAACCTGGGGACTGAGGGAGTACACAAAAAACCCCTCCCAGTCAGAACTTTTACCATCTCTGAAACCTGCTGTCAAGGAAGCGGTCCAATCTCTGATCGAACATGTTTGCGAGTTGTTGTATCTTTCGAAAGCTCAAAGGAAAGACATGTTTGCTGCACTGAACCACATCGTGTCCGGAAAACGTCTGCTGATCCAAGAGACCACCACCGAACCTTCAGCCACCGACAAAGAAATGTATGACTGGGGACTGCTCACCACAGTGCACATTAAAGGAAATAAGTTCAGGGACCACGAAGGAATCTTCAGATACGCATACGGATTCATCACTCTCAAAGTTACGGAAAGATTGATCTACAATGAGGCCAAGTTTTTCAT